>NC_092355.1:81640285-81972039 GCF_963676685.1 Mytilus edulis | reverse complement strand
ATAGTAATCCGACTTTTTAACTTTTCGAGTCTAAGCGCAGTCTGATCTCAAACGGGAGCAATAATCGCCCTGTGTAAACCCCGCTTTAAAGATCATAGAACGATTCTAGCACGCTCATGCCGTCCTAATCACGCACGTCTTACGACCTTACTACGTTCATATTACGACCATTTTTACTTATAGCCATGCTCGGGCTCATTCTCATTGTCAAATAAAGCATGTAAAAGCTCTCCAGGTTTTATTCGTCTGTATATAATTTGGACCTAATGTCGCTAGTCTCCAACATGCCATGCTTGACACATTTGTATCATCCCACTATTTATTGTTCAATAAAATATCTTAATTTGATCTTGATAGATCAGCAATATACGTTGTGATAGGTTAATCCGACATCTCATCTAGATCAGGATTCGTATCAGAGGCCCCACTGACTCTACCTCTATCCATATCATGCACAAATACAAAATATTGTAGATTTTGGTGGCCTGTCTGTGTTGTTATCGAGAATTTTACGTATAAATGAAAATAAGGAGGAATGGAACAGTATTTATATTGACTCCGACAACATAATATTGACGTTATTATATTACCGAGAGCGTAGTAAAATCGCCATATGAACATGGTAAGATCGTAGAATGATCGTGATAAAATCGTTCTTTAATCGCAGAAGAAACGTGCTAAGATCGTTTTTTAATCGGATAAAGTGTGATATAATCGTAGTAAGAACGTGATGAGCGTAGCAAGATCGTGATTATCGTAGTGAGGTCGCAGAACAAGCGTGGTGAAAACGGGGTATACTCTTGGCGGAATCGTTATAGAAAAGTAATGAGGTCGTAGTAGCATCGTGAACTCATCCAAAATTTACATTTTAATGCCGCCCATACCGCGACCTCAACACGATCTGAATACTTTTTAGATCGTGCTGAGCGTGGTGCGATCGTGGTCTAGTGTGACTTGTTCATAAAATAATAGCGGGCAAGCTGAAGAGATGCCGTGCATTTACATTGATACATGTATACATTGTATATTTAGTATTGACCATTTACTGAAATAACTATCTATTCTGTCTTTTTGGAACATTACCATTGAACTTTCATTGTAATTCTTTTGCACTATTGAGGAAGTTATATAATATAAAACATCGTAAAGCTTAACTTATCATGCTTATAGCTGTTTTGATTTTAGCCAGTGGCTTTATCTCCGAAATCTAAAAATAACAGGAAAGACGAAAACACCTGTTATATTTACCTGAATGTGTGATCTTGGATTGGGTTTTAAATAAAAAGACACTTTTCTATTATTACTGTTACTATTACAAAATAGAAAAGAAATGAATTTCATCTTCAAATTGGTTGCAGTTAATCTTTCTTTTATATATATTGGCATTCTACATTTCTAAGATATCTTCCTTTTTCTATTAATAAATTATGATCTCTTATTCTAGTTTTGTTATTAGTTTTCTAAATTAAAATTTTGAGTAAGTTAAATATTTTTCATTTGTATTATTTAGTCTTACAAGATTATAAATAGTGAGTTTGCTGTTATCCTTCATATCTTATCATTTACTCTCTTTTCATAAAAATCCTTCAATTTTAATTTTATTTGTTCTCTAATAGTTTTATTTATCTTATGAGAGGAATATTTCTTGAAAGTGTCTAAATCCATACCAGTTTCTTCTGATACATGTTTTACAAATGAGAACCAACTGAAGAATAAATTCGCACAGAGTCTAAGCTTTGAGACAAAAAAAAATAATTCCTTTACAAGAGGATAAATGGCATGAGAATATAAACGTATACCATACAATATAGATTGAAATTTAATATGTAGTTCCAGGGGAAGTCTCTCAAGACCAGCTCTTAGATATAGGAAGATGTGGTGTGCAGTGCCAATGAGACAACTCTCCATCCAAATAACAATTTAAAAAAAAGTTAACCATTATAGGTCAATGTACGGCCTTCAAAACGGAGCATTGGCTCACACCGATCAACAAGCTATAAAGGGCTCCAAAATTACTAGTGTAAAACCATTCAAACGGAAAAACCAACGGTATAAATTTGATGAAACTATGCTTAAGCCACGTGTATATTTACAAAATTGTAAGTGTGACTTTTTTAAAGGTGGTTTGACATGAAGTGAATCAAATTATCAAAGGGTATCAAATAGTTGCAGGGGCGGATCCAGCCATTTTAAAAAGGGGGAGGGGGTCCTAACCCAGGACAAAGGGGGGGGGGTCCAATTACATGTCCCCATTCAAATGCATTGTTCGTCCAACAAACCCCCGGACCCCCTCCCCCCTCTGGATCCGCACCTGAGTTGCCACTGACACATTGAGTCTTTTTAGTTTCATGCTCTCTTAATCAACTCAAGATCCAGAAAACTAGTAAATGGTACATATAAGACTGTACTTTGACCTTAAATGGTTTATCTTTAAAAATTATGACTTTAATGGAGAGTTGTCTCATTGGCAATCATATGTTATCTCCTTATATCTATAAAGATCATGATACGACTTTCAACTATGAGTAAAATTCGTGCAGCATAGTCTGCTATATGAAAGGCCCCGAAATTACAAATGATAAAACAATTCAAACGAGACGCATTATGATTAGTTTGGTTTTTTTTTCAATCCAAGAAAATATGTATAACTGTGTATATAAAATTTACAAATTGCCAATATCTCCTTTTAAGCTCACCAGGCCAAAAGTGACAAAGTGCGATTATTTATTAAACTATTCTCATCAATTGTCGTCCTTCGTCCGTCGTTGTCGTCTGATAGCTTTTACAAAGATATTCCACTCTGAATCTGCTGGGCCAAATAAAACCAATTTCGGCCTAAATCATTATTAGGGTATGTAGATAATAAATTCATTCCGATGCATATGACCACGCTTGTGCACCGAGATGGCAGTCATCGCTAAAACAGAACATCGGGGTAAAATGCAGTTTTTGGCGTATACATCTCTGAAACTAAAGCATTTATAGCAAATCTTATGTTCGTTCAGTCAAAAGTTATCTGCCAATGCAGTAGACAACCCGTTGTTGTGTTGTTTCCCCTTGAACTGATAGTTGAAAGAAAATTTTGCAGTTTTTGGCTATCATCCTGAATATTACCATGCATGAAGAAAAACTGTTGACAGCAAACTTTTTCAGCAAAACAAGGTCTACAAAAAGTAGTTATTGCCTTTTACAGTTAATTTCCCACAATTTGTCTTACATTTCGGTAATCCTTTGCCAAAAAATTCTCCTCTGAAACTACTTGTCCAAATTAAAACAAACTTTGCATAAACAATCCCTAGGGTATCTAGTTCAAAAAAATGTATCCATTGACCAAACATTAACCAAGATGGCAGAATGGCTAAATAGTAAATAAGCGGGGATGCAGTGTTTGATTTATATCTCTGAAACTTAAGCATTTAGTCCTAAATAAGATATAAATGAGAGAAACTGAACAGACTTAAATGACCGCCAATATAAGATAAAAAAAAAACATATCTGTTTTTGTCATTTAATAATACTTTTCTCGTCTACAATGTTGAAGTGTGTCTTTGTCTAATATGATATAGACCAAGATGAGCAACACAGGCTATTTTGAGCCTCCTGTTATTATTAAACTGGCGTTTTTTTGTGTTGTTTTAACTCGCACAATATTCCGGGACAGTAGTGAAAATAGAGGTAATTCGAATCTTTCATTACAGTGCAGACAATGAATGAATAAATAAAATTGAAAGACTTTGTCTAGCTGCAATTGAAAGACTTTGTCTAGCTGCAATATTCCTTTTTTCATCTTTCAGTATGCAATGCTAAAAACTCGACATGAAATATTAGTTAGGACTTCGATATGGGGAAAATATCACTCACCTCAAGTTCAAGAAAAACAATTTTCACTGTGTAAGTGATTCTTGATGTTGAAAGATTTCAGAAATCATGAACTAAACTTTATCTTATAAAAAATATGTTGTATGATTGCCAATGAGACAACTCTCCACAAGAGACCAAATGACATAGAAACTAACAATTATAGGTCACCGTACGGTCTTCAACAATGAGCAAAACCCATACCACATAGTCAGCTATAATAGGTTCCGAAATGACAAATATAAAACAATGCAAACCTAAATTACGTACAAAAATGAACGAAAAACAAATATGTAATACATCAACAAACGACAACCACTGAATTACATGATCCTGACTTGGGACAGCTTGTTTGTAGTTCTTTTGTGTGATGAATGCAATAATATTGAAGGTCGACTTGTTACTCATTTTTTTCCTGCAGGAAATATTAATTCTCTACCGTATTATTAGAATGAAATTAAGCAAAAACTCCTAGAAAAGTTTAATAAATTAATTGAACATATGAACAATACTGCTTATGTTAAAAGAAAGATTACAATACATGTATTGCAATATAATTAAATGTGTCATGTCATGTTCAAACCGACCCGTCAGTTTCGTGCTGGCATAGACATCTTTCGTATGAGTGATATTTTTCGAGGCAATTGATAAGAACTATTACATTAGCGGATCCAGGGGGAGGGGGTCCGAGTGTTTGAACCCTCCTCTTTTTGGCCGATCAATGCATTTGAATGGGAACATATAGTTGGACCCCCCCCCCCTTTTTTTGTCCTGAGTTGGGACCCCTTAAAGCTTTTAATATGGCTAGATCCGTCCCTGTATTATATGTCAGAGGAAAGACTGTGGTGCTCGCGGAGTCATATTAAGTTTTGTTGACTATTTAAATCTACATGTACATTAGCACGTAAACAAAATACAGCGCTGCTTCCCAGTTTAGTTGAATATGCCATAACATTAGTCATATAATTCAAACAAACACGAGAAGAAAAGAGTTCTAGTATTTCACAAGCTTTTAGCATTGATTATAAATTTAATTTAAATTCCAGCAATCTTTCACGTTGAAGTCCGTGAAAGTTAGAACATACGAAAAAAGAAAATCAAACGAATTTAACATTCAAACAAACTCATAAATTTGTTGCGAGTGTTTTTCTATTATATAGACTTTTTCAAATGATTAATTTAGTTTTATTTTATTTTGTGTCGTCGATTAGTTTGTTTTCCTTCAGAAGCATATTAACAATTAAAGTTAAAACAAAAATAATAATTTATAACTAATATCTACGCTGCGTTGTCTGTTTTCAAAGTTGGCGATTATAAATCTCTAAACTTTTATCACAAAATATTATATATTAAAGTGGCAAGTGCAATTTGAGGGATCAGCGTACCAATGTGACCTCTAGCTTAAGAGAAATGTCTAATCGTTGAACTATCATTAGTTATAATGGGGTTTCCTGATGCACTTGAGCCATTAAAAATCAAATACCTTGTTACTGTAGCTTACAGTACACAGATGTATTAGTATCGTATTTCACTTCATTGATAAAACACAATATTTTGTAGCTTAGACGATTTATAATTACACAGTTTATATATCTCTGCAGATTATAATGTATTTATAGCACACATATGGAAACAGATACGCATACGTCAATGTGATTGCATCAACAATTTGTCAATAGTTGTATTTGTATGTCCTGCAATTATACTATCTAATATTTTTCGATAATTAAAATACGAATCGAATATTTCCGCTTAGCTCTCATTTAAAATTCTCCCAAACAGAGGTATGCCATGAACAATATCAGTTTTCAAAATCTTACACTTTAAGCTAATCTAAGTCATTCCCTCTCCATTTATACCGTCAGAGCATATATTTTCATCAGCAGGACTGTTAGTTACAAATAAAGTTGAGAATTAAAAACCAATTGTTCAAAGAACAATTGAAGGTCTTTCCATCAATAAGGATCTATTTTGATATGAAAATATTCAAATTCAGTTGAAAATGTCAGTTCCTATGGCTAAATGATATATAAATATGAATTTCAAGCAAAGGTCAAAATCTAGAACGTCCAATTAACCTATGACTTTGACCTCAATTTCAAGGTCATAAACCAAGGATCCCAAATTAAAACACCCTAGGTCTGTATTATGTATGGTTTATGAGTAATATTACTTTACGCATAATTCTAAATATAACAGGGGCAAAAATCCCATTTATTCTCTTCGCACCCTTCCAATCAAAATTTATAAGTTACGACATGTCGCAACTAACAATTTAGTAAAAATAATTTGTTGAAATCTTATAAGGTTAATGAAAAAGAGTGAAAATAAGCCAAAATCAAAATTTCGAATTTGACCTTGACCTTTGACCTTGACCTAATTTTCATTTTTTTGGACCAAGGATCTTAAATCAAAAGACCCTAAGCCTTTACTTTATAATGATAATGAGTTATATTGCCATACAACTAATATAAGATATAAAAGGGGGAAAAGTCGCCTCAAATGTTTACGTACCCTTTTAACTAAAATTTACGTGTTACGCCATGTCGTAACACACATTTTGTAAAAATATTTTGTCGATATCTTAAAGGATTTCTGAAAAGAAGAGATAACAAGCAAAAATCATATTTTTGAACATGACCTTGACCTTTGACCTTGACCTCATTTTAATTTTTTTGGACCAATGACCTCAAATCGAAAGACCCTAGGCCTCTATCACTAATGGTTTTCCAGTAACAAATTTATTTCATTTATTTCATTACAAAAGGGGAAATAACTCTCATATGGAGTCTTCGTAAAGCTTCGGTGAAAATAAAACGTAACATCCTGAGGATATAACGAGCAATTTGGAAAAACAAATTTGTCGCTTTCTTTTACGGTTGCGGAGGAGATCTGATAACAAGAAAAACAGTGTTTGGGGAGATAACTCTTACAAAGAAAAGTGTTCGGTTAAACAGGGTCAGTTTCAAAAGCGTATAGACTGAATAATATCATATACAAAAAAACTAAGCGACATCATTTGAAACATTTTTACACCGCAAGAAAAAAATTAGGCGGAAGAAAAAAAAAATAATCAGAACGAATTCAATAGGTCTTTCCACAAGAAAGGTGGAAAGACCTAATTAGCCTCATCCCAGGCACAGTTGTCAAGATACTACTTTTAGATCAGACAAATTCAATGCACCTTATGTCGATCCTCAGAAAATTATTAAAGTCATCAGTGATCATCAGTTAGTTCAAACATCACCCCTTTGTTGATTATTTTAAAAATGTGTTTTTTACGGTCCCTTAATACTGTTGTTTGAGTAATAATTTTTCTATAGATATCACTTTATTACTGGATTAGATAATTGTCAGTTTACATAATAAAATAAGAACATGTATGTCATGTATTAAATAAGCTTTTAATTATGATTTATATGGTATATAATTCATATTATCTAGTCCATTGTTATAATGTTGAGGGTTCTACGTTTATAAGTCCTTAAATTCTTTATTGAAAAGCACTTTACGCCCATATGAGCCCTCAGTATGAGCTTAAAACATTATACATAATATACAGTTGGTCCGAGACCACCATTGTCGTCCCTTGATTTTCGTTGTTCACAAATATAGTCCCTAGTGTTGACAGTGGGTTACTTGCCATTAATTTTTATACCCCTTCCAAATTTATTTCTCCATGTTCAATGCCTCAAATTGCAAGAAGGGGGATGAAATTACACTGTAAAAAAAATTGGGTCCAGAATTTTAAAGGAAAGTAGTGATTTGGTCCAGCTGAATAAGGTTGAAAATGAGCACTTCGGAAGCTGTCAAAAGATTTCAAGACGCCCTTAACATAAAATTGTCCATATTTTGAGTTAGAGGCGATGAAGTTTTCTATAAATTTGATATAATTTGTCCCAAAAGTGGTACAACACACTGTAAAAGTTTCTTTGAGAAAGCGCAGGTGGGATTTTTTTTATTTTCATTTATGTTCTAAAAGAAATGCACTACGAATTAATTGTGTTCTCGGACCTAAGATTACATATATATAAAACAATGAAAAGACAACGACCCACAATACATAAAATGGATATAATTTTGTGTTTCCATTTTGTAAATGTTTTACCGAGCGAGTACTCTTCACCGAGGTAACATCCCTTCATGTTATTATATATTTTTTTCCATTGTAGTTAAGAAAACAATAAATAGATTTCATTTGTCTCCCTTGTTTTTTTTTTAGAGAATCAGTTTCAAAATATAGTTATCTCCCATCTTAAATTTAGCCTGTTAGTCAAAGGGAGACAACTTTAATTTTCCACAAAAATTACGGAATTCCATAATATTATGGAGTTCGCTAAGTGCCCCGACTGTACAAGAACAGATGGCAATGTTTTGGCCACGAGCATCACTGAAGAGACATGTATTGTCGAAATGCGCATCTGGTGCAAGACAATTGATACCGTTGATTTTATTACTACCACTGAGTCGTTGCCTCTGCTGGTGAACTATTAGTCCCCGAGGGTATCAGCACCCCAGTAGCCAGTACTTCGGTACTGACATGAAAATACGGATTTTTGTGTTATTAAAATTTACTGTTACAAAATGATAGAAATTATTACAAATTAAGGAATGTATCCCCCTCATGCAAAGCTCTGATTCCTTTCACGGATTTGGCTATACTTTTTGGACCTTTTGGATTATAGCTCTTCATCTTTTATATAAGCTTTGGATTTCAAATATTTTGGCCACAAGCATCACTGAAGAGACATGTATTGTCGAAATGCGCATCTGGTGCAAGAAAATTGGTACCGTTGATTTTATTAATGAATATAATCAATTATATCCAACATTAATAGGAGTCATTTCTCTTTAAAAATTATACACAATTTAAAAAAGAAATAATTTTTAGAGAATCGGAAGTCGGAGAGACTTCAGACCGTCGCAAGAAATCTATAATTCGTGTGATTTATAATTTGCAAGGTCAAAGGTCACTGAGTGCCAAAAAAAAAAAAAACACACTGCAAATTCAAACTTATATATTAAGAAAATGATAAGAGTTTGCTGCATACATATTGTGTATAAAATGTTCCTCTTGACGACCTGTACATTGTATACATTAAACTAAAAAATGTCCCACCGTCTATTCAAATGTTACAACGAGATAATTCTTAAAAGTATAGTTTTGTCTATATCTTGCAAAAGGTGTCAGATATCAACCTATTATAAATTGCAAAAATTACCAGTATTTCGAGATCTTTAATTTAAGGTCAATGTTTTTCATAAATAGGTTTGGGGTAAATTAGGCTCAATTGAATTGTTTCATTTGATTTGTTTACGTTAGGGCCTTTTATAACCGACTACACGTTAATGATTTATCTCATGGCTGAAGGCCATATTTTTGCCTATTATTTCTAAAATTCATTTCATTCTAACTTTAGCGTATATGTGTCTCATTGGCAATCATACTTATTTTACCTTTGGTAATCATACCACATGCCATTGGATTTTTTTTCTATATTGGCAGATAAGTTGTATAATAGGCTTTGTATTACATCTCCTTATTTTGTTTTTGGCGGAAAATTGTCTCAGAGGCAATCATACCTCATCTCTTCATGTTTACTTGGCTGACAATAGGCTCATTGGCAATTGTACCCCATCTCTTGGTTTAAAAATGGCAGGAGTTGTCATATTAGTAACACTAACACATCTCTTTATTTCTACTTTGACAGATAGAACTACCATAGGCAACCAAACCTTATCACCTTTTTTTTTTACTTTAGGGAATATTTGTCTCATAGGCAATAATACCACATCTCTTTTTTTTTACTTTGGCGGATAGTTGTCTCATTGGCAATCATACTACATCCATCTATTTCTACTTTGGGGGTATTAACATTACCAATTTGATAACAGCAACCCAAATATGGGTTGGTAGATGAATGTGAAAATGTTCAGGGCTGATAGAACTTGACCTATTGAACATTTTTACCCTCGAGGCCCCTTAAAAGGCAATAACTTATTAAGGGGTCTATTGACAGTTTAGGACATGTGAAACTAATTTGTAGATATTACTTTGCTGAACATTTTTGTTGTTGAACTCATCATTAATAATATTAAAGATAACTACACACTGCAAAATTTTCTGTAAATGACGTATTCAGTGGCAGCAACCCAACAATTGGTTGCTATATCCATCTGAATATTTTCTAGGACTGATAGAACTTGACCTTTATACCCCCTGTCAGATTTGCTCTAAATACTTTTTTAAACATTTGCTTTAAAATGATGATAGTCATACTAAGTGGATAGAATATTTAAGATTCCTATGTATCTTTAGATCGATCTTAAAAATGATGATTTCAGATATATTTTCATTAGTTAATAACTGATTGACGGCCTTATTTAACAGTTTATCCCATTTTCATTCATACATTTCATATTTTACACTATATTTATAAGAAGATGTGATATGAGTTCGAATGAGACAACTCTCCATCCAATTCATAATTTATAAAAGTAAACAATTCCTTTTGTAATTATTGCATTTCATCTTTTTGGTTTTTACTCTTACATGCAAATAATTTTGTAATTACGTCATTGTAATTTTGTATAGAAGTCCTAGAGAAAAATGTGAAGCCTGTTAAAAGAAAATCAAAAAGCGCTCGCACTGGTGTGTTCGAAATGAAACAACTAGCTCTTGATTATCTCCCCTCCTAAAGTTTTAATATTAAGTTGAACAATTGACAAAGTAGATTATTGATCGTTCCAATCTTATTTGACTATTCTGTTCACTTACCTAAAGTAATAAATTGACAGGACTTCGAATACAAATATATCTTCAGACTGAAAGTATAAAATATATAAAATTCAGTTTAAATCATGTTTAATAAAATATTTCTCTGAATTTTCATATAATTGTCATTAAATTCAAAGAAAGGGTTAGACATAAACCTTCCATTATTCTATAAAAACAAATGACAGCTCGGTCTATGAGTTTTTAGAAATAATTCATACTAATTTGAAATCAATTGGGAATGTGTCAATGCGTCATTTTGCATTTAAAGTAATGACATAACCCCAGAACTGTAAAAGTGACGCTTTCCAAATTTGTAAATAATCTCAATGTTGTGGTATTTAACATTGTTCATAAGTTTCATCAGATATAGTGAGAACAAAAACGAAAATGTCGGCAAATTTTCTTTCAAAAAGGAGCATAATACTAAAACGGTAAATTTGAATTCAAAGTGGTTTCCTTGATTTTCAAGATTATCACTTTTAGCGAATAGAAAAATAGTATAATAGGTAAAAATTTGTCAGAATTTAATTTCCGGATGATATAAATTTAACAGAACAAGCAGAATGTAGTGACAATCAAATGTTAACGAGTTTGATATTTTACGTTCGCCTGACGTATCTTGGACATTCTGGGAAACCATTTTGAACTCTAAATAGACATTTGCGCACATACAATGGAATCATATCTTTTTTCATCATTTCTTTTGAATATTTCTGGAAATATATTGCACCAATAAGAACATAAAAGGTAACATTTTGTATCTTTGCAAACAATCTATCTGTTAATGAAGATTTATTACTTAAATCGGGTCTTAACGATCAATAAAAGTATCTCTAAAAGTCTAGACGAAATAAAAGAACTTCAGAGTTATGACGTGAAAGGAAGCGTCACAAAAAAAATGAATTGAGTAGCCTTGCAAGATGTCATTATTATTTGGACCAGTAATTTAAAATCTTTGTCAACTGTCACGTATCGGGTTTCTGTACCGATCGTCACGTGCGTTTTAATGATCGTTGACATACTAGTTAAATATGGCTATGAATATTTCACTGTTGTTTAGAACTAGGACCACTTGGGACCATGCAGTATTTCAACAAGCACGTCTTATTTCAACATACTTATTTTTGTATCTACAATATAATGTGTACATATATTCAATTATGTTTGACCAAAACTGTCTATTTTTAACATATTTTTCACAATTAATAAAAAGACAAATACTTTTACAGGCAGAGGGAAATTGTAGGTCTTTTTGATTTGCGATTTCTTACTGTTTCTGTTGCGCAACACTTGGAAATAAGCATATATGAAATTGCAATCGGGATTAACCTGGTTTTCATAAGTTACACTTAAGGTTAAATATTAAGAAAGCTGTGAAAATTGCACAATTTGGTTGAACAGATTAGGATGTTGAATTGGTGGTCTGATACCTATAAATCAGACAGTTCGCAGCCGTATCGATTGATCCAGGCACCTTTGAGGGAGGACGCTGCACTCTGAAAACAGTTTGTGCGTATTGTTATTCTTTTACTTTTCTACATTGGCTAGAGGTATAGGGGGAGGGTTGAGATCTCATAAACATGTTTAACCCCGCCGCAATTTTGCGCCTGTCCCAAGTCAGGAGCCTCTGGCCTTTGTTAGTCTTGTATGATTTTAAATTTTAGTTTCTTGTGTATAATTCGGAGTTTAGTATGGCGTCCATTATCACTGTACTATTATGCATATTTTAGGGGCCAGCTGAAGGACACCTACGGGTGCGGGAATCCTCGCTACATTGAAGACCCATTGGTTGCCTTCGGCTGTTGTTTGCTCTATGGTCGGGTGGTTGTCGCTTTGACATATTCACCATTTCCTTTCTCAATTTTATTTGTGTTTATTCCTTCTTACGATTTAACTATTTTTTTAACAAAAAATCGTTACAAAAGTTCCGCTCGTATAACAGCTTTTGTTTCCGTCATTACTGGACATCACATAGATTCTCGGGTCAAGTGTCGCAGATACCTAAATAGTGATTTAACCCTCCATCCTTTATGGGTGCATTTTACATAGATAAATTAAATCGTATAATATAAGCAAAATGAGGATGTTAAATTTGATGTATGCCTTTTTGTGCTTCTTCGTTACATTTGTTGTTTTTATAGTGATTAAGACATATTTTGATATGAACGTCACTGATGAGTCTTCTGTAGACGAAACGCCCGTCTGGCGTACAAAACTATAATCCTGGTACCTTTGATAACTATGATAACACAATGTTGACTGCTGTACCCCTATTTTTTTTTTACATTTTTACCTATTGTGTCTGTTTGTTTTGTTCACGCATCGGTGACAATATAATGGAATTTGATGCGACTGTCATACAAGTGAGAGGTTTAGCTAGCTATAAAACCAGGTTCAATCCACCATTTTCTACATTTGAAAATGCCTGTACCAAGTCAGGAATATGACAGTTCTTGTCCATTCGTTTTTTATGCGTTTTGTTATTTGGTTTTGCCATGTGATTGTGGACTTTCCGAATTGATTTTCCTCTGAGTTCAGTATTTTTGTGATTTTACTTTTTATTTATCGGGTCTATTTCCGATCGCCGTTTGTAGATATATTCTGTTTTCTGAAATAAAGCCGCAACTGCTTCAAAAATCATGTACAAAATCTGAGTCTTGTATCTTGACTGCTACAAAGTCTTATATGGTAAACAACAAGGCTGCCTAGAAACAATTTTCATTTTAGAATTCATAAAGGGACTTTCCATTTAATATATCAACAGCTAGGGTGATTATATATTGTCAAAGACCTCCTAAGAAATCTTTCATGTACATTTTAATCTCTCAGTTGCTTCGTTTCAAACACTTCTAATGCACAATTGTGCGAACATTGAGCGATTCCTAAATTTAAATATTAAGACAACATTCAAAATCAATCACAAACAAAATGGGCACTATTCAGATATATTGTGTGCCAATTGGACTTAAGAAATTACTTTTGATATCCCTGCGAATAAAACATCCATTCCATTTAAGATATTAAAAGACTCTGATTTGTCCAATATACTTGTACTAACGTTGATCATGTGAATAGTTTATTTGAAAGAAAACGAAAACTTTGCATTTCAAAACATTATTTGCTTGCGGTATGAAGATCAGAAATAAAAATAATAAGAAACTAACATCGGAAATATGTACACAAATGCAATATCAGTGTCCGCTTTTGATAATAAATTTGTAATTGATTATAAATCGTAAAGAACTGTTGAGTGAAGTCAATGTTTTGAAGTATGACAAAACACATAAACAAATAATCACAAGTAAAAGAAAATAAAAAATCAGGATAATGAACAAGGGGGAGGGCAAAACTATTGTCCTGTCTATAAGTTCAATGACAATCCGGAAGGCGTTTGCTATTAAACATTTTTCTCTAAATAGAAGCTGATTTTCTCTTTACTAACATACGTTATGTCATGGCAATGTTGTTTACTTTTATTCATACTTTTTTATAATAGTTTAACTATACCTTAGAAAAGACGAAGGATTTAAGTCCAAAGTTGTATTTGTTGTTAAGTGTAGGTGTTGTCATGCAGAGAAAATAAATAAAAAAATCGAACTCATAAGTTGAAAACAAACTAAAAAGCCTTGGCTATCAAAAAGAAAAAGATCAAAAGATAAAGCACAAAGTAGAAAACTAAAGACTGAGCAACCAGAACCCTACACAAGCTGAGGTTGAACTCAGTGCTCCAAAAGGGTCCGGCTCTTCATATTGTCACGGTCATGACTCATGTACCTTAAGCCGAATATCTATATGAACAGTTATTGAACGCACAGGAGCCTGAAGAGGTCTTGCAAAAACTATCTTGTTTAGAAAAAGACAAAAAAAAACTTGAGCAGCGAGGCTGTTTTTATATCTATTTTCGTTACACGAAGAGTCGTAATGCCCAAAGTTGATGAAGAATATGTATTATTATATATTATATATTGTTGTAGTTGTAGAAATTCATAGTAACATGGGTTTTGTTACAAACGTTATAACGTTTAAAGATGTGTATTGTAATTTTACACACATCTATGTCATTGTCATTCTTTGGAATGTGACGTAAACAAACACTGTCTAGAACAAGGTAGATGATCTGGATGCAATAATCGTCGTTCTCAGCTTACACGAGTCTTACCAGCGTAAATGAATAATCCATGGAACACACATAATCCAAAGAATAACTTCATAACAATGTTAATAGATGGTGACAGCTGAATATACAAATATGCGGTCTAGAGTTGATAACAAACTGACGTTGTTGCAATCGAAATCTAGACGGCACAATATTCATAGCTGTTTCATGCGGCTGATCACTTAGAAAACTCGTATCATAATAAACGAGATAAGCTTACATTCCTCTCCATGTCTAGAATATAATTATACAAATTTTACGACGACGTAAATACGGAATAAAGACATATTTACAAAAGTCTGTTCAGGTAGGAAACGGGAAAATTACGTTTACTGTAGAAATCGGTTTCTGATTGGCTGATTGGTTGTTGAGGTAACCATAGGGGACCTCGTGAGAAGCACGAGGATAGGACACGTAAATACTATTATAAAACAATCCTGCACAGACTGTGTTGGGCAGTCTGGATTCAAGGCTCAAGGCGGAAACGAAGCTAAAAATAAAGAGAACTGCTAGTTTTATTTGTAACATATTATAAATATTTCATATAAATAATTAATAAACTATATATTGTATATTCAACTTTCTTATTCATATTCACCAAAAGCCAGAAACTCAACGATGCCTTATAGATAACATAATGTTGTTGCTATATTAAAAGTTCTTCTGGTATTTAGAGTCCTTTCTTGTATATTGGTGTAACTTTGACCGGTAAAAGTATAAACAAACAAAGTCCCACTATTATACAAATTGTCTTATTACACGGTTAAAGGTACACAAGAACTAAACATAGCCCTACGGCGTCACAATATTTTTCCAATCGAGTTACTGATGGTAGTAATAAGTTCAATTGGATATGTCACAATTGGGATCTTATAGTTATCTCAGGAGAATGCATGTGTCAGTTGTTTTAGATTAGTTAAAAATATTTTCGCATCATTACATCTAGTTGAAAACGCCAATTCTTATAATATGCTATATATATATCATTCTGTAGCATACACCCTTAATGAGCCTCGGACACAATGTTTTTAAAAGTATATTATATTAACAGTGAGATCCAGTGGTCATGATGTAGAGGTTTGAGTCAATAGTTTATATAAAAAAAAGTGTTGAGTTCGAATCCCAGCATAGCCACTAGACTTGTTTTACATTACTTAAACACATTTTTGCTTCATTATGTCTAGTTGAGAAAACCAATTCTTATAAAATACTATGTATATATCATTCTATAGCATACACCCTTAATGAGCCTCGGACACAATGTTTTTAAAAATATATTGTATTAACAGTGACATCCAGTGGTCATGATGTAGAGGTTTGAGTCTATGGTTTGTATGAAATGATCTTTGAGTTCGAATCCCAGCATAGCCGCTAGACTTGTTCTACATTCATTTGCAATAGAGTCTTTTCCGTATAGGTGACCGAGTGGTCTACATAGTTAATAATTTAATCAATAGCCAGTCAAGACTGCGGTTGTGAGTTCGAACTCCGTTCGTGTAGGTGCACTTGACTCGAATCTTAATAGACAAGTTTTCCTATCGCGGGTCATTGTTTTATTCTAATGCATTGCGGCCATAATGTCACAAAACAAAAGAAAGCATGCAAAAAAAAAAAATTCAAGTTGGGGTATCTGGTAGGGTTGATCTGAATCAGATTACCCCACGTAGAACAATGGAGCAAGGATGTAACATAAAATGTGTCTAGGCCACCTGATTTGATCTCTAAAATGATATAAATATTTGATGATACCTGTGCGTGTTAAATAATAAGGAAGTTATGTTAACTTCTTTGTTTAATATGCTTTTAAATATAATTATCTTTGTTAGCTAACCATTAAAAGTACTGATAGTTATTAAAAATCAAGAATGGTGGAATAAACAAGGAAGATTGGAAAACCTGTAAGACTTGTTTATAAGTTTATTAGAAATGTGTGAATCTTACAAGGCTTATCAAGTTTGCATTATGAAGTGCAGCTTTTTTTATTTGGTTTACTATTCATTGAATTAGATAATATGGGAAAATAGTTACTTGAAAAGTTGTCTGTTTAAATTTCAGAATGAGGTTAATAAAAAGAGAGCATATATGCGTGTAACATATGATATCATTCAACAGTAGCAGATCCAGAAATTTCATAGGGTCATGGTATACGAAGAGTAGATTTAGAAAACAGAAAGTTAAAAATCAGTTTCATAAAAATAACTAAATACACTTTTTGAACATAAGACTTAGATGCATACCTTATACGCTCATTTTCACAAAAATCTACAAAATTAGCTTTTCTTATAAAGGTCATTTAATGTAAGAAAAACATATATACTTCACGATACTTATATTACTGTCTGAATAATAAAAAAAAGTCAAATAACAACAATATCGAACTTCAAGGAAATTTTAATTAGAAAGTCCATTTTCAAATGGCAGAATCAAAAGCTCAAACATGTATCAAACGAATAGAAAACAGCTGTCATATTATATATGATAAATAAAAATACACATTTAACATACCAAAGTAAAAATACCTTTTAAATAATCCTTTTCGTTAAAATGATTTTTTTTTCGTTTCCTTTATAAACATTGCCGATTGCCGACAAGTCCTTTCTTCATACGGGTATCTAGTATGTATAACAATACCTTTCAATGCAATGCAATATACGTTTATTGAACAGATAACAATTAAAAAGTCTTAAAAACAGTTTTGTAATAAAGCATATTAGCATCATAAACACTTTTTTTTATGGTTCGAATGGAATACATAAACTTCTATTTCATAAGATTAGTCAGTGTTAATTAGTAGAGAGTTACACAATCAAGATTGTCAATAAGATTGCAAGAGCCATTACAATATATTTATCATCCAAAAGCTGTAGTATACTCCAGAAATAATGTATGTCATGAATCGTTTATGATCTATTAGATCTGATCTATCTATCTTATGAATTCTTTAGTAGCTATTGTCAGAAATTAAGTCAACACTGCAGAACTATCAGTTGTAGAGCCCAGACGGAACGACTATTGACAGAATGTTTGTGAAGTACAAGTAGCCAATGATAGTTATATATTCAGTAAGACGTACTAGAAAAAACATTTCAAATCTAATGTTTGAGTAAAAAATGTCTAAAGAAAAGTACTCAGAACAAGCATTTTGATAGTTAGATGCTACACGGACATAGTTTTGTAAAAAATTGTTTAACATTTTATTTTGATCAACAGTTTAAAGTGTTATACATTACAATTACCGCATGACAAACTGTAGTTATACTTTTGTTTAACGCCTCACTAGTCATAGTTAATATGAAACCTACCGAAACAAAGGAAAACAGATTTAAAGATTATATTTATTAGTATAAAGAAAATCCATTTTGGTCTGAATTACAAAATAGTTGTTTTGATGGACGACTATGATAGTACGCTATTATTGAGAGACAACGATAGGAATTTCTATAGTGTATTATTCAGTTCACCACGTTTTTGTATAACAACAAACTGTCACCAGCCCAGTAGTCAGCACTTCTGTGTTGACATGAAATGTCATTGATATGGTGATTATTATAAAGAAACTGTTTTTTCTTTTCTACCTCAGGAATAGTTTACCTTATCTGTATTTGGCAAAACGTTTAGGAATTTTTGGTACTATGCTCTTTAACCTCGTACTTGTTTGGTCTTAATTAACTCTTTTGAATTCGAGGGTCACTGATGAGTCTTGTGTAAAAAAAAACGCGCGTCTCTAGCTCAAATACAAAATCTCCATCTTGGTTTCTATGGTGATTATTTAAAAAAAAATATAGACAATAATTTTACAATTGGTCAAAGTACAAAATGCCTTTCTGACGATAATCATTTTGTATTAGAGTTACCATTTACTGCATTTGGATATGTGAATAATAGGTCAATAATTGTCATCTTTCGATTAGGTTATTGTTTTACATCACAGTGCAATGTAAAAAAATATAACTGTAATAGCTAAAAAAATGTATGCATGGGTAATGATTTACCATGAACTATATCTATAGTTGGCGATTTCTAAAATATTTCATTCAATATATGAATTGGAGTTGAAATCCCAAATGCATGTCTGTACTCAAATCTCATATTGAGAACACCCCCCTTTTTGTGCGCATCTATGACACTGAGTTTTGATAAAGTAAAACAATAATGTTAACATATTTTGCCGGAAGATACTCCTCTTTTCACTCGGGATTTAACCTAACGAAGTACTAAATGTACTTAACATACCGTCATTGCAAGTCGTCTTGCTATGCAGTGAGTAACGGAGTTTTTCCACTTAATTTTGCTATAATGATTATGATAACAGAGATAAAAGATATGAAATAGATCACTAAAATACTCACTCCTTTCAACTAAAAAATCCAACTTTATACGCATATATAGATAATATGTCTTTAAACTGCAAAAGTGCAAACACTGTTTTTCATTTTGAAATAGGTGTACATCGATTATGACCTTAAGAGGTTTTACGGGTGATATGCTACCACAAAAAGTTGTTTGCGCGTTTTAATGTTAACTGGACTTATTTTGTATAATTTTGGGATATTATCGAGTGCAAAATAAAATTCCTTATCACCTGTTGTATATAACTTCATCAATTAGAACTCATTTAAATATTTTTATGAACACATATAGATAATAGAGCAAATTTAAAAAAAAATATATATATCTTGTATTTGAAGCAAATATCTTGAAATTAAAACAACAAAGTGATATTTCTCATATATTTAAGAATATTAAACGTACGGAGAGAAAATTCTTAAATTTTTAAGATAACACTTTTTTTATGTTGGCGGACGTTATTTCAACAGAGTCGACGTTCACTATGCTCCTCAATCTCACATGTGAAATGGGTTCACCTATAATTATTTTTATATCTGGTATATGGACATACTTTCTAAAGGACAAAGAACCAGCTCATCAACATTGGTTCGATTTTCGGAACCAGTCAGAATGGGGACAACAATTCCAAATTTCCAGTCAACACATTTTCAGAAACGTATTACAGTAAACAAAATTATTTTATAATAAACCCAAAGATAGCATAAAATGTAATAGTCTATGGCCTTATCATGTCCAACCTCCATAAACTAAATAATTGTCAGTTTGGAAATATGTGATGTTTAAATGCGCAGCCATGTGCAGTAGGAACGTGGACCACAATATTATGTCAAGTGAAGGAGACAACTTGGAAGTTTCTGTTTATGGCTAACCTGTCTTCATGCAGTCGGAATAGGGACAAAATCTGATTCCTCGTGAAGGGAAACAATTAAGAATTTTCTGCAAATTGATCTAATATCGTCATGCAGTCGGAAGGGGGACAACACAATCGGATTCCTCATGAAGGCAGACATCTAAGAAGTGTCTATTCTACAAAATGTATAATACAAAATGAGCTTTTATTAATATTGAAATATTCTTGTTATAAGCGTGGCCGATTTGTTTGTTTCTACTTTCTGTACAACTATTTCAAATACATCACAAGACAAATGTTGAAAAAAGTCCAATGAATACAACACAGAACCATATACGCATCACACTCGTTTCTGTGCTGATCAATCAATAGTTCCTTTAGTTATGTAAGTACATCTATATTTGATTAAAAAAGAGTAAAAAAGTCAGGAGTGTCATTTAAATTGTAAGGACCATTTACAGTATCTTAAACTTCTAAGGAGTGTATTACACTCCAGAAATAATGAATGTCATTATTCTTATCTGCTATAATGGAAATTACATTCAGTTTGAAAGTAGCCGTTTTCATTATTCTTATCTGCTTTAATGCAAAATATTTTTAGTTTTGTGATAGCCGTTGTCAGGAAACTAGTCAACAGGACAGACAAGTCAGTTGTAGAACACTTATTACAGGAACCAAAGACAAAACTGCAGTTGATAGAAGTTTTGTGAAGTAGGTTATGATAAGAAGGAAAAATTAAATCAATTTTCGAAGAAGTTAAGAATCTGAAATGTGTTAATAATGATATTGTCTATATTCATAAAAAATCCGCGAGGATAAAATAAAAAAAATATGTTTGTTGTTAAAATAAATATTCACAACAAGCCCTTTTCAATTGTTTAATGCCAGACAGGCATAGTTTGGAAAGATACTGAAATGTGGAAATAATAATATTGTCTTCTACTATATTCGTTAAGAAATACTTGAGAACACATTTTTATGCTTGTGTTAAAAATGTTAAAAACGTACCCACAACAGGCATTTTGAATTGTTCACACGGACATAATTTTTGAATATTGTTTTACATTCTATTCTTATCGAAAATCTAAAGAAATATTTCAAAGAGATACATTACAATTACCGCATGACAAATTGTTGTTATATTCAAAAAAGTTTTGTTCAACGCCTCACACGTCGTTGTAAATATGAAACCTACCGAAACAAAGGAAACGAAGATTTAAAGAGTATATTTATAAACATAACATATTTTTGTCTAAATTGCAAAATAGTTGTTTTGATGGACGACTATGATAGTACCATATCATTAAGGGACAACTTGTGGAATTTCTATAGTATTTTATTCAGTAAGAAATAACTCAGTAAGCCACGTTATTGTATAACAACACCATGTTACCAGGCCAATAGTCAGCACTGCTGTGTTGACATGAATTATCATTGAAACGGTCATTATTATAGATTAATTGTTTACAAGACTTTTCTACCTCATCAATAGATTACCTAAGCTGTATGTAGCAAAACATTTACACATTTTTAGTACAATGCTCTTTAACTCTGTATATACTTTATTTTGACCATTTAACTTGTTTTAATTCTAACGTTACTTTTGAAGACGAACGTGCGTCTAACGCTTATACAAAAGTTCCATCCTGGTATCTATGTGGAGTTTTATTTCAAACAAAATATAAAATAATTCATGCAACAGTGCAAAAATACAAACTGCTTTTCTGACGCCAATAATTTTGTATTTAAGATACTATTGTATTTGCATTTGAGAATAATGGGTCAATAATTTTCATCTTTCAATAAGGTTTTAGTTTAACATTTAAATGAAATGTGAAAAAAGAAATTGATGCACGCGTCTGTACTCGAAATCCAATGATGATAACACCCTCCCCCTTTTTTGTGCATATGCGACACTGAGTTTTAATAACATTCAAAGAATAAGGGTTGTTTTTGTACTATATATTTAAGGGAAGTCAAAAGATCTGAAATTAATACTCGGATACTCGGTCAAGATACTCTAGTACTCGCGAGTACTTGGATAATCTTCAACGTCTATTGAAAAGTTTAGATTTAAGGTTGGATGTAGTTATTTTGTCATTGCCTTTCAGAAATATAAGACAAACGTACTACACACAAAGCTTGCTCCTCTGATGTTTCTTTTTTTTTATCAATTAAACAATGAATAGCCGACCGCTGCTTCTACAAATAACCTATCATAATACCATTTATTGTTTGTGTACATGTTCATGAACCAAGTACAAGTTAAATAAGTTATTTCAAATGTATGTCTTACATCAATCACGTTTAAATAAAATTCTTGTTTAACACACAAATGTAAGTTTTACGGCTTGTGGTGATCAGTTAACTATTAACCAATGAAAGTGCTAATTCTGTGTACAAAAACTGTTAAAAATGTCTCTTATCAGTAGCGTAGGGTATACCGCAGGTCACTCTAGTTTTGATCTTGTTTAGAAATATCAACTGGTCAACAATTTCAGACGAAAGACTGTTTGACTTTCTATATTTTTGTAGTAGTGCGCATGAAAACATACCCTCTGAAGGAAAAGACGTTGCTGGTACTACTATAACAAATAGTAGCCTTAGGATAAACATATTAATGTTCTTGATTAACTTTATTTTGTAAAACGAAGGTGATATTTCAACGGAACTAACGTGAGTGGAAATGTGAAGCGAAAATATCTCTCAAGATGTGTTTTTATTTCTTTCTCTCAAGATGTGTAACAGACAAACGAGTATCCGAATACTAAAATTGTACTCGAGTACTAGGTCTTCCGATCGAATACCCGAATACTGGAGTACTCTTTGTCATCCCTAATATATGTGCATACCTCACAGAAAGATATTTTTCTTTTCACACAACAATCGGGATGTAACTTCATAAAGTACTACAGGTACATGAAAAACATTCATGTCAGGTCGATCTGCTATGCAATGTATACTAGACATTTGACTTTTCCATTTAATTCTGCTATGAATTTGGTAGAAGAGATACGCAATTAAAACAATTAGCAAGATATATGAAGATGTGGTGTGAGTGCCAATGAGACAGCTCTCAATCCAAATAACAGTTTATAAAAGTAAACCATTATAGGTCAAAGTACGGCCTTCAAACGAAGCCTTGTCTCACAGCGAACAACGAACTGCCCCAAAATTAGTAGTGTAAAACCATTCAAACGGGAAAACCAACGGTCTAATAGTATGATTATGGTAACATAAATACATGATTACAAAAACAAACACCACATTACTCTCTACTGTTACTACTTTCATCTAATAATATAGAAGCCAAGAAGCGTATATAAAGTCTAAACAGTCGAATATAACAGTATACATATGACGTCAACCTGTTAAGAAACCGGTGGACAAGTTAAAAACAAATATACTGAGTTGCTCTTTAACTTTGCCTTACTAAAATTTACTATGTTTTCACTCAAATTCAAAACACGTCATTTTATCAATTGTAGTCAATATTTCGATGTAATGAATAAAAAATTACGTTTGAAACTTTGTTCAAACTTTTAAACTGGAAATTAATTAAATAAAATGTGAAAAGTTCTTAACTGATTATGATTACAGAAAGGATAAGTTAAAATGATTGGTATAATATAGAAGTTAAAATTAAACAATTTGTTATATTTGATTCAGCTTATGTAATTTGAATCGTAATTAGAACTAGAATTGCCATTGCAAGCAATAGCAGATGTCACCCTTCCCCTATTGCAACTAAGCGGCAGCCATTTGTAAACATCTTTCTATCAATTTTCAGTACATTTTGAGCATTGTCAAAAGTTTCACATTTCTTTGTTTCCATGGCAACGGCAGCAATTTTGAAAATTCTGAAGTCAAAAGTCTCATCTACCCATGCCAGTTAACAATAGTATTATGTTTCATTAAGTTTGGAGCATTTTGAAAATATTTGACATTTCTGCAGTTTCCATGGCAACGGTGGCCATTTGGGAAATTCAAACTTCAAAATTTTCATGCAGACTTGACAGTCAACAATTTCATCAATTTTTGAGCATTTTGAAATGTTTGAAAATTTTGTCATTTTAGCAGGTTTCTATGAAAACAGGTACCATTCCAAATTTCTAATGGCAGATACCACATTGGCACATGGCAGGGAACATACCATCAAAGTTTCAATGGATTTGACCTACCATTTTAAGAAAGTAAATGCCACTTTAAGGTTTTTGAAGCATTTTGACCATTTTTGACTTGTTTCCATGGTAACGGCAGACATTTTTGAAATTCCAACGCGAAATTGCAATGTTGCTCATCGTTACCAAGAAGTTTCAAAAAATTTAGAGCAGATTGATATTTTTGAAATTTTTGGTGCAGTTTCCATGGCAACATAGAAGTTCCAATGATTGCCAAAATCATCCAAAACCAGTATATGGCTGGCACCTACATTGTATTAAAATATGATGATTCTGAGTTTAAGCATCTCCAAATTATTCACCAAAACCAAAAACTTTAATTTTTCACAATTGTTCCGTTTCCATGGAAACGACAGCCATTTTTTATGGTCTAAGACCCTACTCAGCTACTGCAACCCGAAATTTTGTGTTCCTCCTTACAGTGAACTATCATTAAGATTGGTTCCATTTCGCTCCAAAAAACCTGCCGGACAAAAAAAGGTGGATGTATAATAATAATATTACGGAAAAAGAAACAGAGGAAAAGCAATATGTCACCCGACATTGTCGATCGGGTGACATAACTAAAGACATGTACAATTTAATATTACTTGAAACATTTGCCAATTGAGTAGGTGAACAAAAATATAGCAGTCAAAGCTTACTAAGACAAGCATATCATATACCAATGCTATACTATACTAAAGAGTAATTTTAGTACCATTAGTCCAATTTTAATTTACCGACATTAATTTTTTAAATGGAAAGCTGAATTGTGTGACTTGTAACAATATTTTCTACTTTGAACCTGTTTACATTTAGGGGGAAATGGGATTGCAATTGCAAAATATGTGATTACGCAATTAATAATAAAAAAAAAATGAAAATAAAAAAAAAGCTTTCGTCCATTTAGACCATCAAAACATACCTGTTCAATAAGACAGGAATGCAGTTCGTCTTACTTACTATTTGGCTATACTTTTTGGACCTTTTGGATTATAGCTCTTCCTCTTTTATATAAGCTTTGATTTTCAATTATTTTGGTCACGAGCATCACTGAAAATTGGTACCGTTAATGTTATTACTACCACTGAGTTGATGCCTCTGCTGGTGGACTGTTAGTCCCCGAGGGTATCACCAGCCCAGTAGCCAGTACTTCAGTTCTTGCATAAAAATACGGATTGTTTGTGTTATTAAAATTTTCTGTAACAAAATGCTACAAATTATTATAAATTAAGGAATGTATCTCCCTCATGCAAAGCTCTGATTCCTTTAACGGATTTGGCTATACTTTTTGGACCTTTTGTATTATAGCTCTTCATCTTTTATTTAAGCTTTGGATTTCAATTATTTTGGCCACTAGCATCACTGAAGAGAGTTATTTTCGAAATAGTGCCGGAAAATTGGTACCGTAAATGTTATTACATGTGATTGTCCACAAGAGACCCAATTACACATAAATTTTTAACTATAGACATCATACGGCCTTCAACAAAGCCAGTACCGCATAGTGAGCTATATTTGATCATGAAATTACAAATGTTACCCTTCTCGGGATTGTGTCGCATTGTGTTTTAAGATGGAATAAAATAGATACATTTAAGTGAACTTTGATTTAAGATTTAATAAATTAATGTAAATGTCCTCAAATTTAAAGAACTGAAAGAAAAACTACTTACCTCAAGGCAGTTAAAATCTACATCGTCAAATATTGGAATGTAAGTATCAAATGTGGGAAAATTTCAAAAACATTCCAAATTTAAAAATCTGTACTACATTTAAGTGTGTCCTAATACTTGATTGTCGATGCGTGCAATGTTTCTTTCCGTATTTAAATATGTTGTGCTCGAGTAGAAATTAACAAAACTACGTTTAGTAAAGAATTTTAAAACTCTTTGATCATTGTCAGTAGGATAAATGGGAGTAACTATATATGTCTGTTGCAACCCCGCACAGGAAACTATTGCGGAAAAGATTAAGGGTATTTACAAGGTTATTTACAATAATGAAACAATATCAACAAACGGAAAAATTAAAAAAATAAATATGAAAATCTGTACCAAAAATGAAAAAAAGAATAAAAAAAAAAGAGTAAAAGAAAATAATATACATTAAGAAATAATAGTTATCTTTATCTTTATCCTACTGCTATTATGGATAGTTTTCTCATTGACGATCTTACTACATCAGATCTCCTTATCTTTATCCTACTGCTATTATGGATAGTTGTCTAATTGACGATCTTACTACATCAGTTCTCCTTATCTTTATCCGTCAGTCCTTATGGATAGTGGTCTCATTGGTGATCATAGCACATTAGTTATCTTTATTTTTATCCTTCCGTCCTGATGAATAGTTGTCTTGTTGACGGAAAACACCAGTTACATTTATCTTTATCCTTCTGTTATCAGGAATAGTTGTCTCATTGATGGTCATACCACACCAGTTATATTTATCGTTATCCTTACAGGCTCCCGTATTTTGACAAACACAAACAGAATGTGACCTGCCTTAGGTCATATGCATAAACTCATCATAGATAACAGGACTAAATTTTGTATATATGCCAGACGCCCGTTTCGTCTACAAAAGACTCATCAGTGACGCTCGAATCCCAAAAAAGTTAAAATGGCCAAATAAAGTACGCAGTTGAAGAGCAATTAGGACCAAAATTCATAAAAAAAATTCCAAATACAGCTAAGGTAATCTGTGCCTGAGGTAGAAAAGCCTTAGCATTTCAAAAACTCTAAATTTTGTAAACAGTTCATTTATAATTATAACCATATCAATGATAATTCATGTCAGCACAAACAAGTGCTGTCTACTGGGCTGGTGAGACCCTCAAGGAAATAAATCTCCACCAGCAGTGGCATCGAAACTAGTTTCTTGCAATTTTAATGTTATCGAAATTTTTGAACAAATTCATGCATGTATACTAAACCTGGGAACAGTATATCTAACAATATCTTTCAATATATATGTTCCTAACTAACTAAGCCTTGCATATCTATTTCACATCGACAAATAATGTTTCATTCAGTAGTTGGTGAGTGCAAGCTAATTAACTTTCGAGAATTTGGTAAACAATAAAAACCCGGCACTTGGAAAGCGTGAGGGATAGGTGAATTTAAAGAGCCATAACATTGGTTCATATATTTTCTATGTGTTCCCATTTGTTTATTGAACTATTCCTTAATAGTTGTAAAATGATTTGTTGTAATAAATTTGTTCTTTACAAATCTGATTAAGTGAACGTGTGTTTACTTTCATAATGTTCCACTTTCGCACTTATGCTGTATGATGACCAAATGTATAACGAGAGGTTTCGTAGAAAGGTCATGTATACGGGAAAATATCGGCGAATTAGTGTTTTGGAAGTTATTAATGCAATATCGGTACATTTAGGAAGATTTTGATTCTACAAAGGATTTTCTTTTTAATAAAAGTTCACGTTCACTTCTTTTAGAGTAAAACGTAGCCATTCAAGTATATATATACAACATGTTCAACATTTTTTTTTTAAATTTGAAGTTTAATATGACTTAAAACATGTTTGCCGGCGCCTAATATGAGACAGTGGTGTAACTAACACCATCTATAAAGAAACCAAGTGTCAATCTAAGAGTACTTGTATATAGTTACTGACAACTTAGTATATCAAAGCAAATACCTTGTTGAATGAAATGTCGTCTGTAAGACAGAAAACCAAGCACACAAAAATATAAAGACATTTAGCATGCTGTCTCCAATAATTCATAAGTGCCTGAACATTTAATGCTTATAATATATAAGTATTTGTTCTGACGTCATTCTATTGTTTTACCTGTTCTTTTTTTAGTGATTAGACTATCATTTCCTTTTAAGAAACCATTATGTTAACTTTAACTGTACAACTTTTTGAAGAATAGCACTTATCTTTCTTAAAAATATTGGACAGCTAAAGGTAGCATAACTGATTCTTACAGGTAAATAATAGTTCAATCACGGAAACAAATACTATTAATATGACAACTAAAACAAAATTATTTATTAAAGTTACCTTCATATACAATAATTTTGTCACTCATCAAAACTTGAGAAAAAAATTCACTTTCAAATGGACTTTAACACTACCAATACGTTTATCACAGTCATTTTTCTCATGTTTTTGAGTTGTCTCTGTTATCTCTAATTCAATTTATTTGTTATGCTCATTGCAAGTCCTGTTTTTGTTGATTTTGTTTTTTCAAAACATTTATCCTGGTCAGTCTTTGGTTATCAAAATTGACTTCTGGTGTTGCTCTTATTCTTCCTAATACCATTTGACAACTACAATCACATTATGTTATAGATTTACAACAAAACCTTATCCTTTGTACAAAGTGCGATTCTAGAACTTGCTCTATGAACTAGGGGACAACAATATTTTCTATAATGCGTAAGTTTCGGCGTTGATTTACAAGTTTTTAAATCTAATATTATTACTTGATTATGAATATAAGGTAACACTTCACTTATGAACGACGATGAATTTTAGAAGCAGAATGAAGGCATTACTGTATGTTATCTGTCAAAAAAAAAAAACAATTGTTTGTCCGATTCGCGCTTTGTTCGTGCTGATCGTTTTATATAAAAAAAAATAAAATAGAAAGATGTTTTTTTTCAAAATGAAATCGATAACATAACTATGTGTCGGTAACATTTGAAAAACACAAGTTATATCAATACACAAATAAACGACCAAAAAGCGACACGACCTTATAGAAAGAAAAAAGGAAAACAGTGCGTGGGGTATTCTTTTGATACCGTTTAGGTAACAACACAAGTTATACCAATACACAAATACACGACAACAGAGCGACACGGTCATATAGAAATAAAACAGGAAAAAGGGGGGTGGGGTATTCTGTTGGTACCGTTAGGGTGAAAACAGTCTCTTGAAAATTATGATGAACAACAAAATAATATAACTGGTTTCACTACTTTATCACTTTTTTTCGTTTTTTGCATTACGAATACTCTTCTATCACTTTATCCATTTTAAAACAAAAAACGCATGTAAAGTTATATACGGAAAATATGAGCGGAAAATATAAGTAGTCCCTGCACACGCAAAAATCATGATACGCATATTTTGTATCTTATTCTTCATGAATCATTACATGTTTTTTACCTTCAGCTGTACTTTCTTTTTATCTATTGTTTTAATAACTTGTACCTGTCTATTAGGATCACAGAGCAAGTAGTTGCGATCGATATCATCGACAATGACTTGTACCTGGTTTTTTAAAGACTTTAAACAACAAATGTTTGTGATCGATATCGTCCACAATGACTTTTACCTGTCTATTAAAAACCTACCACACCAATTGTTTGTAATCGTTATCGTCGACATTGACTTGTACCTGTCTATTTCGACATACCACAACATACCACAACAAATGTTTGTGACCGATATCGTCGATAATGACTAGTACCTGTCTATTCAGACCTACAACAACAACTGTTTGTGATCGATATCGTTCACAATGACTTGTACCTGTTCATTAGGACCTCCCACAACAAATGCATGTCCATGGTATCGACAATAAATGACCAGTATATTTCCATAAAACTTCCTTCAACAAATGTGTGTGATCGATATCGTTCGCAATGACTTATGCCTGTTCATTAAGACCTCCCAACAAAATGTATATGATTGATATCGTCGACAATGACTTGTACTTGTCTACAACAAATGTATGTAAATGATATCATCGACAATGACTTGCTTTCACATGTCCATTCAGACATCCCACAAAGATCGATATCGTCAACAATGAACAATATCTTTCCATTAGACTTCCCTCAACAAATGTGTGTGGTCGATATCGTCGACGATGACCTGTACCTGCCTATTAGGACCTCGAACAACAAATGGTTGTGATCGATATCGTTCACAACGACGTATACCAGTCCATTACGAATGATAACTTGGAACTCTTATCTACAAACACCAGAAATCAAACCCCTGAATACGTAAACAAACGCATTTATAAAAAGCAAAATATGATTTTCGGAACAAAAACTTCTCATAAAAAAGGGACTAAAGATATTAAAGGGACAGTCAAATTGATAAATCGAAAATAAACTGATAACACCTGCATAAAAATGAAAAACAGACAAACAATAGAACACATGACACAACATATATTCCCATTCATTCAGTTTTACAGTCGTTGATCCAGATGAAATCTACAAAATAAGTCGTCACTATTTACGTGGACAGTCAACTCTAAAATGAGACAAATCGCCACAAATATGACACCCACTATAACTGAGACCAGGCCTCATTCTTGAGTTACCACCCCTCTTCTATTTTGGTTATAGTATGACCTTGGTTGTGCTGAGTTGAGAAAACGAGGCATAAAATGTTGCATCATTTGGAACATAGGTGTGAACTGATCTAAAGAATTTGAAGCATTTCCTTCAACCTTTGATGTTGATTCGTTGTCTTGATTGATATTTCCATTCAGCTTTAAACATTTCTGTTCTTTTTCGTATATTTTTGACTCCGCTGCGGAACATAATAAAGATGTAACATGATGGCCAATTCAGGGTTGCGATTTATTGCACAAAAAACGTTGCAATACCGAAGAAAACAACTCTTTGTCATTGTGGTCATATCTGCGACCCGTCTCATCTAAATGCATGAGTTTCATTTATATGTCCTGCTCTAGCGGCGTACTCCTTAACTTCACGTAACGCTTGAGCTACTGTGTCCACACTTAAACTCTTTTTCATCTTATCAATTTGATTCTTCAGATCAGAATTCTAAAACGACACAAATCTTCTGTTAAATAATAAGCTTCACTTTTTCATAAATTTAATCAGTTATATTCTTGAATTTTGAAAAATCCTTGAAACGTTCGAAAATAGATTATAAAGAAGAATGATCTTTTGTTGCTATAGCCTCTGCAGATGTAAACTTGCTGCACATCTCGTTACCTAATGTATATTGACGCAACATTGAATCTGATTTGCAACCTACACGAAGTTTTATTGCATCTATATTTATGCCTAACCATGCCAATGTCAATGCGGGTGCAATGGGGGTTTCTTCCTCCCACACACACAGCTTTACATAATCTATCAACATTTTGACTGGACAAAATTCAGCATGAGTTTTTAAAAACAACTCTTGGATCACGAATGTCAACAGTTTTACCTTTGGAAAGTTGAATTACAATGCCATTATTTTCCGGAAGTACAAAAAAAAAACAAGATCACCTGCTCTATCCCCGGTGCTAGCGAGAAAATTAAAAAATGTCAGATATCTTTGGTAGATATATTTTTGTGCGTTCGAAAGCTCAGGGTTGCAGAGTTTGTATGACATATGTCTGGAAATTGTTAAAAGTTTGTTTTTAAATTAAGGCGGTGCATGCTTCGGAATGGTAGCACTGGAGGATTGTTCTAGTCTTATTGCTGTTGATGTTTTTTTTTATAACAGAAGCTGACGCAGGGTTTCCAAAGCTTTTACCATTATTCCAGTCAGTACATCTAATGGCAGCGCGGACGATAAATCTCTCTGATGATTCAAATTGTTTATTAGGAAACTAATCAGTTCTCATTTTAAAGCTTCTTTCTTTTTGGAGTATTTTGTACTTTGTAAGAGTGCATCCAATGCATGTAACCTCTCGTTAATACTGTCATGATCAATGTGTATTCCAGAAGATAATGGCGTGTCATTCTATAAAAGGATAAAGAAAAAACCTTAACAAACAAGGGAAATCCTAATGCAAAAATAGTTTTAATTTTCTGATTTTTTTTTGTTTTGTTTAATTATTGTCATACTTATTATTTTTTTAATATTATAATCTTAACTCTAAGGTTCGCCCCAAACCATATCAACCAAGATCGATATCCAATACATCAGATTCAAAGGTTCGACTCGTATACATATTGTAAACGTTCGTAGTCTGATCCGGCTCTCCCCGAATCGTATCCTTGATTAATGACAGTCCATACAATTCCAAGGTTTGTCCCGAACGAAGACCTAACACAGTCTATAAACACATATTTTTTTTTCTTTCGCCCTATACCACTTCTATCAAATTTAATGAACTTAGGATTTAAGGTTTGACCCAAACCAAACGCATGCAGCCTAAAATGCAAATGATATCAAAATTAGTTTTCACTCTCACTTATATCTCTCTCTCCCCCTATCCGAATCATATCCTTAATACCACTCTGAACAAATTCCAAATTTTGCCCTGAAGCAACCTAACATAGTCTATAATCGCATGATTTTTTTCTCGTCCCGGTTATAACACTTGTATCAAATTTTGATAATTTTAAGCTTCACCCCGAACCAACGCATGCAGTCTAAAATACAAATAATATTCAAACTGAATATATGTCACTCTCCTGTAGCTCTCTCCCGATCCACAGGTATCAAATTAAAAAAAAATCAAAGGTTCGCTCCGAACCAACGCATGCAGCCTAAAATATCATGGCTCCCGTTCACATCATGCCTGCCATGGACTTTTTTTTTTAAATTGCATTACAATTATTACTTTTTGAAAGGTGCACTGCATTTTAGATGTCACAGATCCACCTGACGTCCGAAACTTAAAAGCAGTCTGACAGTATCCATTACATTGTATATATTAAATGACAACTGCTGCTTTGTAATGCTATGGATACATATACCATGTGGATTTTACTAAGATACTAGACATTCTTATCCTCAGATAACCTCATACTTCATCAAACTAATTGTTAATACAATCTGCGTACCAGATAGATATCAATGTTATGCTCGTTTAACCTTCTCCACCTAATTCTATGTCTACTCTAACCTATCCTCAGATAACCTCATACTTTGTCACTCATTGTCATTATCATCTGTGTATCTGATAGAATAACCAAGCTGTAGTATACACCTTATCCTATGTCTAATCTAACAAAATCTGATTTAACGACCGACACCAATAAATAAAATTAAAGATCTTACCGATGGTTCATTTGTCTTGCATTTCTTGCTTTGACCCGCCTGATTATCTCCTTCACTTTTTCGCTTTTTATTCGAATCAGCTTTACTAACATGTTCGTCTGCTAATTCGATAGCACAATGAGCTAACTTGACCAAGGCATTGGTGTCCAGCGACTTTTTAAGAATTGCTTCTATTCTTTCAATGTCAACACCGAAATTTTTTGTTATACATTTGATAAAATCGTCACGATCAAGTGTATCTAAGGATTCTTCTGTAAATCCATGTAACTCTTTCCACATGTGTAGAATTTTGAACCATCCGAATTGAACGTAATGTCACTAATGAGTTCATCTTGGTAACAGAATGAGATCACTAAATATTAGCACGCTGATAATACGGCACATCCTCTGAGCCAAACTGATGTTCAACTAAGATAATCTTATCATTATATATGCCTATGGTCAACCAATGAGAATAGCTGTTATTTGTGTGTTTCTTTGTCTGTTGTGTTCTCCTATTCATTTATATTGTAGTCCTGTAATGTTGTGTTGTAATTTTAATGTTATATTTCACATGACCATAAAATAGGGAGGTTTGGCATGCCACAAAACCAGGTTCAACCCAACATTTTTTTCTTTTAAAAATGTCTTGTACCAAGTTAGGAATATGGTCATTGTTATATTATAGTTCGTTTCTGTGTGTGTTACATTTTAACGTTGTGTTTCTTTTGTGTCCTCTTATATTTGAGTGTGAATTCACATTATTATAAGACGTGTCACGGTACTTTTCTATTCTAAATTCATGTATTTAGTTTTGATGTTATATTTGTTATTCGCATCGGACTATGTCTAATGCTTAGTTCGTTTCTGTGTGTGTTACATTTTAATGTTATGTCGTCATTTTCTTGTATTTAATGCGTTTTCCTCGGTTTAGGTTTATGCCCCAGATTTGTTTTTTGTCTATCGATTTATGAGTTTTTAACATCGGTAAACTACTGTTGCCTTTATTTATCTGTATATGAAGGCCGGATTAATAAAGATGACACCAGGTAATCTGTGTACTAAGACTGGTTGAATAAAGGTGACATCATTTAATCTGTGTACTATTATAAAAAAGAAGATGTGGTATGATTGCCAATGAGACAATTATCCACAAAAGACCAAAAGACATTAACAACTATAGGTAACCGTACGGCCTTCGACAATGAGCAAAGCCTATACCGCATAGTCAGCTATAATAGGCCCCGATAAGACAATGTAAAACAATTCAAACGAGAAAACCAACGGCCTCATTTATATAAAAAAATGAACGAAAAATACTGGTTAAATAAAGGTGACATCAGGTAATCCGTCTATAAAGACTGGTTTATTAAAGGTGACCTCAAGTAATTTCTCTATAAAGACCGAATTGATAAAGGTGAACTCAGGTTATATGTCTACACAGACCGGATTAATAAAGGTGACCTCAGGTAATCTGTCTATAAAAGCCAGATTGATAAAGGTGACCTCAGGTAATCTGTCTATAAAAGCCAGATTAATAAAGGTGACCTCAGGTAATCTGTCTATAAAAACCGGATTAATAAAGGTGACCTAAGATAATATGTGTAGGAAGACTGGTGGAATTAAGGTCAAATCAGGAAATCTGTTGTGTTTACATACTGGTTTATAAAGTTACCTCAGGTAATCTGTCTATTGTAATCTGTCCATTCAGACCGGTTTAATAAAGGTGACCTCAGGATATTTGTATATAGAGCAGACATCAGGTAATCTGTAGTGGATAGAGATTTGTCTTACCAGTCTACATACACAGATTACCTGAGGTTACCTCAATTTAAGCAGCTTGTATATTAAACAGATTACCCGAGATCACCTGTATTAATCCAATCTGAATAGACAGATTACCCTAGTTCACCCTTAATTAACAAATCGCAATACAGAGATTACCTGAAGTCACCTTTATTACACCAGTCTTCATGCACAACAGACTTCCTGAGGTCAACAACATCAAACAAATATCAAACCGCTTCAGATTACCTTAGGCCACCTTTATTAGAGAAGTCTTCATACACAACGTATTACCTAGGTTCACATTTATTTTACCAATCTGTATACACAGATTACACAAATTACCTGAGGTCACCTTTAATAAACAAATCCTAATACACTATAGGTAACTCTAGCATGTGAAGGTCATCTTTATTGAACAACTCCACATTCAAAACATATTTCTGATGTCACCATTATTAAACAAATTTCTAAACGCTCCATATTTACTGAGGCCACCTTTATTGAACCAGTCTTCATACACGACAGACTACCTGAGGTCACCCTTATTAAACAAATCACAAAACGCTCCATATTTACTGAGGCCACCTTTATTTAACCTGTCTTCATACAAGACAGACTACCTGAGGTCACCCTTATTAAACAAATCCCAAACGCTCCATATTTACTGAGGCCACCTTTATTAAACCTGTCTTCATACACGACAGACTACCTGAGGTCACCCTTATTAAACCAATCACAAAACGCTCCATATTTACTGAGGCCATCTTTATTGAACTAGTCTTCATACACGACAGACTACCTGAGGTGACCCTTATTAAACCAATTACAAAACGCTCCATATTTACAGAGGCCACCTTTATTAAACCTGTCTTCATACACGACAGACTACCTGAGGCCACCCTTATTAAACAAATCACAAAACGCTCCATATTTACTGAGGTCACCTTTATTGAACCAGTCTTCATACACAACAGATTACCTGAGGTCACCCTTATTAAACAAATCACAAAACGCTCCATTTATACTGATTACGTATTACCTAGGTTCACATTTATTTTACCAATCTGTATACACAGATTACACAAATTACATGAGGTCACCTTATAAACTAATCCTAATACACTATAGGTAACTCTAGCATGTGAAGGTCACCTTTATTGAACAACTCCACATTCAAAACATATTTCTGAGGTCACCATTATTAAACAAATCTCAAAACGCTCCATATTTACTGAGGCCACCTTTATTGAACCAGTCTTCATACACGACAGACTACCTGAGGTCACCCTTATTAAACAAATCACAAAACGCTCCATATTTACTGAGGCCACCTTTATTAAACCTGTCTTCATACACGACAGACTACCTGAGGCCACCCTTATTAAACAAATCACAAAACGCTCCATATTTACCGAGGTCACCTTTATTGAACCAGTCTTCATACACAACAGATTACCTGAGGTCACCCTTATTAAACAAATCACAAAACGCTCCATATTTACTGAGGCCACTTTTATTGAACCAGTCTTCATACACGACAGACTACCTGAGGTCACCCTTATTAAACAAATCTAAAAACGCTCCATATTTACTGAGGCCACCTTTATTGAACCAGTCTTCATACACGACAGACTACCTGAGGTCACCCTTATTAAACAAATCTCAAAACGCTCCATATTTACTGAGGCCACCTTTATTGAACCAGTCTTCAAACACGACAGATTACCTGAGGTCACCCTTATTAAACAAATCTAAAACCGCTCCATATTTACTGAGGCCCACTTTATTGAACCAGTCTTCATACACGACAGACTACCTGAGGTCACCCTTATTAAACAAATCTCAAAACGCTCCCTATTTACTGAGGCAACCTTTATTGAACCTGTCTAAATACACAACAAATTACCTGAGGTCACCCTTATTAAACAAATCTCAAAACGCTCCATATTTACTGAGGCCACCTTTATTGAAACAGTCGTCATACACGACAGATTACCTGAGGTCACCCTTACTAAACAAATCTCAAACGCACCATATTTACTGAGGCAACCTTTATTGAACATGTCTTAATACACGACAGACTACCTGAGTTGGTTAATGTTGGTAGTCTAGGGTTTCATAATGTTTTATCGTATTAGCTGCTTAATTGAGCAACTATTTATTTTTGAAAACACATTTTAAAGTTTGCAAATGCCTTTACGGTGAAAATGACACCTTGTATAGACCTATAGAACTAAAATCCTGGGTTGGTATGGTCAATATTGGCGTCTGGCTATCCAAATTGGAAGTAGGGGTAGATTGAATGTTTGTTTGGCTTACGTTCACATATTTAAGTAAAAATCAAGATTCTGGCATGTAGCACAGGCCCTTAGTCATAGTTTGAGCTATAATATACCTCAATGACATGCCTGGTCGGTGCTGGGGGAAGATTTTCACTGTTATTGATAATTGCCTTTATGATGGTTTGCTAGGCTTTTATGTTGGTTTATCTTGTTGTATGCTTAACTGAACACCTATTTATGTTGCGAAACACATTTTAAGGTTAGACAAGGCCTTAACGATGAAAATGACACCTTGTATAGACCTATAATATGCTCAATTTGGTCGTTAGGGTAAAAAGATCAGGGGTCGGTTTGGTCAATATTAGCGTCTGGCTATCCAAAAAGGGAGTAGGGGTCTATTAAATATGTGTTTGGCTTACGTTCACATATTTTAGTATAAGTCAAGACTCAGGCATGTGTATTGCTACTTAAACCTTTGACCACCAGACATGCGTTCGGTCTACGAAACATCTATTAGTGACAATCAAATTATAAACTTTCAAAAGGCCGCCAATGTATGACTTAAAAAAGGTAAGATTCAACAGAAAACGCACTCTTGAAGTTTTTTTTTATCCTAGTTTATTAAATATAACAAAAAAATGCTTGATCAATTAATCTTTATTCGTACTTAAACTGTAAGTTGAAACACTCGACCATGTTTGTCTTTTGTTGTTGTCTAAATTAGTGTACCTTCTTAATTTTTATATACATGTATATCATAACATTTAAGAAATGAACTGTTTATCTATTCTAAACTTTAATTCCAACTCTTGCTTAAAGGAATTTTTAATACAAATACTACTCCAGTATAGTCCTGGGGGGGGGGGGGTACTTCCTTTATTCCTAGTGGTATGCGTGTGTCGCAAGACAGGGTCCTTTTATCAGGCCCTGCTGGTAAGAATAGGGTCCCTCTTTCATGTCCTGCTGGTAAGATCAGTCTCGCATTTTCCTGCCCTGCTGGGGAGTACAGGGTCTTTTAATAAACAAAACATTTGTCTTGAACATGATCGCTTTTTTAACTGTGGAAATAAGTCTAGAACCCGAGTCTAGAACAGCATCTATTTTACATTTTCTGAGCGTGTCTAGAAAAGGGTATACATTTTCTGAACGTGTCTAGAACAAGGTATGTTTTTCAATAATTCTATTTAGAACAGGGAATGTTTTTCAATGTTTTCTGGTTAGAACAGGGTATGATTTAACAAGTGCTGTCAGTCCCTCCTCCCCTTGTAATGTAGTACGGAACGTAACTGAAGAGACATTTCTTATTTTAGATCAATTTTTATTTCAAATCTATTTCCTTATTATAATATTAACGCTTTCAAATTATACACAAGCACAAGCACATCAGTTTGCTTCAAAACCTAGATATACAGTTTATTTTGTAAGGGGGTCTGGTTGCTCATAATGCAGCTTAAGAAAACAGATAGAAATAAGAGTCTTAGACAGGTGAAAAATAAAGGCAACAGTAGTATACCGCTGTTCAAAACTCATAAATCCATGGATTAAAACAAAATCAGGGTAATAAACTAAAACTGAGGGAAACGCATTAAATATAGGAGAAGAACAACGACACAACATTAAAATGTAACACACAAAGAAACAAACTAAGCATTAAAAAAAATCCTATGAGAATAACAAATATAGCATCAAAACCAAATACATGAATTTGGGATAGATAAGTACCGTGACACGTCTTATAGTATGTGAATTCACACTCAAAAATAAGAGAAAACATTTTATATGTACTACAATATGATGATTACATAACATATTTTCCTTTCAAATGGTAATATTTCATCAAACTATTTTACTAAAGTAATCGAAATGTAATCGATGATTACATCATCAGTTTTGCTGTAATCGATTAAATTACGATTACATGTAATCAAAAATGTAATCAAAAATGTCTTAGATGACATATAACTGTCGATTACTGGAGAAAATGAACCAATTTCAATCGATTACAATTACAGATTACGATTACCCCATCCCTGTCTCACATCGATCAGAAACTGTGAAAATAGCACAAAAATTAAAGAAAGGATATTGAAGCATCTACCTCAGATCCAATATATTGTTCGACTTCTTATGGTCAGGTGCAGACTTGAAGCTAATTACATTGTTACGTAATGCATTAAATTACAATTACTTGAACAAAACCATGCATTCAATTACAATGAAAGAGGGGCGAAAGATGCCAGAGGAATAGTCAAACTCATAAATCGAAAATAAACTGACAATGCTATGGTAAAAAATAAAAAAATACAGACAAATAATAGTCAGGGATGATTCCAGGTGTTTTCAAATGGGTCCCTTGAACATCAAATTGGGAATTTTTATTCTAATTGTGAATTTTTCAAGCATAAAATTTAAGACGAAATAACATTATTTTCCTGTTTAAAAAACAGAAAATGTATATTATTAAGTTTAACTTGTACACTGAGGTTCATGTAAGTTGTAACATTTTGAATAATTCTGGATGGGCTACTGTTATTACATGAATATCATTGAATATGATGCACTAGTGTATCATCTTAGCTATAGTTACCTAGGCCTATTACAAAAATATATATTTCAGCAAACATAAACCACTGAAAAAAATCAACCTGCTGGGCGATCTGCTTTTACAAGATCGAATACTCCTATAACATATTAATCAATTGAATTCGGCTGAAAAAATTGCCACATTTTGACATAATTAAATCGTTGTTAATAAAATGCGATCGTAAACAGCATTCTTATACGGATTTTAAAACGTTTTGACAACAAACTATGAAAAATTATACTTTAATCGGTGACAAAAACTTTTCCGGAAATATCGATTTTAATTTTATTTTCCTGAATTGGGAATTCATTTTCATGTACATATTTTGGGGGCCGTTGGCAGATTTAGGTGCCGCTAAGCGGCCCTAAACTATATAGTGGAATCATCCCTGAATAGTACAAAAGTAACAACATAGAAAACTGAAGTCTGAGTAACACGAACCGTACCAAAAACTTCGGGTTATCTTCAGGTGGTCCGTAAGGGTTGGCAGATCATGCTCCACATGTGGCTACCGTCTAATAATAATGTTATTATAACCCCAGTAAATAGTCTAATACGGTAGATCACATTCATGAAAAACAAAGGGGATTGTTGTTACAACGTACGAAACATATCCGATATCATCTGTGAAACAGTTCTTTCTTATGGTCAACCAACTCGTAATGGCGTCCGCAAAATTTACGAAAGGATGATTTCCATTTCATTTGTTGGATCTCTTGGTTAAATTGCTTCCATGTGGGCAGCAACCCTCTATCAAGGAAAGCATGATAGGAAATACAAGTGCGGGAATATCGTCTCACTAAAGAGGTATATACTCCGTATGCAGGCTCTGCTAAAATGTTGCTTCATGGGAAAGGAAAGTTCACAATAAGAAAGCTAAAATCATCTCGTTTGTCGTAAAGTTTTTTTTTTCAAAAAGTAAAATCACAAAAATACTGAACTCCGAGGAAAACTGTCATATTCCTGACTTGGTACATGCATTTTCAAATGTAGAAAATCATGGATTTCAACCGACCCTCATTGTCAATTTCTAGATGTAGGTCAATATATGAGGCAGGCTTTACTGCATTTTTTGTATCCTTTATCTGTAGTTCGATGAGATGAATAACAATTGAATGCATTTATGTAAGTAATGCATAAAATTGCACTTTTGCGAAGTTATGCATTGAATTACACAGTAAATTGTATCATCAAGTGAAAATATCAATCAAACATTTTGAAAAAAAACCAACATTAAGTCTTCAAAGATCATATCGTATGCAGTATCTGTTTCATGTATAGAATTTAAATATGCATGTAAAAGATCTGTTCAATAAGAACTGTACATTTAAACATCGTGAGGGTTTCACCTGCTATACATTTTTTTTAACTTAATGTTAACAGCTTTACTTTTATAAATATATATTTCTTTCCTAATAATATGATAAACATAGAGCCTGATGTATGACAAGTGTCAACATGGTGAAACGAATGACTGTAAAGCAAACTAATTGGTGTTTGTTTTGACACTGTTCGATTATTTGTAAATTTATCATGACAAGGTACTGTACCTTTTGAGCGTTTGACAACAGGCACACTTTTACATTTATGCTTTGCAAATGTTTATCTTGTAATGTTAGAAAATATATGAAATAAAGAAACCTGATATACAGTGTAGTGTTATTGATTTAGAATTGTAATGTGGTCATATTTATAACAATTTATTGTAATCAATAAAACTTAAATTCTGCTTTTGGTAAATCAACAACAATCTATTTAAGATAATAATATTTGAAAACAAGAGTGTGTCCATATTACACGGATGCTCCACTCGCACTATCATTTTCTATGTTTAGTGGACCGTGGAATTGGGGTAAAACTCTAATTAATTAGACAAATCTTATCACAGGGAAGTTGTATATTAAGTTTCAAGTTGATTGGACTTCAACTTCATCAAAAACTACCTTGACCAAAACTTTTACCTGAAGCGGCACGAACGGACGGCAGGACGAACGAACGGACGCACATACCAGAAAACATAATGCCCCTCTACTATCGTAGTTGGGGTATAACAAAAGTTAGGCATTGAGACGCATTAAATTAAATATCCTATCTGCTGAACTAATACAAACATTGCTGCATTACACAATACATGTAGGTACTTGGATAACGGTAATGTATTACCATGCATTATAGATACAAATTTACATTACTCCTTGCCTGGTCAGATGTTTAATGTCTTTTAAAACACAAGTCACAAAAACAAGTTATTTCAGTAACATTTGTATGCATGTCTGCTGTTTAAATTGAGACTTTTAGTGTTAATATACAGTAACATTTTAAGCAGATATGATGTCAAAACTTGATATAGTCTTAGGCAGCAACCATTTGATTTTCTAGGGGGGGGGGGGGTTCTATGGTTTTTTTTCTGGACAAATTTTTTGCTTGAGCCCACTATTTCGTGTGAGAAATATCAGATCTCAACGACTTTCCACGATAAAGGTTCCTGAATAGGTACGTTTCACGGGAAACTGGGTAGGCAGTTTCTTGTCCTTTAGAAGAAGGATGTCTCGGACGGCATTGTTTTGTTCTGTAGAATGTTCCATTACTGCTGAATCGATGATGGGAACCGTTTTTCCAACGATCGAAGATGGTCCTGCGGAAAGTATAACAAGCTTTAGTAGTTGGTTGTCTTCCGATTTGGCAAAATGACGAAATTAGGCGTTTCGTCATAACGTTCAATCCTGCAGATCTAGTCGCTCTAAATGTAGTGTTGCGTCCTCTATATTTTATTTTGTCGTAGTAATGTCCAAGAAAGGGTGTTTCTCTGTGACGATGTCCAGATAAGACTACTGGTTCCTTTTCACTAAAATTCAAGTCAGATTTGGCAATACTGCTTCCTCCTCGTAGTAGACGTTGCTTGTTCAATGGCAGATTGAGATTGGCAATAGGTTCTTCTTTCGGAATAGGATTGTAAATGCTATTGATGTCCTCTCCATGAACTATAGGTCCTGTTGATTTCGGATTGATACTTTCTTTATGTATAGATTTTTCTATAGAAGTCACAGATTTTGCTTTTAGTGACACGAGTGCAGGGGCGTAGCTTACGTTGAGGCAACCGAGGCAGTTGCATCGGTAAAAAATATTTCCCTTCACTGTATTTTCTTTTAAATGATTATTACAGCAAACTGGCTACTAAACAATAATGTAGCAACTTGTTATGTCTTGTTGGCGCGGTTATTGATTTATATTCTCTACGAATTATTCAAGACTTATGGGAACATTTGAATTAACTTTCCCTCCTCTACTTGGAAATATCCTTTAAGGAAGTTGTCTGCAATTCAAGTTTGTCAGAGTAAAAGGAAATCGACAACATATTTTTATTTTGTCCTACCCCATTGCAAGCGAAAACAGTGAGTAGAATAGGTGAGGATGCAACTCACGAGTTTATCCTGAAATTCGTTTGCTCAATCCAGCTCTCATTTTGTGGTGATTATCTATAATTAGTTGATTCGTGACCAACGACCAAATAAATGATCATCACAAAACTTATTACAAATAAACCTTAATATTTGCAATTAGGAGTAGAATTTAACAACGTTGCTCTATTGGTGGAATGCTTCCTCTGGGTTCTTTCAGATCAGGATGATGCATTGTGACTTCAGGAGTAGGAATTTCGTCTCGATTATTGGTTATATTATTACATTCAATTAATGTAGGCAGATCACATTGTACGTCACTGTGTACAGATTTTATGACGAAATTTTTTCCTCTTTTCCCGGAAGTAGCTACTCAGCCGGAGCATGTTGTAAGAGAGTAGCTTTCAGGTTTTTCCCGAACGTTGAACAGACTGAAAAATTCAGGCGAGGCAAGATACCGGTTGTTTTGGTCGTCAATAATGGCGTACATCCTGTCTTGTCCTTGTGGTACACGTCCACAGATAATATCTTGGCATAAAATTTCTCGTTATTATGATCTTTGTATATCTCTTTGCAGATCGAACTCACAGAGGTTAACTTTGTTTCAGCTGACTCTGTCTGCTCCCCGCCGTAGGCTTGTCTGGGTGAGCTAAACTGGGAACTTTCAGATTGTTGTGGTCTATTGATGTGAAGTGCTGTGGTGTGTTGTTCGCTTCCTCACTCGTTACAACTGATGCTTGCGTTGCAATCCTGACCTCTGTGTGTGGTTGACTCAAAACACTTGTAGCACTCATTGTTTTGTCTTAACAGTTCCTTGCGTTCCTCGATTGGTTTGGCTCGTAATGCTCGGCATTCATTCAAGGTATGATTTGTCTTGTGTAGGATACACATATATTGTTGTTGACTGCTATCTTCAGTTTGATGTTCAACTGCCGTCTTATGGACGTTGACTTTCGAGTACGTCTGAGGTTTGAACCTTGGCGTAGCGTCTTTTATATTTGATGTTACTTTTGACCCAAAAATGAACCCAGGATCGTTCTTAATTTTGCTCATTTCCTTCATGAAGGCAGATAATTCTGTGAAAGGTGGAAAGGCAACTTCATATTTAGACTTGTATCTAAAAGGACTTGTAATCCACTTTTCTTGGAGTCCGTACGGCAGTTTTTCCACAATAGGATTTCTCCCGGATGAAGAGTCAAAATATGCTAGCAAACATCCCACCTTTGGATTTTCCTTGTGATATTCTATTTCTGATAGAATATCAGACAGTCATAGAGACGTGCAATGTTCTTATTCGTTAAGGTTTGGGAATTTGGTAAGTATACTCATGAAAGAGGCTTCCAACATTTCTGGAGCACCATACCGCTCGTCAAGCCTCTTCCATAATCTTTGTATACCTATGATAGGATTATTGGCGTTCGACGCTCTTATGCTAATGGCGTGTTTATCAGACTCTGGACCGAGCCACTTGATCAGTAAATCGATCTGTTCTGAGTCAGAGACTTGTAACTCATCAGTCATTCATGTTCCTTGCTTTCCAAGTATGGAATGATTCTTCCCGATCATTAAAGCTTGTTAACCGGGAGAAAAGCAGGTCCTTTCGTAAGAGGAATTTTGTTATCTCTGATGTAAGGTTGATTTGTTTTTGGTGTTCAGCAGGGATCTCCTCTATGACGCCTTGATTTTGATGTAAGACAGTGATCTTTTCTGAAACACCCTGTTTTCCTATGCCAGTTATTGTTCCCAGATCTTGGAATACATTGAAAACTGGTGACTTAGCACGTGTAGGCAAGACCTTAAGTCTTTGTGATGGCAAGTTCAGTGCCACAGATGGCACAAACACTGGTGCTTCATGACTCAGCTCAATTTTAACAGAAATTTATTTTTTTCTTTTGAGGTCCTGTTACTTCCTTTACAGCGGTTGATACAGGAAGTTTATTGATGAAATCGTTCACACGCTGAAGCGGGTGTTCCTTTTCGTTGGGGAGATCGCTAAACGCTTCGCTGTCATTATATTTCTAGGATACGAGCCTCTGTTTCCGCGGCTGCAGCCTCTCTGCGTGCTTCTAGAAGGTTTAACTTGGCCTTTAGCTCGACTCTTTTTCGACATACGCGTTCAGCCTCTTGTTTGATTTGTGCTTTTCAGCGTATGGCCTCTTGTTCTGCCTCATGTTCCATTTTAGCCTTTGAACGTGCGGCTTCTTGTTCCATTTCGGCCTTTTGTGTGCTGCTTCTTGTTCAATCTTTTGCGTGCAGTTTCCTGGTCGATCTCAGACTGTTTGTGTGCTGCTTCTTGTTCCATTTCAGCCTTTTTGCGTGCTGCATCCTGCTCCATTTTAGATTGTCTGAACAGGGCTTGTTCCTCTAACATTGCCTCTTGTTGTAGGATAAGTGAATGTTGTTCAGGAAAGGCTATTTTTGATTTAGCGGCCTCTGCTTTGGCACGCTTTCTCCGTGCTAGACTTGACATGTCTGACACGTTAGAGCTACCACTGTGTGAGGTTTTCTTACCCTTTGAGGTCTTTACTTTAGTGGATTTGACGAAAATCCAAAGAGAGTTAACATGCATCTTTTTCTTTTTGACACTCCAATGTTCTGGTCCTTTTCAGAAAGTCTAGGTATTCATCTGTGAGCCTACAATAATTATAACAGGCTTTAACAAGTTTGTTCCGGGCTGTTAGGAGTTGCTGGAGCTCGTTAGGAGGCGTTGTGACTTCCAATAACTGGGATTCAATGTCTGTTCAGAGAGCCTCTTGTTCCTGACAGAACTTGTCACGTTTTTTAGTGAAAGCTCCTATTCCGTTTTCCGTGAGGTCATGTACTCGCCTAGCCTCGATATTTTCATCTGACTGTGTTGTATTAGACGGATTTTCTAATAATTCAGGGACACCTCCCTCTGGGGGCTGAATCTGTTTTTGTTGTTCAACATGACTGGGATCCATGTTGACTCAACGTTGTTAGGTTGCTGCCGAGTACACACAAGATATGTAGTCCACTGTCAGTGTGAAGGTATGTACGTTGCTACCGTGTTGTTCTTTGTCTGGATATGTAAAGACAAGTTGTCGTCAATTTACTGTACTTCAAGGGATGGCGCGTACATGCAGGGATCAAGAGGTAGATTGACTTTGGCTATACTTTTTGGACCTTTTGGATTATAGCTCTTCATCTTTTATATAAGCTTTGGATTTCAAATAGTTTGGCCACGAGCATCACTGAAGAGACGTGTATTGTCGAAATGCGCATCTGGTGCAAGAAAATTGGTACCGTTAATTTTATTGTTCTGTAGCTGTAGAAGTAATGTGGAGTGGTGTTATCTGTGAAACACAACAGGCAAGTTGTAGACTTTTTACTGTAATGGCCTGACTATTAAGTTTAACCAACGATTGGGCTCAAGCAAGAAAGACTATCTGGTGCTGATACTTTATTCCTAAACCAATCTAACAAATTTTAAAGAGCCTGTGTCGCTCACCTTGGTGTTTGTCCATATTAAACAAAGGACACAGATGGCTTCATGACAAAATTGTGTTTTGGTGTCAGATGGTGATGTGTTTGAAGTTCTTACTTTACTGAACGTTCTTGCTACTTACAATTATCTCTATCTACAATGAACTTGGCCCATAAGTAACAGAGGAAAATATTTTGTCAATTGACTATCAATGGCAATAACTCCTTAAGGAGTCAATAGACAATTTTGGTCATGTTGACTTATGTGTAAATCTTACTTTGCTGAACAGTATCGCTGTTTACAGTTTATCTCCATCTATAATAATATTCAAGATAGTACGCAAAAACTGCAAAATTTCCTTAAAATTACTTATTCAGGGGCAGCAACCAACAGCGGGTTGTCCGATTTGTCTGAAAATTTCAGGGCAGATAGATCTTGACCTAATAGATTATTTTACCCCATGTCAGATTTGCTCTAAATGCTTTGGTTTTAGAGTTATAAGCCAAATCTACATTTTACCCCTCTGTTCTATTTTTAGCCATGGTGGCCATCTTGGTTGGTTGGCAGGGTCACGCAAAACATTTTTTGAAACTAGATCCCCAATGATGATTGTGGCCAAGTTTGGATAAATTTGGCCCAGTAGTTTCAGAGGAGAAGATTTTTGTAAAAGATTACTGAGATTTACGAAAAATGTTTAAAAATCGACTATAAAGGGCAATAACTCCTCAAGGGATCAACTGACTATTTCGGACATGTTGACTTATTTGTAAATCTTACTTTGCTGAACATTATTGCTGTTAACAGTTTATCTCTATCTATAATAATATTCAAGATAACCAAAAACAGTAAAATTTCCTTAAAATTACCATTTTAGGGGCAGCAACCCAACAACGAGTTGTCCGATTCATCTGAAAATTTCAGGGCAGAGAGACTTTGACCTGATAAACAATTTTACCCCCTGTCAGATTTGCTCTAAATTCTTTGGTTTTAGAGTTATAAGCAAAATCTACATTTTACCCCTCTGTTCTATTTTTAGCCATGGCGGCCATCTTGGTTGGTTGGCCGGGTCACCGAACATATTTTTTAAACTAGATACCCCAATGATGATTTCGGCCAAGTTTGGATTAATTTGGCTCAGTAGTTTCAGAGGAGAAGATTTTGTAAAAGATTGCTAAGATTTACGAAAAATTGTTAAAAATTGACCATAAAGGGCAATAACTCCTAAAGGGTTCAACTGACCATTTCGGTCATGTTGACTTATTTGTAAATCTCACTTTGCTGAACATTATTACTGTATACAGTTTATCTCTATCTATAATATTATTCAATATTATAAGCAAAAACTGCAAAATTTCCTTAAAATTACTAATTCAGGGGCAGCAACCAAACAACGGGTTGCCCGATTTGACTGAAAATTTCAGGGCAGATAGATCTTGACCTAATAGATTATTTCACCTTGTCAGATTTGCTCTAAATGCCTTGGTTTTAGAGTTATAAGCCAAATCTACATATTACCCCTCTGTTCTATTTTTAGCCATGGCGGCCATCCTGGTTGATTAGCCGGGTCATCGGACACATTTTTTAAACTAGATACCCCAATGAAGATTGTGGCCAAGTTTGGATTAATTTGGCTCAGTAGTTTCAGAGGAGAAGATTTTTGTAAAAGATTACTAAGATTTACGAAAAAGGGTTAAAAATTGGTTATAAAGGGCAATAACTCCTAAAGGGGTCAACTGACCATTTCGGACATGTTGACTTATTTGTAAATCTTACTTTGCTGAACATTATTGCTGTGCACAGTTTATCTCTATCTATAATAATATTCAAGATAATAACCAAAAACAGTAAAATTTCCTTAAAATTACCGTTTTAGGGGCAGCAACCAACAACGGGTTGCTCGATTCATCTGAAAATTTCAGGGCATATAGATCTTGACCTAATAGATTATTTTACCCCATGTCAGATTTGCTCTGAATGCTTTGGTTTTAGAGTTATAAGCCAAATCTACATTTTGCCCCTCTGTTCTATTTTTAGCCATGGCGGCCATCTTTGTTGGTTGGCCGGGTCATCGGACACATTTTTTTAACTAGATACCCCAATGAAGATTGTGGCCAAGTTTGGATTAATTTGGCTCAGTAGTTTCAGAGGAGAAGATTTTTGTAAAAGATTACTAAGATTTACGAAAAATGGTTAAACATTGGTTATACAGGGCAATAACTCCTAAAGGGGTCAACTGACCATTTCGGACATTTTGACTTATTTGTAAATCTTACTTTGCTGAACATTATTGCTGTTTACAGTTTATCTCTATCTATAATAATATTCAAGATAATAACCAAAAACAGTAAAATTTCCTTAAAATTACCGTTTTAGGGGAAGCAACCCAACAACGGGTTGCCCGATTCATCTGAAAATTTCAGGGCAGATAAATCTTAACCTGATAAACAATTTTACACCTGTCAGATTTGCTCTAAATGCTTTGGTTTTTGAGTTATAAGCCAAAAAACTGCATTTAACTCCTATGTTCTATTTTTAGCCATGGCGGCTATCTTGGTTGGGTGGCCAGGTCACCGGACATATTTTTTAAACTTGATACCCCAATGATGATTATGGCCAAGTTTGGATTAATTTGGCTCAGTAGTTTCAGAGGAGAAGATTTTTGTAAAAGATTACTAAGATTTACGAAAAATGGTTAAAAATTGACTATAAAGGGCAAAAACTCCTAAAGGGGTCAACTGACCATTTCGGTCATGTTGACTTATTTGTAAATCTTACTTTGCGGAACATTATTGCTGTTTACAGTTTATCTCTATCTATAATAATATTCAAGATAATAACCAAAAACAGTAAAATTTCCTTAAAATTACCGTTTTAGGGGCAGCAACCCAACAACGGGTTGCCCGATTCATCTGAAAATTTCAGGGCAGATAAATCTTGACCTGATAAACAATTTTACACCTGTCAGATTTGCTCTAAATGCTTTGGTTTTTGAGTTATAAGCCAAAAAACTGCATTTTACTCCTATGTTCTATTTTTAGCCATGGCGGCTATCTTGGTTGGGTGGCCGGGTCACCGGACATATTTTTTAAACTTGATACCCCAATGATGATTATGGCCAAGGTTGGATTAATTTGGCTCAGTAGTTTCAGAGGAGAAGATTTTTGTAAAAGATTACTAAGATTTACGAAAAATGGTTAAAAATTGACTATAAAGGGCAAAAACTCCTAAAAAGTCAACTGACCATTTCGGCCATGTTGACTTATTTGGAAATCTTACTTTGCTGAACATTATTGCTGTTTACAGTTTATCTCTATCTATGATAATAATCAAGATAATATGCAAAAACTGCAAAATTTCCTTAAAATTACTAATTTAGGGGCAGCAACCAAACAATGGGTTGTCTGATTTGTCTGAAATTTTCAGGGCAGATAGATCTTGACCTGATAGATTATTTTACCCCATGTCAGATTTGCTCTAAATGCCTTGGTTTTAGAGTTATAAGCCAAATCTACATTTTACTCCTCTGTTCTATTTTTAGCCATGGCGGCCATCTTGGTTGGTTGGCCGGGTCATCGGACACATTTTTAAAACTAGATACCCCAATGAAGATTGTGGCCCAGTTTGGATTAATTTGGCTCAGTAGTTTCAGAGGAGAAGATTTTTGTAAAAGATTACTAAGATTTACGAAAAATGGTTAAACATTGGTTATACAGGGCAATAACTCCTAAAGGGGTCAACTGACCATTTCGGACATGTTGACTTATTTGTAAATCTTACTTTGCTGAACATTATTGCTGTTTACAGTTTATCTCTATCTATAATAATATTCAAGATAATAACCAAAAACAGTAAAATTTCCTTAAAATTACCGTTTTAGGGGCAGCAACCCAACAACGGGTTGCCCGATTCATCTGAAAATTTCAGGGCAGATAAATCTTGACCTGATAAACAATTTTACACCTGTCAGATTTGCTCTAAATGCTTTGGTTTTTGAGTTATAAGCCAAAAAACTGCATTTTACTCCTATGTTCTTTTTTTAGCCATGGCGGCTATCTTGGTTGGGTGGCCAGGTCACCGGACATATTTTTTAAACTTGATACCCCAATGATGATTATGGCCAAGGTTGGATTAATTTGGCTCAGTAGTTTCAGAGAAGAAGATTTTTGTAAAAGATTATTAGATTTACGAAAAATGGTTAAAAATTGACTATAAAGGGCAAAAACTCCTAAAGGGGTCAACTGACCATTTCGGTCATGTTGACTTCTTTGTAAATCTTACTTTGCGGAACATTATTGCTGTTTACAGTTTATCTCTATCTATAATAATATTCAAGATAATAACCAAAAACAGTAAAATTTCCTTAAAATTACCATTTTAGGGGCAGCAACCCAACAACGGGTTGCCCGATTCATCTGAAAATTTCAGGGCAGATAAATCTTGACCTGATAAACAATTTTACACCTGTCAGATTTGCTCTAAATGCTTTGGTTTTTGAGTTATAAGCCAAAAAACTGCATTTTACTCCTATGTTCTATTTTTAGCCATGGCGGCTATCTTGGTTGGGTGGCCAGGTCACCGGACATATTTTTTAAACTTGATACCCCAATGATGATTATGGCCAAGGTTGGATTAATTTGGCTCAGTAGTTTCAGAGGAGAAGATTTTTGTAAAAGATTACTAAGATTTACGAAAAATGGTTAAAAATTGACTATAAAGGGCAAAAACTCCTAAAGGGGTCAACTGACCATTTCGGTCATGTTGACTTATTTGGAAATCTTACTTTGCTGAACATTATTGCTGTTTACAGTTTATCTCTATCTATGATAATAATCAAGATAATATGCAAAAACTGCAAAATTTCCTTAAAATCACTAATTTAGGGGCAGCAACCAAACAACGGGTTGTCCGATTTGTCTGAAAATTTCAGGGCAGATCGATCTTGACCTCATAGATTATTTTACCCCATGTCAGATTTGCTCTGAATGCCTTGGTTTTAGAGTTATAAGCCAAATCTACATTATACCCCTCTGTTCTATTTTTAGCCATGGCGGCCATCTTGGTTGGTTGGCCGGGTCACCGGACACATTTTTTAAACTAGATACCCCAATGAAGATTGTGGCCCAGTTTGGATTAATTTGGCTCAGTAGTTTCAGAGGAGAAGATTTTTGTAAAAGATTACTAAGATTTACGAAAAATTGTTAAACATTGGTTATACAGGGCAATAACTCCTAAAGGGGTCAACTGACCACTTCGGACATGTTGACTTATTTGTAAATCTTACTTTGCTGAACATTATTGCTGTTTACAGTTTATCTCTATCTATAATAATATTCAAGATAATAACCAAAAACAGTAAAATTTCCTTAAAATTACCGTTTAAAGGGAAGCAACCCAACAACGGGTTGCCCGATTCATCCGAAAATTTCAGGGCAGATAGATCTTGACCTGAAAAACAATTTTACTTCTGTCAGATTTGCTCTAAATGCTTTGGTTTTTGAGTTATAAGCCAAAAAACTGCATTTTACTCCTATATTCTATTTTTAGCCATGGCGGCTATCTTGGTTGGTTGGCCGCGTCATTGGACACATTTTTTAAACTAGATGCCCCAATGATGATTGTGGCCAAGTTTGGATTAATTTGGCTCAGTAGTTTCAGAGGAGAAGATTTTTGTAAAAGATTACTAAGATTTACGAAAAATGGTTAAAAATTGACTATAAAGGGCAAAAACTCCTAAAGGGGTCAACTGATCATTTCGGTCATGTTGACTTATTTGTAAATCTTACTTTGCTGAACATTATTGCTGTTTACAGTTTATCTCTATCTATAACAATATTCAAGATAATAACCAAAAACTGTAAAATTTCCTTAAAATTACCGTTTTAGGGGCAGCAACCCAACAACGGGTTGCCCGATTCATCTGAAAATTTCAGGGCAGATAGATCTTGACCTCATAGATTATTTTACCCCATGTCAGATTTGCTCTAAATGCTTTGGTTTTAGAGTTATAAGCCAAATCTACATTTTACCCCTCTGTTCTATTTTTAGCCATGGCGGCCATCTTAGTTGGTTGGCCGGGTCATCGGACACATTTTTAAAACTAGATACCCCAATGAAGATTGTGGCCCAGTTTGGATTAATTTGGCTCAGTAGTTTCAGAGGAGAAGATTTTTGTAAAAGATTACTAAGATTTACGAAAAATGGTTAAAAATTGGTTATAAAGGGCAATAACTCCTAAAGGGGTCAACTGACCATTTCGGACATGTTGACTTATTTGTAAATCTTACTTTGCTGAACATTATTGTTGTGTACAGTTTATCTCTATCTATAATAATATTCAAGATAATAACCAAAAAACAGTAAAATTTCCTTAAAATTACCGTTTTAAGGGCAGCAACCCAACAACGGGTTGCCCGATTCATCTGAAAATTTCAGGGCAGATAAATCTTGATCTGGAAAAACACTTTTACTTCTGTCAGATTTGCTCTAAATGCTTTGGTTTTTGAGTTATAAGCCAAAAAACTGCATTTTACTCCTATGTTCTATTTTTAGCCATGGCGGCTATCTTGGTTGGTTGGCCGGGTCACCGGACACATTTTTTAAACTAGATACCCCAATGAAGATTGTGGCCAAGTTTGGATTAATTTGGCTCAGTAGTTTCAGAGGAGAAGATTTTTGTAAAAGATTACTAAGATTTACGAAAAATGCTTAAAAATTGGCTATAAAGGGCAGTGACTCCTAAAGGGGTCAACTGACCATTTCGGACATGTTGACCTATATGTAAATCTTACTTTGCTGAACATTATTGCTGTGCACAGTTTATCTCTATCTATGATAATATTCAAGATAATAACCAAAAACAGTAAAATTTCCTTAAAATTACCGTTTTAGGGACAGCAACCCAACAACGGGTTGCCCGATTCATCTGAAGTTTATCTCTATCTATGATAATATTCAAGATAATATGCAAAAACTGCAAAATTTCCTTAAAATTACTAATTCAGGGGCAGCAACCAAACAACGAGTTGTCCGATTTGTCTGAAAATTTCAGGGCAGATAGATCTTGACCTCATAGATTATTTTACCCCATGTCAGATTTGCTCTAAATGCTTTGGTTTTAGAGTTATAAGCCAAATCTACATTTTACCCCTCTGTTCTATTTTTAGCCATGGCAGCCATCTTGGTTGGTTGGCCGGGTCACCGGACACATTTTTTAAACTAGATACCCCAATGAAGATTGTGGCCAAGTTTGGATTAATTTGGCTCAGTAGTTTCAGAGGAGAAGATTTTTGTAAAAGATTACTAAGATTTACGAAAAATGGTTAAACATTGGCTATAAAGGGCAATAACTCCTAAAGGGGTAAACTGACCATTTCGAACATGTTGACTTATTTGTAAATTTTACTTTGCTGAACATTATTGCTGTTTACAGTTTATCTCTATCTATAATAATATTCAAGATAATAACCAAAAACAGTAAAATTTCCTTAAAATTACCGTTTTAGGGTCAGCAACCCAACAACGGGTTGCCCGATTCATCTGAAAATTTCAGGGCAGATAGATCTTGACCTGAAAAACAATTTTACTTCTGTCAGATTTGCTCTAAATGCTTTGGTTTTTGAGTTATAAGCCAAAAAACTGCATTTTACTCCTATATTCTATTTTTAGCCATGGCGGCTATCTTGGTTGGTTGACCGCGTCATTGGACACATTTTTTAAACTAGATACCCCAATGATGATTGTGGTCAAGTTTGGATTAATTTGGCTCAGTAGTTTCAGAGGAGAAGATTTTTGTAAAAGATTACTAAGATTTACGAAAAATGGTTAAAAATTGACTATAAAGGGCAAAAACTCCTAAAGGGGTCAACTGCCCATTTCGGTCATGTTGACTTATTTGTAAATCTTACTTTGCGGAACATTATTGCTGTTTACAGTTTATCTCTATCTATAATAATATTCAAGATAATAACCAAAAACAGTAAAATTTCCTTAAAATTACCGTTTAAAGGGAAGCAACCCAACAACGGGTTGCCCGATACATCCGAAAATTTCAGGGCAGATAGATCTTGACCTGAAAAACAATTTTACTTCTGTCAGATTTGCTCTAAATGCTTTGGTTTTTGAGTTATAAGCCAAAAAACTGCATTTTACTCCTATATTCTATTTTTAGCTATGGCGGCTATCTTGGTTGGTTGGCCGCGTCATTGGACACATTTTTTAAACTAGATACCCCAATGATGATTGTGGCCAAGTTTGGATTAATTTGGCTCAGTAGTTTCAGAGGAGAAGATTTTTGTAAAAGATTACTAAGATTTACGAAAAATGGTTAAAAATTGACTATAAAGGGCAAAAACTCCTAAAGGGGTCAACTGACCATTTCGGTCATGTTGACTTATTTGTAAATCTTACTTTGCGGAACATTATTGCTGTTTACAGTTTATCTCTATCTATAATAATATTCAAGATAATAACCAAAAACTGTACAATTTCCTTAAAATTACCGTTTTAGGGGCAGCAACCCAACAACGGGTTGCCCGATTCATCTGAAAATTTCAGGGCAGATAAATCTTGACCTGATAAACAATTTTACACCTGTCAGATTTGCTCTAAATGCTTTGGTTTTTGAGTTATAAGCCAAACTGCATTTTACTCCTATATTCTATTTTTAGCCATGGCAGCTATCTTGGTTGGTTGGCCGCGTCATTGGACACATTTTTTAAACAAGATACCCCAATGATGATTGTGGCCAAGTTTGGATTAATTTGGCTCAGTAGTTTCAGAGGAGAAGATTTTTGTAAAAGATTACTAAGATTTACGAAAAATGGTTAAAAATTGACTATAAAGGGCAAAAACTCCTAAAGGGGTCAACTGACCATTTCGGTCATGTTGACTTATTTGGAAATCTTACTTTGCTGAACATTATTGCTGTTTACAGTTTATCTCTATCTATGATAATAATCAAGATAATATGCAAAAACTGCAAAATTTCCTTAAAATGACTAATTTAGGGGCAGCAACCAAACAACGGGTTGTCCGATTTGTCTGAAAATTTCAGGGCAGATAGATCTTGACCTCATAGATTATTTTACCCCATGTCAGATTTGATCTAAATGCTTTGGTTTTAGAGTTATAAGCCAAATCTACATTTTACCCCTCTGTTCTATTTTTAGCCATGGCAGCCATCTTGGTTGGTTGGCCGGGTCACCGGACACATTTTTTAAACTAAATACCCCAATGAAGATTGTGGCCAAGTTTGGATTAATTTGGCTCAGTAGTTTCAGAGGAGAAGATTTTTGTAAAAGATTACTAAGATTTACGAAAAATGGTTAAACATTGGCTATAAAGGGCAATAACTCCTAAAGGGGTAAACTGACCATTTCGGACATGTTGACTTATTTGTAAATTTTACTTTGCTGAACATTATTGCTGTTTACAGTTTATCTCTATCTATAATAATATTCAAGATAATAACCAAAAACAGTAAAATTTCCTTAAAATTACCGTTTTAGGGTCAGCAACCCAACAACGGGTTGCCCGTTTCATCTGAAGTTTATCTCTATCTATGATAATATTCAAGATAATATGCAAAAACTGCAAAATTTCCTTAAAATTACTAATTTAGGGGCAGCAACCAAACAACGGGTTGTCCGATTTGTCTGAAAATTTCAGGGCAGATAGATCTTGACCTCATAGATTATTTTACCCCATGTCAGATTTTCTCTAAATGCTTTGGTTTTAGAGTTATAAGCCAAATCTACATTTTACCCCTCTGTTCTATTTTTACCCATGGCGGCCATCTTAGTTGGTTGGCCGGGTCATCGGACACATTTTTAAAACTAGATACCCCAATGAAGATTGTGGCCCAGTTTGGATTAATTTGGCTCAGTAGTTTCAGAGGAGAAGATTTTTGTAAAAGATTACTAAGATTTACGAAAAATGGTTAAAAATTGGTTATAAAGGGCAATAACTCCTAAAGGGGTAAACTGACCATTTCGGACATGTTGACTTATTTGTAAATTTTACTTTGCTGAACATTATTGCTGTTTACAGTTTATCTCTATCTATAATAATATTCAAGATAATAACCAAAAACAGTAAAATTTCCTTAAAATTACCGTTTTAGGGTCAGCAACCCAACAACGGGTTGCCCGATTCATCTGAAAATTTCAGGGCAGATAGATCTTGACCTGATAAACACTTTTAATCATGTCAGATTTGCTCTAAATGCTTTGGTTTTTGAGTTATAAGCCAAACTGCATTTTACTCCTATATTCTATTTTTAGCCATGGCAGCTATCTTGGTTGGTTGGCCGCGTCATTGGACACATTTTTTAAACTAGATACCCCAATGATGATTGTGGCCAAGTTTGGATTAATTTGGCTCAGTAGTTTCAGAGGAGAAGATTTTTGTAAAAGATTACTAAGATTTACGAAAAATGGTTAAAAATTGACTATAAAGGGCAAAAACTCCTAAAGGGGTCAACTGACCATTTCGGTCATGTTGACTTATTTGGAAATCTTACTTTGCTGAACATTATTGCTGTTTACAGTTTATCTCTATCTATGATAATAATCAAGATAATATGCAAAAACTGCAAAATTTCCTTAAAATGACTAATTTAGGGGCAGCAACCAAACAACGGGTTGTCCGATTTGTCTGAAAATTTCAGGGCAGATAGATCTTGACCTCATAGATTATTTTACCCCATGTCAGATTTGATCTAAATGCTTTGGTTTTAGAGTTATAAGCCAAATCTACATTTTACCCCTCTGTTCTATTTTTAGCCATGGCAGCCATCTTGGTTGGTTGGCCGGGTCACCGGACACATTTTTTAAACTAAATACCCCAATGAAGATTGTGGCCAAGTTTGGATTAATTTGGCTCAGTAGTTTCAGAGGAGAAGATTTTTGTAAAAGATTACTAAGATTTACGAAAAATGGTTAAACATTGGCTATAAAGGGCAATAACTCCTAAAGGGGTAAACTGACCATTTCGGACATGTTGACTTATTTGTTAATTTTACTTTGCTGAACATTATTGCTGTTTACAGTTTATCTCTATCTATAATAATATTCAAGATAATAACCAAAAACAGTAAAATTTCCTTAAAATTACCGTTTTAGGGTCAGCAACCCAACAACGGGTTGCCCGTTTCATCTGAAGTTTATCTCTATCTATGATAATATTCAAGATAATATGCAAAAACTGCAAAATTTCCTTAAAATTACTAATTTAGGGGCAGCAACCAAACAACGGGTTGTCCGATTTGTCTGAAAATTTCAGGGCAGATAGATCTTGACCTCATAGATTATTTTACCCCATGTCAGATTTGCTCTAAATGCTTTGGTTTTAGAGTTATAAGCCAAATCTACATTTTACCCCTCTGTTCTATTTTTACCCATGGCGGCCATCTTAGTTGGTTGGCCGGGTCATCGGACACATTTTTAAAACTAGATACCCCAATGAAGATTGTGGCCCAGTTTGGATTAATTTGGCTCAGTAGTTTCAGAGGAGAAGATTTTTGTAAAAGATTACTAAGATTTACGAAAAATGGTTAAAAATTGGTTATAAAGGGCAATAACTCCTAAAGGGGTAAACTGACCATTTCGGACATGTTGACTTATTTGTAAATTTTACTTTGCTGAACATTATTGCTGTTTACAGTTTATCTCTATCTATAATAATATTCAAGATAATAACCAAAAACAGTAAAATTTCCTTAAAATTACCGTTTTAGGGTCAGCAACCCAACAACGGGTTGCCCGATTCATCTGAAAATTTCAGGGCAGATAGATCTTGACCTGATAAACACTTTTAATCATGTCAGATTTGCTCTAAATGCTTTGGTTTTTGAGTTATAAGCCAAAAAACTGCATTTTACTCCTATGTTCTATGTTTAGCCATGGCGGCTATCTTGGTTGGTTGGCCGCGTCATTGGAAACATTTTTTAAACTAGATACCCCAATGATGATTGTGGCCAAGTTTGGATTAATTTGGCTCAGTAGTTTCAGAGGAGAAGATTTTTGTAAAAGATTACTAAGATTTACGAAAAATGGTTAAAAATTGACTATAAAGGGCAAAAACTCCTAAAGGGGTCAACTGACCATTTCGGTCATGTTGACTTATTAGTAAATCTTACTTTGCTGAACATTATTGCTGTTTACAGATTATCTCTATCTATGATAATATTCAAGATAATAAGCAAAAACAGCAAAATTTCCTTAAAATTACTAATTCAGTGGCAGCAACCAAACAACGGGTTGTCCGATTTGTCTGAAAATTTCAGGGCAGATAGATCTTGACCTAATAGATTATTTTACCCCATTTCAGATTTGCTCTAAATGCTTTGGTTTTAGAGTTATAAGCCAAATCTACATTTTACCCCTCTGTTCTATTTTTAGCCATGGCGGCCATCTTGGATGGTTGGCCGGTTCATCGGACACATTTTTAAACTAGATACCCCAATGAAGATTGTGGCCAAGTTGGATTAATTTGGCTCAGTAGTTTCAGAGGAGAAGATTTTTGTAAAAGATTACTAAGATTTACGAAAAATGGTTAAAAATTGGCTATAAAGGGCAATAACTCCTAAAGGGGTCAACTGACCATTTCGGACATGTTGACTTATTTGTTAATCTTACTTTGCTGAACATTATTGCTGTTTACAGTTTATCTCTATCTATAATAATATTCAAGATAATAACCAAAAACAGTAAAATTTCCTTAAAATTACCGTTTTAAGGGCAGCAACCCAACAACGGGTTGCTCGATTCATCTGAAAATTTCAGGGCAGATAGATCTTGACCTGACAATTTTACTCATGTCAGATTTGCTCTAAGTGCTTTGGTTTTTGGGTTATAAGTCAAAAAACTGCATTTTACTCCTATGTTCTATTTTTAGCCATGGCGGCTATCTTGGTTGGTTGGCCGGGTCACCGGACACATTTTTTAAACTAGATACCCCAATGATGATTGTGGCCAAGTTTGGATTAATTTGGCTCAGTAGTTTCAGAGGAGAAGATTTTTGTAAAAGATTTCTAAGATTTACGAAAAATGGTTAAAAATTGGCTATAAAGGGCAATAACTCCGAAAGGGGTCAACTGACCATTTCGGATATGTTGACTGATTTGTAAATCTTACTTTGCTGAACATTATTGCTGTTTATAGTTTAACTCTATCTATAATAATATTCAAGATAATAACCCAAAACAGTAAAATTTCCTCAAAATTACCGTTTTAGGGGCAGCAACCCAACAACAGGTTGCCCGATTCATCTGAAAATTTCAGGGCAGACCTGATAAACAATTTTACTCCGTCAGATTTGCTCTAAATGCTTTGGTTTTTGAGTTATAAGCCAAAAAACTGCATTTTACTCCTATGTTCTATTTTTAGCCATGGCGGCTGTCTTTGTTGGTTGGCCGGGTCACCGGACATATTTTTTAAACTAAATACCCCAATGATGATTATGGCCAAGGTTGGATTAATTTGGCTCAGTAGTTTCAGAGGAGAAGATTTTTGTAAAAGATTACTAAGATTTACGAAAAATGGTTAAAAATTGGCTATAAAGGGCAATAACTTCTAAAGGGGTCAACTGACCATTTCGGACATGTTGACTTATTTGTAAATCTTACTTTGCTGAACATTATTGCTGTTTACAGTTTATCTCTATCTATAATAATATTCAAGATAAAAACCAAAAACAGTAAAAGTTCCTTAAAATTACCGTTTTAGGGGCAGCAACCCAACAACGGGCTGCCCGATTCATCTGAAAATTTCAGGTCAGATAAATCTTGACCTGATAAACAATTTTACACCTGTCAAATTTGCTCTAAATGCTTTGGTTTTTGAGTTATAAGCCAAAATACTGCATTTTACTCCTATGTTCTATTTTTAGCCATGGCGGCTATCTTGGTTGGTTGGCCAGGTCACCGGACACATTTTTTAAACTAAATACCCCAATGATGATTGTGGCCAAGTTTGAATTAATTTGGCTCAGTAGTTTCAGAGGAGAATATTTTTGTGAAGTTAACGCCGGACGTAGGACGACGACAACAGACGACGACGGACGCCGGACGCAAAGTGATGAGAAAAGCTCAATTGGCCCTATGGGCCAGGTGAGCTAAAAATGGTTAAACATTGACTATAAAGGTCAATAACTCCTAAAAGGGTAAACTGACCATTTCGGACATGTTGACTTATTTGTAAATCTTACTTTGCTGAACATTATTGCTGTTTACAGTTTATCTCTATCTATAATAATATTCAAGATAATAACCAAAAACAGTAAAATTTCCTTAAAATTACCGTTTTAAGGGCAGCAACCCAACAACGGGTTGCTCGATTCATCTGAAAATTTCAGGGCAGATAGATCTTGACCTGACAATTTTACTCATGTCAGATTTGCTCTAAGTGCTTTGGTTTTTGGGTTATAAGTAAAAAAACTGCATTTTACTCCTATGTTCTATTTTTAGCCATGGCGGCTATCTTGGTTGGTTGGCCGGGTCACCGGACACATTTTTTAAACTAGATACCCCAATGATGATTGTGGCCAAGTTTGGATTAATTTGGCTCAGTAGTTTCAGAGGAGAAGATTTTTGTAAAAGATTTCTAAGATTTACGAAAAATGGTTAAAAATTGGCTATAAAGGGCAATAACTCCGAAAGGGGTCAACTGACCATTTCGGATATGTTGACTGATTTGTAAATCTTACTTTGCTGAACATTATTGCTGTTTATAGTTTAACTCTATCTATAATAATATTCAAGATAATAACCCAAAACAGTAAAATTTCCTTAAAATTACCGTTTTAGGGGCAGCAACCCAACAACAGGTTGCCCGATTCATCTGAAAATTTCAGGGCAGACCTGATAAACAATTTTACTCCGTCAGATTTGCTCTAAATGCTTTGGTTTTTGAGTTATAAGCCAAAAAACTGCATTTTACTCCTATGTTCTATTTTTAGCCATGGCGGCCATCTTTGTTGGTTGGCCGGGTCACCGGACATATTTTTTAAACTAAATACCCCAATGATGATTATGGCCAAGGTTGGATTAATTTGGCTCAGTAGTTTCAGAGGAGAAGATTTTTGTAAAAGATTACTAAGATTTACGAAAAATGGTTAAAAATTGGCTATAAAGGGCAATAACTTCTAAAGGGGTCAACTGACCATTTCGGACATGTTGACTTATTTGTAAATCTTACTTTGCTGAACATTATTGCTGTTTACAGTTTATCTCTATCTATAATAATATTCAAGATAAAAACCAAAAACAGTAAAAGTTCCTTAAAATTACCGTTTTAGGGGCAGCAACCCAACAACGGGCTGCCCGATTCATCTGAAAATTTCAGGTCAGATAAATCTTGACCTGATAAACAATTTTACACCTGTCAAATTTGCTCTAAATGCTTTGGTTTTTGAGTTATAAGCCAAAATACTGCATTTTACTCCTATGTTCTATTTTTAGCCATGGCGGCTATCTTGGTTGGTTCGCCAGGTCACCGGACACATTTTTTAAACTAAATACCCCAATGATGATTGTGGCCAAGTTTGAATTAATTTGGCTCAGTAGTTTCAGAGGAGAAGACTTTTGTGAAGTTAACGCCGGACGTAGGACGACGACAACAGACGACGACGGACGCCGGACGCAAAGTGATGAGAAAAGCTCAATTGGCCCTATGGGCCAGGTGAGCTAAAAATGGTTAAACATTGACTATAAAGGTCAATAACTCCTAAAAAGGTCAACTGACCATTTTGGTCATGTTGACTTATTTGTAAATCTTACTTTGCTGAACATTATTGCTGTTTACAGTTTATTTCTATCTATAATAATATTCAAGATAATAGCCAAAAACAGCAAAAAGTCCCTAAAATTACCAATTCAGGGGCAGCAACCCAATAACGGGTTGTCGGATTCATCTGAAAATTTCAGGGCAGATAGATCTTGACCTGATAAACAATTTTACCCCCATGTCAGATTTGCTCTAAATGCTTTGGTTTTTGAGTAATAAGCCAAAAACTGCATTTTACCCCTATGTTCTATTTTTAGCCATGGCGGCCATCTTGGTTGATTGGCCGGATCACGCCACACATTTTTTAAACTAGATACCCCAATGATGATTGTGGCCAAGTTTGGTTTAATTTGGCCCAGTAGTTTCAGAGGAGAAGATTTTTGTAAAAGTTAACGACGACGACGGACGCCAAGTGATGGGAAAAGCTCACTTGGCCCTTCGGGCCAGGCGAGCTCAAAATGGTTAAAAATTGATTCTAAAGGGCAAGAATTCCTAAAGGGGTCAACTGACCATTTCGGTCATGTTGACTTATTTGTAAATCTTACTTTGCTGAACATTATTGCTTTTTACAGTTTATCTTTATCTATAATAATATTCAAGATAATAAGCAAAAACTGCAAAATTTCCTTAAAATGACTAATTCAGGGGCAGCAACCAAACAACGGGTTATCCGATTTGTCTGAAAAATTCAGGGCAGATAGATTTTGTCCTAATAGATTATTTCACCCTTTGTCAGATTTGCTCTAAATGCTTTGGTTTTAGAGTTATAAGCAAAATCTACATTTTACCCCTCTGTTCTATTTTTACCCATGGCGGCCATCTTGGTTGGTTGGCTTGGTCACCAGACACTTTTTTTAAACTTGATACCCCAATGATGATTGTGGCTAAGTTTGGATTAATTTGGCTCAGTAGTTTCAGAGGAGAAGATTTTTGTAAGAGATTACTCAGATTTACGAAAAATGGTAAAAAATTGACTATAAAGGGCAATAACTCCTAAGGGGGTCAACTGACCATTTCCGTCATGTTGACTTATTTGTAAATCTTAATTTTGCCCAGTAGTTTCAGAGGAGAAGATTTTTGTAAAAGTTAACGACGCAGGACGACGACGGACGACGGACACCGGACGCAAAGTGATGGGAAAAGCTGTAAATACAAATACAATACATTTTTTTTCATTGTGATCAATTAATGTTATTATAACGAAATGTCAAAGGTAATTGATAGCACAGTCCGTTGAATGCGAGAAAATGTTATATTTTCAAGAACAGATAAATTCCAGGTATTTCACGGAGAAAAGGTTCAAATATGTAGAGAGCAATTTGAAGGGTTCAAATACAATGTTGTAGAATAAACACACTATGTGGTAATCCACGAATTGTGTCCAAGATGATGTTTTGTCCTTTGAATGTTCTCCAGTGCTGGTATGACCTTGCAATTTTCAGTTTTAGATAAGTGTGAGAGAGGGAAAGGTAGCGACGGTACGATATTTTAACGTTCTTATAAGGTTAAAGATGAATAATCCTCCTAGACTGGAACACATCAATAGATTAAGAATATAATCAAACGAACTATATAAATTACGGAACGGTGTAACAGAATACAGACGTTACCTTATGTAGTGTCGAGATCAGTTGTTTGTCTGACAATAGAACACTTTTAAATCTAAAACTTTCCCCTTCTTGTAAATAAAACTTATATAACTTTTGTTTTATAAATCTAGAGTATTGAACGCTTTAAGTTTTAATTATTTTTTTAACATTTATCTTGCAATTCATGAAAGAAGAATATAAGAGTTCCACAATTTTACAAGAGGTTCTATCTCAATTTAAAACATATATTTTAGCTTCAGTTCAATGATATCAGATATTTCAACATCTGTTCATATTTTGACATTGGTTTTAAATGTTAGCCTACACCCAATATCTTGCTTTCCTTTTTAAAACGCAGACCTACAATGTAACATTTGTCACATATATTCGACAGCATTTGCATATTGATTCAAGATAACAAATTTGTATAAATATTCAAATATAAATTAACAGTGATCCAATAGTTAAGCTTTCGTTCAGTTTTCAAAGTGAAACTAAAAATGCAATTCCAGTTTAATACCTCAACTTTCACTGGAAACACACATATTATCATATCAGTAAAACAATTTAGTTGTTTGAGTTGGAACTGGGTTGGACCGTTCATAGGAAAGATTTATTCAGAAAAGACGAACCGAATTTATGATGTTTTATTTCAATATGCTATCGATATCTTTGCTGAGGAGAATGTCAACTCAGTAGTTAGTAGTCAAGTATTGACATGATTTGAAAAAGAAAAATAATTCTAAATCATCTGGTACCCTTAATTTTATTATGTATATGTAAATTCGGGAAATCATTGAGAAACTAAGGTTCTTATTCCCTCAGGCAAACTTGACCATACATAAGTTGGCCTATTTTTATGTCACTTTTTGAAATATAGCCTAGGTTTGTGTAGGAATCCTATATCATCGGTTTTCATTTTTTTATAGTTCGTTCACTGACTTAAGTAGCCATTTCTTGCTATAACAGTTGCTTGCCTTCAAGGGCAGTTTTATACAACAATGGTGATTACGAGTTAATGTTCTATTTTGGTGATACATTCATTGCTGTTCAATTTCAATATCAATTGCCATTTCTGAAAGTAAAGTAAAAAATCATCAATGCATACACGAATTATATAAATTACTTTTACTGTTCAAATTTTATTTATTAGTATAATGGGTTTGCAGCACATTAATCCTGCTCACACTATCACATTCTAATGATCAGTGAACCGTAAAAGCAAGATCAATACTTTTACATTTAATTTGATTGTTGACCATAATAAACATGTTTACAAAGATATAAGTTGATGTGTTCACAATTTTATTATGATATACCTGAACTTGAGAATGTACTGGTTTTACATTATCAAATTTCAAATGTCAGTGTACCATACAATTTCTGTCAAAACCTTTATTTGGAATTAACTCTCGTTTTATATATCCTGGACATTAATTTTTCGGTTAATTGGGGAAATTTGTATTTTTGTGGATATTTAATTTTATGATTTTTATTGTTCATTTGCGTTACTAAACTGTTTATAAATAGTTATCAAAGGTACTAGGATTATAATTTAGTACGCCAGACGCACGTTTCGTCTACATAAGACTCATCAGTGACGCTCAAGTTTAAATATTTAAAATACTTAGGTTGTTCTACTGCAGGGGTACACTGTCTAAACCATTTTAGGCACAACATTTTGAAATTTTCAATTTAGTAATATTTTTGAATCCCTTCCCTTTTCACGAATGTGACTTACCCAATTACACTATTTATCGGGTTTGTGATTATATAAGCAACACCACGGGTGCTAAATGTGGAGCAGGATCTGCTTATCTTTCCGGAGCACCTGATATCCCCCCAAGTGTTTGGTGGGGTTCGTGTTGCTTAGTCTTATGTTTACTATGTTGTGTCTTGTGTACTATTAGTTGTCTGTTTGTCTTCGTCTTTTTTAGCCATGGTGTTGTCAGTTTATTTTCGATCTATGAGTTTAATTGTCCCTTTGGTATCTTTTTTCCCTCCTTAAATTTGTAATTGATTTGGAATTCCAAGCGAATGTTTCATTGGAGCGTTACTGGTGACTTACTAAATTATAAGTATCGTATCTTTAATCGATTTTTTCGTTTTAATTATTCAATACCAATAGAAAATTTGCCATATTAATTTTATGGTTACCTATCAAATAAAAGTTAGTTTACCTAATTTTAATTCACTTATAAGCTGATGCTTAATACATTTTGCTTCCTCTTCAGAAACTGTTTTGGCCATTATTTCTTTTAGCTGGTCTGTATATAGCCTTGCTGGTTTGTTATGTAAATCAAATCTCTTCACAAGATCAACTATTATAACATATAAATCATTAAAACGTTTATCATTAAGTGTGAATGTTGTCGAGTGTTGTAAGTCATTCCTTGTAAGTCTTATGCGTTCTATATCATCTCCAATAGCTACATCTGTAACCAATATAGTCTGCCATGTTCCTCCCCATCGATTACTAGGAATGTTCTTATTAAGATTTCTATGTGCCTTGTACAGGTATGTTATATCACAATCACTCCTAAGAGGCAGGTGTGGTTTATCTGGCCTCAATAGATCATATAAAACATCAGCAAGAATATTCAGCACAATCATCCCCATCTTTGCAAAATTCATCTCCTCTTTTGTTAACTTAAAAGCAAAAATGAAAAATATAAACATAAGTGATGTAAAATATGTAGAGAAACACAACTCTGTACTCAGATAAATAATTTAAGTAATTAGAAAAAATGTGTTTAAACATAATGAAATCACCCAAACAGTACTTGCAATACGAACAGCACACAGATCATCATAATTGAAAATTGAACTACCATTAGTGAACCGAAAGATTTATAAACCGAAGTGAAATAATCTTTTAAGTAAGACATGTAAGACAACATCAAAATCAAATAAGATAGAAGATACCAAGAGGCAAAACACGCTATACAAAACATGCTAGAAATCCCACAAACAACAAAAAATAAGCAAGTTCCATTTAAGAAGTCGATTTATATGCAAGAGTTAAGCAGCTATCACAAAGTTAAGAAAAGACATGTAAAATATGCCAATAATTATTTCATTCAGCTTTATTAGTACATAATTAATAAAAGTGGCATAAAAAAAAATGTCAGAGTTTGTTGACATTAAAATATCTATACACTATCAAAGTGGAAAAGAAAATTAACAAACTACAAACTAATTTATGTGCTGTAGATATATGCCTATAATGTATTACCTACTAAATATATCATGGGGCATGGACTACGTTTTGGGCGGCGCCAAGGTTTAAAAAAAGACGATTTACAAAAATGTCAAAACTTGACCTATTTTTGTAAAAATGTGATATAAGATACAGATTCCTATATAGTGGTAAAACCAAACATGCTAGAACAGAACAACAAAGAATGAGCAATTTATACCAAACATGCTAGAACAAAACAACAAAGAATGAGCAATTTATACCAAACATGCTAGAACAAAACAACAAAGAATGAGCAATTTATACAAAAAATGCTAGAACAGAACAACAAAGAATGAGCAATTTATACCAAACATGCTAGAACAAAACAACAAAGAATGAGCAATTTATACCAAACATGCTAGAACAAAACAACAAAGAATGAGCAATTTATACCAAACATGCTAGAACAGAACAACAAGGAATGAGCAATTTATACCAAACATGCTAGAACAAAACAACAAAGAATGAGCAATTTATACCAAACATGCTAGAACAGAACAACAAAGAATGAGCAATGTATACCAAACATGCTAGAACAAAACAACAAAGAATGAGCAATTTATACAAAACATGCTAGAACAAAACAACAAAGAATAAGCAATTTATACCACACATGCTAGAACAAAACAACAAAGAATGAGCAATTTATACCAAACATGCTAGAACAAAACAACAAAGAATGAGCAATTTATACCAAACATGCTAGAACAAAACAACAAAGAATGAGCAATTTATACCAAACATGCTAGAACAAAACAACAAAGAATGAGCAATTTATACCAAACATGCTAGAACAAAACAACAAAGAATGAGCAATTTATACCAAACATGCTAGAACAGAACAACAAAGAATGAGCAATTTATACCAAACATGCTAGAACAAAACAACAAAGAATGAGCAATTTATACCAAACATGCTAGAACAAAACAACAAAGAATGAGCAATTTATACCAAACATGCTAAAAATCCCACAAACAATAACATAACTAATCAAAACGGCACCTTAAAAAAATGTCAGAGTTTGTTGATATTAAAATATCTAGGCACTATCAAAGTGGAAAAGAAAGTAAACAAACTTAGTGACCAACTGATTCATGTGCTGTAGTCATATGCCTATAATGTGTTACCTACTAAATATATCATGGGACATAGACTATTTTTTTGGCGGTGCCAAGATTAAATAAAAGACGATTTATAAAAATGTCAAAACATGACTTTTTTTTTTTTAAATGTGGTATAAGATAGGGATTCCTGTATAGTGCCAAAATTAAGTTCACTTGCTGACAACTTATCTGTCTGATCTGAATTTTTAACAACAACGATTCGGAGTGTGTTTTCAGTTTTTCAAATATTACAAACATAAAATAGCTTTTTGGCATTTTAAGTGTTGAACAAATTCAATGTGCATTACCAAACATGTTGACAATCTTTTTTGAAAAAAAAACAAATTAGTTCTATTGTGCTTCAATTGACTCTCAAATAGGTAAAAGGTTTGGTTATCTGGTTACCTGGTAAAAAGCAGATATGGTATTGTCTTGCAAGATATAAACTCAACCTCATTTGGAAATGTTTGGATCCATACAACCTGGGACCTGTAATTTGATCCTTTTTGGGGATCGATTACACTAATGTTAATCAACATCTTCATCGTCTTTTTTACTGTCATATTGATAAAGCCACCAGGCAATTAAATTTCAGCATCCAACCTTTTGAAGCTGTGTATTAGTTTGACAAAACTAGAGAATCCCGAACATAAAATAAAACATATCAGTGGGTTTGCAGGTCCTAAAGCAAAGCTTGAACAAAGGATCTGCAGTTCAATCGACATTATATAAACCATGAAAGATCACCAAAAGCTTATGGCTCTTTGTAAATATTTTAAATTGATTTATCTTAAAATGTTGGCTTTATTTTGATCTACATACCCCAGTCAAACATCCTGTTCTAGTTGACTCTTCAGCTACATTTGAAATTGTTCGCATGCTGCCTTGGACAATGCAACGTAACTGCAAAGTATATCGTTTAATGTGAATCAAAGTTAAATGGGTTTACCTAATGCATACTTTAATATATGTGGGTTCTGCTTTTGTAATGTAAGATATAAATGATTGTTGACATAAAAAATTCGTAAGGGTTCCACGGAACCCAGTGTCTCGCCTACTTTTGCTGTTAATCGCAGACTCAACAAAAATGAGGAAAAACATCAATAAAAATTTCCCTCTCGATACTGTCTTTTGATTGAAAGAAGCTTCCAAGTTTGGTAAAAAATCCAGGATAGCTTATGAATCTAATAAATGTTTTATAAACTTTAACTGCAGACTGTATGTAATGTTAACTGGAAGAAAAACTAAGTCCATTTATAAGTAAAATACGGAAAAAGCGATTTTTTTTTACAAAATTTACTTCTGAATAATATCTTATGATCAGAAACAAGCTTTTGTCTAAGTTTGGTAGAAATCCAGGATAGTTTAAGAACATTATAAAAATTTCAAAAATTTTAACCAGAGTGAATGTTTTGTTTCTGGCAAAAAAAACTAAGTCCATTTATAAGTAAAATACGGAAAAGTGGAAATTTATTTTTACAAAATTTTCTTCTTGATACTATCTTATGATCATAAAAGAGGGACGAAAGATACCAAAGGGATAGTCAAACTCATGAATCTAAAACAAACTGACAACGCCATGGCTAAAAATAAAAAAGACAAACAGAAAAACAATAGTACACACGACACAACATAGAAAACTAAAGAATAAACAACACGAACCCCACCAAAAACTAAAGGTGATCTCAGGTGCTCCGGAAGGGTAAGCAGATCCTGCTCCACATGTGGCACCCGTCGTGTTGCATAAGTGATTACAAATCCGGTAAATAGTCTAATTCGGTAGGTCATATTCATGAAAGGGAAGGGGATTGTAGTTACGACGTAAGGAACATATCCGATATCATTTGTGAAACGGTTATTCCATAACGGTCAACCAACTCGTGATGGCGTCCGTAAAATTTACGAAGGGATGATTTCAACTTCACCATTTGGAACTCTTGGTTTAATAGCTTCCTTGTGAGCAGCAAACCTCTATCAAGAAAATCATGATAGGAAATGCAAGCACGGGAATATCGTATCAATTGGGAGATATATACCCCGTATGCAGGTGCTGCTGGAATGTTGCTACTTAGAAATGAAAAGTTCACAATTGGAAAGTTGAAATCATCTCTTTTGTCGTTTTCAACCGACCCTCATTGTCAATTTCTAGATGTAAGTCAAGATATGAAGCCGACTTAACTGTATCTGTAGTATCCTTTATCTCTAGTTCGATTGGATAGATGCGTTCCACATAGTCACCAAATTTTGAATTGTTTAGTGAAAGAACATCATCTATATAGCGGAAAGTAGAGTTAAAGGATATTGCTAACTTCTTATCTTTCTTCCTAAGAAGTTCCTGCATGAAGTCAGCCTCTTAAACAAGCTTCTGTCCAAGTTTGGTACAAATCAAGGATAGTTTATGAAAGTTATTAAAATTTTAAAAAACTTTGACCACAGAGTGAATGTAATGTTTCCTCGCAGAAAAACTAAGTCCATTTATAAGTAAAATACGGAAAAGTGGAAATTTATTTTTACAAAATTTTCTTCATGATACTATCTTATGATCATAAACAAGCTTCTGTCCAAGTTTGGTACAAATCAAGGATAGTTTATGAAAGTTATTAAAATTTAAAAACTTTAACCACAGAGTTAATGTAATATTGTTTCCTCGCAGAAAAACTAAGTCCATTTATAAGTAAAATACGGAAAAAAATGGAATTTTATTTTTACAAAATTTACTTCTGGATACTTTCTTATGATCATAAACAAGCTTCTGTCCAAGTTTGGTAGAAATTCAGTATAGTTTAAGAAAGTTATTAAAATTTCAAAAACTTTAACCACAGAGTGAATGTAATATTGTTTCCTCGCAGAAAAAACTAAGTCCATTTATAAGTAAAATACGGAAAAAATGGAATTTTATTTTTACAAAATTTACTATCTTATGAACATAAACAAGCTTCTGTCCAAGTTTGGTAGAAATTCAGTATAGTTTAAGAAAGTTATTAAAATTTCAAAAACTTTAACCACAGAGTGAATATTTGTGGACGCCGCCGCCGCCGAAATGTAGGATCGCTTAGTCTCGCTTTTTCGACAAAAATGAAAACAACACTTTATACAAAGTTTTCGTCTAAAGTACTTTTAGTTATGCACCTTCATTAGGAATTCTCATAGCTCATGTAGCTTAATTTTTGAAAGTCATTAATGCATACAAAACAAACATTTGAAACGGTATACTGGTCTGACCAAACAAGTTATTAAATTAACAACCAAATTCATCTACGGTCAACTTTGTATTTACATTATAAATATGTTAAACTGTCAAAACATTCATTTATGTCTCGTCTTATTGCTAATTTGATGAGTCTCTATATGTAGACAAAACATGTGTCTAGCTGTCGTATTAAATTATAATCCTTGAACCTTTGATAACTATTTACATAACTGAGTCGATGCCAATGCTGGTGGACGTTTCGTCCCCTAGAGAACCAACAGCCCATTAGTCAGCACTTCGGTGTTGACATGAATATGAATATCAATTATATGGTAATTTTAACGTGGTGTTTCTGTTGTGTCGTTTGTTTCCTCTTATATTTGAGTGTGAATTCGCATTGCTATAAGACGTGTCACGGTACTTTTTAATCCAAAATTCATGTAGTTTGAAACCCTTTTTTTCTCTTCCATTTATTAGTTTCGAACAGCTGTATACTACTGTTGCCTTTATCAGTCAGGGGCATTACTCAAACAAGTATTTTTTTTAGTTACTTAAATAGGTAAATTTTGTTTAAAAAATTATAAAATAACTCAATAGAGTTATTTTAAATTTCAATAGAAGCATGGACTAAATGTAGTTTTTATGATTTTTTACAGTATTTTATATCATAAAATGAGGAATTTATTAGATTTAAGAAGAGTATAGAGATTAAGGGTTACTTTAAAAATAATGACAAAAATATTACTTGAATAAGTTATTTTATACATCTTTGAAATAATTAGTAATAACACTTATTTAAGGAACATATGTAATTGTTTTGGGTTACAAATTATAAATAACTTCAAGTCTTAATTAATTCACAAGTTTCTATCTTTTTATATCTGTCTACCTTTATGTTTTTGAGGAAACATGCTATTTTAATAGTCCCAAGAGACCAATCTTTGACCAAAAAGCGTGGATATGAAAGATAAGTGCGTCAAAAAGGCAATTAGTGTTTCAGAAAGATTATATTTCATATTTCATGGGAAAAATAACCAAATGACTGCGAAAATTTGTTAAAGGTAGTAAAATCTGTATAGTTGGACACCTATAAAAATAATATTTAGAAAAGTTACTTATATAAGTAATATTTACAATAGCCTCGTTTTCAACATTACTTGTATAGGTAATTTTAAATGTTACTTGTTTAAGTAATGCCCCTGACTGTTTATTTATAAATTTCCTGTTGACAAAACTTTGAATTTTAAAGTATTTTCTCTTCCCAGGAATAGATTACCTTAGCCGTATTTGGCACACTTGTTTGGAATTTTGGGTCATCAATGCTCTTCAACTTTGTACTAGTTTGGCTTTAAAACTATTTTCATATGAGTGTCACTGATGAGTCTTATGTAGACGAAACATGCGTCTGGCGTATTACATTATAATTCTGGTAGCTTTGATAACTATTGATGGTAAATGCATATGTTGAAATTAAAAAGGCAAACCTTATTCACTTCAAACATGTATAATCTTCAAAATCAATACACCACAACTGAAGGTAAAAACCATTTTAATGTGCCGATGCAAATACAACAGCATACCAATTGTCATTGACACATCACTCAAGGATACCAATAAACATAACTAATCACAAAACCAAAACATGTTAACTAAGCAAAAGTTTCATACACAACAGCATACCAAATATACTGAATTTACCACTTAAGGATACCAATTATGGTTTCACCATCAACTGACCTAATCACAATCTGATACATATAAATTGACCAAAAGTTTAAAGTCAATAGATCATGTCTCAAAGGTCAAAGCCAAACATTTACCATGGAACTGAAATATGCAAATTCTTATGCTACTTCATAAGAAACAGCATTGATTTACCCCTAATGAATCCCCAAATATTGATCTGAGCTAATACCATTGGAATCAGCTAATACACTAGTAGTGGAACAAACAATTGCAGTAAAATTGATTGATTCAAAGAATAGGAATGTCTACTCACATGAAACTTAAATTTTAAAAGAACAAACAAAAAAGCAGCTACAGTCTGACTTTATGTTGCGCATTAAATAAATAAATAAAATGAAATGATAGGTGCCGACATAATAAAACCTAATAAAAAATGAAACTATAGGTTAATTCAAATGAGCTTTTGTCAAGCAGTTGGGTTTCTCTAAATAATACTCTGCTATCGCAGTTGTTCTCTGAGTTTTTGTTACCTCTAAGTATATTCTATGAAAACAGTTTAAAGGCTTGTAAATGTTAAGTTCACATTTTTTTTTACTATAGACATGCATATCAAGAAGTCAAGAACTGTAACAATATACCAATCAACAGTTTGTTTTTGTCAGTGAGCTTTCTTGAAATCAAAACATGTACTGAATGTAGTACAATTCTAAAGATATAAGTAGATATACTTGAATAAAGTCTAGAGCTCTGTCTCAAAATACTGATTCAACATGTTAGATATTCGAAGAGTGAGTATTTGTTCATAATTTAATACATCTGTTTATTTATTAAATTACTGCAGCATAAATCACTGATAGTTTTTTAAAACAAAATCAATCATGGCTTGTTACCTTCGTGGAAAATGTTGGATTTTTACTGGACGTCTCTGGATGAGGATTTTGGTGTTGATCATCGTCAGAACCCGGAAGCAACTGAAATGATATACAGATATAAGAGTAAAGTAAATCCGGTATTGCAATGTCAACAAATGCCTGCAATGAATATATGTACAATTAAAAATCTTTAAACTGGAAAAAAATTATGAATTATTCCTCTTGCACACTAAAATTGGTCACAATGGTACTACTGAAACATTAGATTTCTCCATGAAAGATTTTTTTTGGTCTGTAGGCTTTCACATTGTGTTTCCCTTTTCATTTTGCTTTTAGACATACCAATATTGTTCGGTAATACTTCATACCTCAACACTGTAATCTAAACGTTAGTGGTTATTCTTTCAAATGTATGTTTCATACAGTTGTCCCTCTTTGAAAGATAATCTAACGAGACCTGATACATTTGTGATACATGTGATGTTGGCATAACATATTGTTTTAATATAGATATCAATTTTTCACTTAGGCATAGAGATTTCGTTTGTAAACCTGACCATTCATCCATGAACTTGTGGGCTGTTATACATGTTTCACAGTAGTATTCTGTCATCTGCCCTCCACCAAAGTCATTGATACCCGTTACAAACTCTGGTTTTTGTAAGACCACATTCCCACTTTTTTCAAATTTTACATTTGACATGTTGAATCTCGTAAGAATTATCTTTTCTAATTCCATCTCAACAAAGTCAGCTATGTCCTTTAACAACCCTCTTTCAATACCTTTCCCGAATTCTAAAACTTGAATCTGAATTGCATTTGGACATTTTGTTACAAGCAATTTTCTCAATTTCGTCTTCTGTAACTCAAAGACCACAATGTTCCGGAAAATTGCAATCTGCATTTTCTTCTGATTTGATATACCGACTTATGCTATAGCATACCTCCGGCTCAGTGATGCAATTAAATGATTCTTAAGATGTGGTGGTAGAAACCTAAATTTGAAACACAACCAAGTGGACCTGTGACGTGTATCTTCTGGCACTTTGAACATTTGGTAGATATCACACGGGCATTGTTCTTTTATCATACAGGGTACATAGTAACACTGGTTTTCATCAAAATCCTCTGATTTGTTTGGATGTATATAATGTTGGAACCCGATTTGGACCAACTTGAAAACTGGGCCCATAATAAACCAGATGCTCCGCAGGGCGTAGCTTTATACGACCGCAGAGGTTGAACCCTGAACGGTTGGGGCAAGTATGGACACAACATTCAAGCTGGATTCAGCTCTAAATTTGGATTGTGATTAAATAGTTGACACAGCATAGGTTTCTGACACAGAATGAATGTGTTTTAATGAACTTAAAATTTTTGTTTTCTCTTAGAGCAATTTACTATGCTGTTGAATATTAATCCTCTCAAAAAAATGTTTGAAGAAATTTTCTTTTTTATTTATGAAATTTCAAATGAGAAAAATTGAACCCAATTTTTTTAATCACATTCCCCTTTCCCTTATTCCAAAACCAATCTCAATTAAAATTTCTAATGGAGTTTGCAACACTAACTACTCATTTAAATACATCATAAAATATTAAGATGTAAAAAAACTGCTTGTTATCACTGAATGGTAAAGATTATTTTAATTTATCAGTTGGTAGTAAAAAGTGAATATACATTGTATATTGTATATAACAAAGATTTAAGTTGATTCTGGACAAAGAAAGATAACTCCAATTAAAAAAAAATCTTGCTATTGCACAATATTTTGCAATTAGATATTTCTTGCTTACTATTCTGGACAAAGAAAGATAACTCTAATTAAAAAAAAATTTGCTATTTCACAATATTGTGCAATTAGATATTTCTTGCCATTGCGCAATACTGTGCAATTGAAAAGACTTGCTATTGCACAATACTTAATATAATAATTCTAGATCCTGATTTGGACCAACTTGAAAACTGGGCCCATAATAAAAAATCTAAGTACATTTTTGGATTCAGCATATCAAAGAACCCCAAGATTTCAATTTTTGTTAAAATCAGACTAAGTTTAATTTTGGACCCTTTGGACTTTAGTGTAGACCAATTTGAAAACAGGACCAAAAATGAAGAATCTACATACACAGTTAGATTTGGTATATCAAAGAACCCCATTTATTCAATTTTTTATGAAATCAAACAAAGTTTAATTTTGGACCCCGATTTGGACCAACTTGAAAACTGGGCCAATAATCAAGAATCCAAGTACATTTTTAGATTCAGCATATCAAAGAACCTAACTGATTCATTTTTGGTCAAAATCAAACTAAGTTTAATTTTGGACCCTTTGGACCTTAATGTAGACAAATTTGAAACGGGACCAAAAGTTAAGAATCTACATACACAGTCATGACAGTTAGATTCGGCATATCAAAGAACCCCAATTATTCAATTTTGATGAAATCAAACAAAGTTTAATTTTGGACCCTTTGGGCCCCTTATTCTGTTGGGACCAAAACTCCCAAAATCAATACCAACCTTCCTTTTATGGTCATAAACCTTGTGTTTAAATTTCATAGATTTCTATTTACTTATACTAACGTTATGATGCGAAAACCAAGAAAAATGCTTATTTGGGTCCCTTTTTGGCCCCTAATTCCTAAATTGTTGGGACCTAAACTCCCAAAATCAATACCAACCTTCCTTTTGTAGTCATTAACATTGTGTTTAAATTTCGTTGATTTCTATTTACTTAAACTAAAGTTATTGTGCGAAAACAAAGAATAATGCTTATTTGGGCCCTTTTTTGGCCCCTAATTCCTAAACTGTTGAAACCAAAACTCCCAAAATCAATCCCAACCGTTCTTTTGTGGTCATAAACCTTGTGTCAAAATTTCATAGATTTCTATTAACTTAAACTAAAGTTATAGTGCGAAAACAAAGAAAATGCTTATTTGGGCCCTTTTTGGCCCCTAATTCCTAAAATGTTGGGACCAAAACTCCCAAAATCCATACCAACCTTCCTTTTGTGGTCATAAACCTTGTGTTAAAATTTCATAGATTTCCATTCACTTTTACTAAAGTTAGAGTGCGAAAACTAAAAGTATTCGGACGACGACGACGACGCAGACGACGACGACGACGCAGACGACGACGCCAACGTGATAGCAATATACGACGAAAAATTTTTCAAATTTTGCGGTCGTATAAAAACTTAACACTGAGCAATGAACCATGAAAATGAGGTCAAGGTCAAATAAAACCTGAGCGACTGACATAGATCATAAAATATTTCCATACACCAAATATAGTTGACCTTATACATATAGTATTAGAAAAAAAGACCAAAACTCAAAAACTGAATTTTGACCACTGAACCATGAAAATGAGGTCAAGGTCAGATGACACCTTCCAATCATTCCATACACCAAATATAGTAGACCTATTACATACAGTATAAGAAAAACAGACCAAAACACAACCAGATGCTCCGCAGGGCGTAGCTTTATACGACCGCAGAGGTTGAACCCTGAACGGTTGGGGCAAGTATGGACACAACATTCAAGCTGGATTCAGCTCTAAATTTGGATTGTGATTAAATAGTTGACACAGCATAGGTTTCTGACACAGAATGAATGTGTTCTAATGAACTTAAAATTTTTGTTTTCTCTTAGAGCAATTCACTATGCTGTTGAATATTAATCCTCTCAAAAAAATGTTTGAAGAAATTTTCTTTTTTATTTATGAAATTTCAAATGAGAAAAATTGAACCCAATTTTTTTAATCACATCCCCCTTTCCCTTATTCCAAAACTAATCTCAATTAAAATTTCTAATGGAGTTTGCAACAATAACTACTCATTTAAATACATCATAAAATATTAAGATGTAAAAAAACTGCTTGTTATCACTGAATGGTAAAGATTATTTTAATTTATCAGTTGGTAGTAAAAAGTGAATATACATTGTATATTGTATATAACAAAGATTTAAGTTGATTCTGGACAAAGAAAGATAACTCCAATTAAAAAAAAATCTTGCTATTGCACAATATTTTGCAATTAGATATTTCTTGCTTACTATTCTAGACAAAAAAAGATAACTCTAATTAAAAAAAAATTTGCTATTTCACAATATTGTGCAATTAGATATTTCTTGCCATTGCGCAATACTGTGCAATTGAAAAGACTTGCTATTGCACAATACTTAATATAATAATTTTAGATCCTGATTTGGACCAACTTGAAAACTGGGCCCATAATAAAAAATCTAAGTACATTTTTGGATTCAGCATATCAAAGAACCCCAAGATTTCAGTTTTTGTTAAAATCAGACTAAGTTTAATTTTGGACCCTTTGGACTTTAGTGTAGACCAATTTGAAAACAGGACCAAAAATGAAGAATCTACATACACAGTTAGATTTGGTATATCAAAGAACCCCATTTATTCAATTTTTGATGAAGTCAAACAAAGTTTAATTTTGGACCCCGATTTGGACCAACTTGAAAACTGGGCCAATAATCAAGAATCTAAGTACATTTTTAGATTCAGCATATCAAAGAACCTAACTGATTCATTTTTTGTCAAAATCAAACTAAGTTTAATTTTGGACCCTTTGGACCTTAGTGTAGACCAATTTGAAAACGGGACCAAAAGTTAAGAATCTACATACACAGTCATGACAGTTAGATTCGGCATATCAAAGAACCCCAATTATTCAATTTTGATAAAATCAAACAAAGTTTAATTTTGGACCCTTTGGGCCCCTTGTTCTGTTGGGACCAAAACTCCCAAAATCAATACCAACCTTCCTTTTATGGTCATAAACCTTGTGTTTAAATTTCATAGATTTCTATTTACTTATACTAACGTTATGGTGCGAAAACCAAGAAAAATGCTTATTTGGGTCCCTTTTTGGCCCCTAATTCATAAACTGTTGGGACCTCAACTCCCAAAATCAATACCAACCTTCCTTTTGTAGTCATTAACATTGTGTTTAAATTTCATTGATTTCTATTTACTTAAACCAAAGTTATTGTGCGAAAACCAAGAATAATGCTTATTTGGGCCCTTTTTTGGCCCCTAATTCCTAAACTGTTGAAACCAAAACTCCCAAAATCAATCCCAACCGTTCTTTTGTGGTCATAAACCTTGTGTCAAAATTTCATAGATTTCTATTAACTTAAACTAAAGTTATAGTGCGAAAACCAAGAAAATGCTTATTTGGGCCCTTTTTGGCCCCTAATTCCTAAAATGTTGGGACCAAAACTCCCAAAATCAATACCAACCTTCCTTTTGTGGTCATAAACCTCGTGTTAAAATTTCATAGATTTCCATTCACTTTTACTAAAGTTAGAGTGCGAAAACTAAAAGTATTCGGACGACGACGACGCAGACGACGACGACGACGACGACGACGACGCCAACGTGATAGCAATATGTGACGAAAATTTTTTCAAATTTTGCGGTCGTATAAAAATCTAAGTACATGTTTAGATTCAGCATATCAAAGAACCCCAAGAATTCATTTTTTTATTAAAATCAAGCTAAGTTTAATTTTGGACCCTTTGGACCTTAATGTAGAACAATTTGAAAACAGGACCAAAAATTAAGAATCTAAATACACGGTTAGATTTGGCATATCAAAGAACCCCAATAATTCATTTTTTTTATGAAATCAAACAAAGTTTAATTTTGTCCCCTTTTGGCCCCTAATTCATTGGGACCAAAACTCCCAAAATCAATCCAAACCTTCCTTTTGTGGTCATAAACCTTGTGTTAAAATTTCATAGATTTCTATAAACTAATACTAAGTTATTGTGCAAAAACCAAGAAAAATGCTTATTTTGGACTTGTTTTTCCCCTTATTCCTAATCTGTTGGGACCAAAACTCCCAAAATCAATCCCAACCTTCTTTTATGGTCATAAACCTTGTGTTTAAATTTCATAGATTTCTATTTACTTTTACTAATGAAGAGTGCGTAAACCAAATGTCTTCAGACGACGACGCCAACGTGACATCAATATACCACCAACAAATTTTCAATTTTTGCAGTCATATAAAAAGGTACATGGTACTAGCTCATACATCATGTACATGTTTTGTGTTTCTAACAGTAGATTGTTAGATGTGGATGTACTTACGATTTGACTGGTACTATTTTTGCTAGGATTCAATACTGGAACATGTTGGAGATTTTCAGACATCTGAGATGGCTAAAGAAATTTACAAAATAGTTAGCCCTATTTAATGCCCATCACTCTACTAAAACTTTTAGATCTTTATTGAAATATATAACAATATATACAATGTCATGTAATCTTGTTCATTGTGCAACATTTGACATCTCATATGACATGTATGAGGAGTTTGATTTAAATGTTTAATTGCTTGATGTGAACCAAAACATGTGAATATAAAAAAGTATCTTCCCCCACTTTTCCTTTATAGCAAAATATTGACATTCTTTTAAATACAGTTGTTTTATTCTAACTGATTATATTTTATATTGGTGTTATGTGGTAAATATTGACATTCTTTTACAGTTGTTTTATTCTAACTGATTTATATTTTATATTGGTGTTATGTGGTAAATATTGACATTCTTTTACAGTTGTTTTATTCTAACTGATTTATATTTTATATTGGTGTTATGTGGTAAATATTGACATTCTTTTACAGTTGTTTTATTCTAACTGATTTATATTTTATATTGGTGTTATGTGGTAAATATTGACATTCTTTTAAATGCAGTTGTTTTATTCTAACTGATTATATTTTATATTGGTGTTATGTGGTAAATATTGACATTCTTTTAAATACAGTTGTTTTATTCTAACTGATTATATTTTATATTGGTGTTATGTGGTAAATATTGACATTCTTTTACAGTTGTTTTATTCTAACTGATTTATATTTTATATTGGTGTTATGTGGTAAATATTGACATTCTTTTAAATACAGTTGTTTTATTCTAACTGATTATATTTTATATTGGTGTTATGTGGTAAATATTGACATTCTTTTACAGTTGTTTTATTCTAACTGATTTATATTTTATATTGGTGTTATGTGGTAAATATTGACATTCTTTTAAATACAGTTGTTTTATTCTAACTGATTTATATTTTATATTGGTGTTATGTGGTAAATATTGACATTCTTTTAAATACAGTTGTTTTATTCTAACTGATTATATTTTATATTGGTGTTATGTGGTAAATATTGACATTCTTTTACAGTTGTTTTATTCTAACTGATTTATATTTTATATTGGTGTTATGTGGTAAATATTGACATTCTTTTACAGTTGTTTTATTCTAACTGATTTATATTTTATATTGGTGTTATGTGGTAAATATTGACATTCTTTTAAATACAGTTGTTTTATTCTAACTGATTATATTTTATACTGGTGTTATGTGGTAAATATTGACATTCTTTTAAATACAGTTGTTTTATTCTAACTGATTATATTTAATATTGGTGTTATGTGGTAAATATTGACATTCTTTTACAGTTGTTTTATTCTAACTGATTTATATTTTATATTGGTGTTATGTGGTAAATATTGACATTCTTTTAAATACAGTTGTTTTATTTTAACTGATTATATTTTATATTGGTGTTATGTGGTAAATATTGACATTCTTTTAAATACAGTTGTTTTATTCTAACTGATTATATTTTATATTGGTGTTATGTGGTAAATATTGACATTCTTTTACAGTTGTTTTATTCTAACTGATTTATATTTTATATTGGTGTTATGTGGTAAATATTGACATTCTTTTAAATACAGTTGTTTTATTCTAACTGATTATATTTTATATTGGTGTTATGTGGTAAATATTGACATTCTTTTAAATACAGTTGTTTTATTCTAACTGATTTATATTTTATATTGGTGTTATGTGGTAAATATTGACATTCTTTTACAGTTGTTTTATTCTAACTGATTTATATTTTATATTGGTGTTATGTGGTAAATATTGACATTCTTTTAAAGTTGTTTTATTCTAACTGATTTATATTTTATATTGGTGTTATGTGGTAAATATTGACATTCTTTTAAATACAGTTGTTTTATTCTAACTGATTATATCTTATATTGGTGTTATGTGGTAAATATTGACATTCTTTTAAAAACAGTTGTTTTATTCTAACTGATTATATTTTATATTGGTGTTATGTGGTAAATATTGACATTCTTTTACAGTTGTTTTATTCTAACTGATTTATATTTTATATTGGTGTTATGTGGTAAATATTGACATTCTTTTAAATACAGTTGTTTTATTCTAACTGATTATATTTTATTTTGGTGTTATGTGGTAAATATTGACATTCTTTTAAATACAGTTGTTTTATTCTAACTGATTATATTTTATATTGGTGTTATGTGGTAAATGTTGACATTCTTTTACAGTTGTTTTATTCTAACTGATTTATATTTTATATTGGTGTTATGTGGTAAATATTGACATTCTTTTAAATACAGTTGTTTTATTCTAACTGATTATATTTTATATTGGTGTTATGTGGTAAATATTGACATTCTTTTAAATACAGTTGTTTTATTCTAACTGATTATATTTTATATTGGTGTTATGTGGTAAATATTGACATTCTTTTACAGTTGTTTTATTCTAACTGATTTATATTTTATATTGGTGTTATGTGGTAAATATTGTCATTCTTTTAAATACAGTTGTTTTATTCTAACTGATTATATTTTATATTGGTGTTATGTGGTAAATATTGTCATTCTTTTAAATACAGTTGTTTTATTCTAACTGATTATATTTTATATTGGTGTTATGTGGTAAATATTGACATTCTTTTAAATACAGTTGTTTTATTCTAACTGATTTATATTTTATATTGGTGTTATGTGGTAAATATTGACATTCTTTTACAGTTGTTTTATTCTAACTGATTTATATTTTATATTGGTGTTATGTGGTAAATATTGACATTCTTTTACAGTTGTTTTATTCTAACTGATTTATATTTTATATTGATGTTATGTGGTAAATATTGACATTCTTTTAAATACAGTTGTTTTATTCTAACTGATTATATTTTATATTGGTGTTATGTGGTAAATATTGACATTCTTTTAAATACAGTTGTTTTATTCTAACTGATTATATTTTATATTGGTGTTATGTGGTAAATATGGTCATTCTTTTAAATACAGTTGTTTTATTCTAACTGATTATATTTTATATTGGTGTTATGTGGTAAATATTGACATTCTTTTAAATACAGTTGTTTTATTCTAACTGATTTATATTTTATATTGGTGTTATGTGGTAAATATTGACATTCTTTTACAGTTGTTTTATTCTAACTGATTTATATTTTATATTGGTGTTATGTGGTAAATATTGACATTCTTTTACAGTTGTTTTATTCTAACTGATTTATATTTTATATTGATGTTATGTGGTAAATATTGACATTCTTTTAAATACAGTTGTTTTATTCTAACTGATTATATTTTATATTGGTGTTATGTGGTAAATATTGACATTCTTTTACAGTTGTTTTATTCTAACTGATTTATATTTTATATTGGTGTTATGTGGTAAATATTGACATTCTTTTACAGTTGTTTTATTCTAACTGATTTATATTTTATATTGGTGTTATGTGGTAAATATTGACATTCTTTTACAGTTGTTTTATTCTAACTGATTTATATTTTATATTGGTGTTATGTAGTAAATATTGACATTCTTTGAAATACAGTTGTTTTATTCTAACTGATTATATTTTATATTGGTGTTATGTGGTAAATATTGACATTCTTTTACAGTTGTTTTATTCTAACTGATTATATTTTATATTGGTGTTATGTGGTAAATATTGACATTCTTTTACAGTTGTTTTATTCTAACTGATTATATTTCATATTGGTGTTTTGTGGTAAATATTGACATTCTTTTAAATACAGTTGTTTTATTCTAACTGATTTATATTTTATATTGGTGTTATGTGGTAAATATTGACATTCTTTTACAGTTGTTTTATTCTAACTGATTATATTTTATATTGGTGTTATGTGGTAAATATTGACATTCTTTTACAGTTGTTTTATTCTAACTGATTATATTTTATATTGGTGTTATGTGGTAAATATTGACATTCTTTTACAGTTGTTTTATTCTAACTGATTTATATTTTATATTGGTGTTATGTGGTAAATATTGACATTCTTTTACAGTTGTTTTATTCTAACTGATTTATATTTTATATTGGTGTTATGTGGTAAATATTGACATTCTTTTACAGTTGTTTTATTCTAACTGATTTATATTTTATATTGGTGTTATGTGGTAAATATTGACATTCTTTTACAGTTGTTTTATTCTAACTGATTTATATTTTATATTGGTGTTATGTGGTAAATATTGACATTCTTTTACAGTTGTTTTATTCTAACTGATTTATATTTTATATTGATGTTATGTGGTAAATATTGACATTCTTTTAAATACAGTTGTTTTATTCTAACTGATTATATTTTATATTGGTGTTATGTGGTAAATATTGACATTCTTTTACAGTTGTTTTATTCTAACTGATTTATATTTTATATTGGTGTTATGTGGTAAATATTGACATTCTTTTACAGTTGTTTTATTCTAACTGATTTATATTTTATATTGGTGTTATGTGGTAAATATTGACATTCTTTTACAGTTGTTTTATTCTAACTGATTTATATTTTATATTGGTGTTATGTAGTAAATATTGACATTCTTTGAAATACAGTTGTTTTATTCTAACTGATTATATTTTATATTGGTGTTATGTGGTAAATATTGACATTCTTTTACAGTTGTTTTATTCTAACTGATTTATATTTTATATTGGTGTTATGTGGTAAATATTGACATTCTTTTACAGTTGTTTTATTCTAACTGATTATATTTTATATTGGTGTTATGTGGTAAATATTGACATTCTTTTACAGTTGTTTTATTCTAACTGATTATATTTCATATTGGTGTTATGTGGTAAATATTGACATTCTTTTAAATACAGTTGTTTTATTCTAACTGATTTATATTTTATATTGGTGTTATGTGGTAAATATTGACATTCTTTTACAGTTGTTTTATTCTAACTGATTATATTTTATATTGGTGTTATGTGGTAAATATTGACATTCTTTTACAGTTGTTTTATTCTAACTGATTATATTTTATATTGGTGTTATGTGGTAAATATTGACATTCTTTTACAGTTGTTTTATTCTAACTGATTTATATTTTATATTGGTGTTATGTGGTAAATATTGACATTCTTTTACAGTTGTTTTATTCTAACTGATTATATTTTATATTGGTGTTATGTGGTAAATATTGACATTCTTTTACAGTTGTTTTTTTCAAACTAGTATTTAACTGATTTATATTCTATCTATGTGGTAAATATGTAACACTTTCATTGAGTATTTCAAGATAATAGGCAAACAAACAAAATTCAAAATTCTTGTGAGCACTGTACAATGAAGATTGCCAAATGTTTTTAGTGTAAACTTAAAATCAACCATTGACTAGTATTTATCAATTTATAACATTTCTCACATGTCTAAAGGCAATATTTAGAATTTGAGCTATCTTCCTTTGTTTATAATTCTACATTTGTACTTTAGATCCATACTCCATGCACTGCTTATCATTATTATATACTACTAAAATAACGAGGTCCAATTTCAATTTGTTAGCCGACATGACGTAAAAACAATGAAAAAAAGAATTCAACTTTAAATATATATAACTAATATAGGACAATGGTGTTGATTAAAACTTACACCATTCCAGGCCCTTTTGTTTTCCACATAATTAATATTACCAATAATTAACATGTTTCGGATCGAATTTGATACAGATACCTATATTAAGTACCTGTTACCTGTCACCTAAACTGTACGTTCCGACTCTGTCAGGCGCACCACCAAACAGTGTATTCGGGATTCGCTATATATACAAGGGTCATAATCACATCTGCACCTGAACATCGTCATTATAAGAAATTGACACTACTTAATTCAATCATTGACCAAAAAATATATCTACAAGGATATTCAGGTTGTAGTAAGAAAATCAGGATGGAGTCAAACAGAAAGATATTATAATCAGCATGGCTTTATCAAATGACAATACGAATATTAAAAATCCAGGCTGAAAATAAGGCGTTGGTACTTTAATTCTGTCACGAACCTGCGATGTCGCAGGAGTGTTCTAGCTTTGTTTAATGAAAACAGTTGTATGTATGGTTATACACTTACACGTCATTTTGTAAATATTATTTGACAATCCAGAGGTCATATAAAACTGAGATTTTGATTGACGATTTTTTTTTAAAGTATACAAGGGATGCGAAAAATATACAAAAATTGTCGTATAATGGTATAACTCCTTATTGTTTCGGTTGTATGACATTTTTGTAGATTATTCTATTTCTGATTTTTTTTGCTGTTTGCAGTTTCCACTCTATTTATCATATCTTTTCAGATAAAAAGCAAAAACACTAAATATGAGTTAAAAATTGTCAAGTAAGGGCACCAAATAACTTCTCAAGGAGTCATCCAATTGATTCAGTCATATTAGTATTTTTGTAGAACTTTTATTACTTAGCATTTTAGCCTTAAACAGTTTCTATTTATCTAAAATGGATTAAGTTAATATATATGTAGGCCAAATAACATGAAAATTAGCAAACAAGAGTGCACACGCTGAAATGTCTCGCCTTCTTTACTAACCATTGATTTTATGTTGATAATCCTAAATATAAAGCTTTACTACAACTATCACATACATATGTAAATTTTACATGATACAAGAAAATGAGGTCAAGGTCATATAAACCAAAAGAGAAATACATGTACACCTTTTCTAGTTTTTAAGAAACAGACTTAACCAAGAAAACATTGACCAATGAACCATGAGAATGAGGTCAAGGTAATATGAACCAAGCAAGGCAGACACAAACAGCTTACAATCCTTCCATACAACAGGTATAGTTGACCTATTGCATATAGTTTAAGAATAACTGTTTCGCCAAGCGCAGCTGGATACGACTGCAGAGGTCCAACCCTGAACAGTTGGGACAAAAATGGACAAAATATTCAAGCTTGATACACGTCTGAATTTGGATTGTAATTAAATATTTGACACATTATAGTTTTCTGACACAGAATAAATGTGTCAAAGAACTTGAAATTGGTTGTATGATTTGAATTTATATTCAATTGCAGATTTCTTGCTGTTGTGCAAACACTGTGCTTTGCGCAATACTTAGTAAATCTGTTTTCAGACTATATATTTAGGATTAGCAAAATAAATTGTGAACCCTATTTTTTTCTTTGGAAAATTGACAATTTCTTAAATCTTAAGGGAATAAAAATTGCTCCCCCCCCCAAAAAAAAAAAATTGTTTCCCCCATTTTTTACCCCCTCCCCCCTTTAAAAAAATTGCCCCCTCCCCCCCCCCCCACAAAATAAAGAAAATGCTTACACCCCCCCCTCCAAAATACAAATTTTTTTTTAAGAAATTTTCTTTTTGTAAAATGTGGTAAAATAAAGAGACAAGTTATTGTGTGAAAACTAGAAACATGCTAGTTTTAGACCCTTTTTGGCCCCTAATTCCTGAACAGTTTGGGCAATTATTGAACCTTGTGGTACAATTTCAGAGCAATCAAAATACTTATACACAAGTTATTGTCCTTAAACTAGAAAAATGCTTGTTTTGGCCCCCCTAATTCCTAAACGGTTGGGACCATCACCCCAAAAAACAATCCCAACCTTCCTTATGTGGTATTGAACCTTTTGGTTGAATTTCATAGAGATCCATAAACTTAAACTAAAGTTATTGTCTGGAAACCAAATGTGTCTTTGAACGACGCTGACGACGTGATACCAATAAAACAAAAAACAGACCAAAACACAAAAACTTAACACTGAGCAATGAACCGTGAAAATTAGGTCAAGGTCAAATAAAACCTGCGAGACTGGCATGTACATAAAAAAAATATTTCCATACACCAAATATAGTTGACCTATTGCATATATAGTAACTCAAAAACATAACTTTGACCACTGAACCATGAAAATGAGGTCAAGGTCAGATGCCACCTCCAAGTTGGACATGTAAACCTTACAATCCTTCCATACATCAAATATACTAGACCTATTGCTTAATAGTATCTGAGATATGGACTTGACCACCAAAACTTAACCTTGTTTGCTGATCCATGAAATGAGGTCGAGGTCAAGTGAAAACTGTCTGATGGGCATGAGGACCTTGCAAGGTACGCACATACCAAATATAGTTATCCTATTACTCATAATAAGAGAGAAATTAACATTACAAAAAATCTTTTTTCAAGTAATCACAGAACCATGAAAATGAGGTCAAGGACAATGGACATGTAACAGACGGAAACTTCTTAACATAAGGCATCTATAAACAAAGTATGAAGCCTCCAGGTCTTCCAACTTCTAAAATATAAAGCTTTAAAAAGTGAAATAACGCTGCCGCCGCCAGATCACTATCCCTATGTCGAGCTTCCTGCGACAGAAGCCGCAGGCTCGACAAAAATCATCCTTTAAGGGTAATAACTCCTTGAGAAGTCATTCAATAATTTTGGAACAAACAGGAAGTATGTAGAACTTGACATATTGACCACCACCCCTTTATGTGTCTATGAAGTATTTATGTATCACACTTACCCATGGTGCTTTTTTTTGTTTATCTGACCATTCATCTATGAACATGTGTTTAATTTGACATGTGTCACATTGATATATAGGCTCTTCCATGAATTTGTTTGATCCTGTCACACACTTTGGCTCAGTAAGGCCACATTCCCATTTTTTCTCAAATTTTACATTTGACATCTTGAATCTTGTATGCATGATTGTGTTTAATTCCTCTGTCACAAAGTCGGCAATGTATTTGTACAAACCGCTTTTAATGTCTTCCCCAAATTCCCATACCTGAATCTGAATAACATTTGGCAATGTCATTACAAGTAATTTTCGTAATTTCGTTGTCTCTTCTAACTCAAAGACAGCAGTGCTTTTGAAAAGAGCAATTTGTCTTTCCTTCTGTCCAGTTACAACCCTCTCTGCAATGTTATATTTCCTGCTAAGTGAAGCAATCAAATGATTATGAAGATGTGGAGGTAGAAATATAAATTTGAAACACAACCACGTGGATCTTTTACGTATATCTTTTGTCACATTAAACATTTCATAAATGTCAATCTCAGGTTCTGCTTTAACCATACAAGGTACATAAAAGTAAGGATTTTGATCAGCACCTGATTTGTTTGGACGTATAATGATATCAAATTTCTCCATTACTTTCAGGATATATTCTTTATGTTCATACAAAATGGTTGTCTCTTTTTTAAATATATCTTCTACAACCTCATAATTTAATTGACCTGTATGGTAAAATTCATTCCACCTTTTTTGATTTTTAGTACTAGCTTGGAATTTCTTTGCTGTTACTATACATTTAAAAGCATCAGACAACCACTGTGTATCTAAAATAATATTCTCTGGGAGATCTTTGAAATAAACTAAAGATCGGAGGTCATGGTGAAATTCTAGAAATAATATCAGTTCTTCCTCACTTAACGGATTTGGTGTATCAGTAGAAATGTGTTTAATTTCCTGATAAGTAATAATCGGTAACTCTTTCTTCTTTTCTTGAAGTCTTTGCTCCAGTTGTATAAATTTTAACGGATAATCTTTGTTCCATGTCCTCATTCCTCTGGCTAATTTTATGATGTCTAGTCGTATTTGCTGGAATACACTGGGATCATCTTCTTTATTAGAAATAAAGTATTCAATCCTTACATGTCCACGTTCATCATCTGCCAGATTTTCGGTGTACACCAACAAATTTTCTCTGCATTTCTCCTCAACCTACAAAACATAAGGATCTTGGTATTGTGTGTGGTTTTATATTGCGTTTCGTTTTTAAGGAAGAATATTAGATAAACCAATTATTTGACCATATTGAACAACTGCTATTGCAGCTAAATATGAAAGTAGACAATAATACATAATGTTATATTAACTTTTTTTGGATTCGAGCGTCACTGATGAGTCTTGTGTAGACGAAACCCGCGTCTAGCGTATATACAAAATTTAGTCCTGGTATCTATGATGAGTTTAATTATATCTTGTTTAAATGCTGCATTTAACGTACACTGTGTGTAAGGTGAAATACTATAACTTAAGTACACTGTGTGTAATAGAGATGAAATACTACAATTTACGTACACTATGTGTAAGGATTTAATTTCCATGAAGGTATATTTTACAAGAGTGCATTAGTTGAGATATCTTAACAACTTTACTGATCATGATTGAAATTTTAATTTAAAAGTCTTCAAGTCCAAGGTTTGATTATATGGATACATATTTAAAAATTCGTAAGGGTTCCACGGAACCCAGTGTCTCGCCTACTTTTGCTGTTAATCGCATACTCAACAAAAATGAGGAAAAACATCAATAAAAATTTCCCTCTCGATACTGTCTTTTGATTGACAGAAGCTTCCAAGTTTGGTAAAAAATCAAGGATAGTTTATATAATTATGAATCTAATAAATGTTTTATAAACTTTAACTGCAGACTGTATGTAATGTTAACTGGCAGAAAAAGAAGTTATAATGTTGGCTTTTTCATGTACAGAGTAAATGAATTTTATATAAATAGTATATTGTCTGAGTTATATATGATTCAATTAGTTCCTGGATCAGGCCATGCATCATTGATCATCTCTCTGTAAGTCATTTTAGACATGTTTATTTGTTATTATTGGAACAAAATGTACATGATGTATGTCAAAGAACCATCATTTTTGAAAAAAAAACAATTAACAGGCTATTATTTAAACTTGGAATTATTTTCAATTATGGAATTTGCAAAATTTCTTGTCCTAGAAATTTTTAATAAATTCCATATTTATTCTCAGCAAAGACTCATCGAAACAACATCTGATTAAAAAATTTAATAACACTTTTAGATATTTAGATGATATATTGGCTCCTAATAATGACGACTTCAGTATGTACACTAAAGAGATTTATCCTTCCTGCCGAACTGACTTTAAATAAAGCTAATACTACATTTGTAATAATGAACACTGCCCTTTCCTGGATCTTGATATCTGTATTTTTAACGGGAAGCATATTACTAAAATTTATGATGAAAGAGATAATTTTTCATTTCCTATTGTTAATTATCCATTTTTAGAGGGTGACGTTCCTTTGTCACCATCTTATGGTGTTTATATATCTCAACTTGTTCGATTCGCTCGTGTTTGTAACAACGTATTTGATTTCAACGAAAGAAATCATTGTATTACTGAAAAATTATAATACCAGGGTTTTCGATATCACAAACTAGTCAAAACATTTACTAAATATTATCATTGGTACAAGGACATCATTCGTAAATATAAATCAATATGCAGACATCTTATACATTCGGGTATTTCACATCCAATATTTTATGGTCATATTCTTCACAAAGCACAAAAATGTCGGCATTCACCTCAAAGCTAACTAAACCTTTAAACAGACTTATTCGAAAAGGAATAGTTACGATACTGTTGTAAAGTCATTAAGGATTGCATATTTTGGTATTAATATTGATTCACTCATAGGGTCTTTGCATTGGAAAAAAACACATAGATTCTAAAACGAGTTATTGGCATGATACGGGTTATGTTCTTCTCATATATTTTATGATGGTATAATACTACGATACGGGAGGGATTGTCCTTGATTTTCATATCATGAAGACATAATCTTTCAATCAGTTTAATTGAGGTCTGGAGCTGGCATGTCAGTAACTGCTAGTAGTCCTTTGTTCATTTATCATGTTTATGTATCATTGTCATTTTGCTTAGTTTGTTTTATTACCTATTCTGACATCGGACTCGGACTTCTTTTGAACTGAGTTTTACTGTGCGAATTGCTATGTATTTCTTTTTAGTACATTGGCTAGAGGTATAGGGGGAGGGTTGAGATTTCACAAAACATGTTTAACCCCGCCGCATGTTTGCGCCAAGTCAGGAGCCTCTGGCCTTTGTTAGTCTTGTATGTTTTTTTTATTTTAGTTCAATATATGTTTTGGAGTTTAGTGTGACATGCATTTTCACGACTGAACTAATACACAATTTTATTTAGCGGCCAGCTGAGGACCACCTCCGTGTGCGGGATTTTCTCGCTGCGTTGAAGACCCATTGGTAGCCTTCGGCGGTTATCTGCTTTCTGGTCGGGTTGTTGTCTCTTTGACATATTGCTCATTTCCATTCTCAATTTTATATAGTATAAATGTTGTCATGCCTAAATCCCTGTTTCTTTATAATAAAACAAATTTGTTCTTGATTTTTTCAAACATATGAATCTGTTAAGAAAATTTAAATCAGCTCATTCTGAATTCTGCAATGAGTAAATTCATAGAAATACATGTACCTCTATAAATATATGTATTTAGCTTTCTGCATTTTTTTTTGTGGTCACAATTTATATTTCTCTCTTTCACATTATTTATTATGACCAATAATTATAATTTACTTCTTGATCAAAATGATAAATAACAATTATTGGTCATAATAATTAATACAATTTAAATTGTGATCCCTATGTGCATGTTTTCAATAAAACGTACAATTTTGAAAAAGATTTACCAGAAAGGTTGCCACAAGGAATCATTGGCATATTTAATTTGCTGCAAAAAGTCGCCGAATGTTCATCACAAACTATATAAGGCTATCAAAGTTCGCCAGAGGTTCACCACAATTAGTCGCCAGAAGTTTGCTACAAACTATATAAGGCTATCTACTGTTGCAACAAGTCTGCTGCAACCTTCATTTGCATGGTAAAAAGTTGCGGTGAAGTTGCTTCAAACTATTAGCAGCAACCTTACTGCTGTGTTTACCGCATATCTGCTGCAACAGTTCGCCAGAAGGCTGATTTTCAGTAAAAGCAGGTCTTTGGTTATTGCTTCCGCACGTCATACAAAATAAATGTTTAAACCCTTAAAAAACACAAAACACTTCTTACACAAAATAATATAATCATTTTAAAAGCAGAACAAACACATGAAACGATAGCAATGTCTCTATTCTTTACAAATTGAAAACATCATATACCGTGTCTGCTTCCAAGTTCACAGCATCTTTCCATGTGCCAACAATAACTACTGGTGGATCAAGATCACCTGACGTCATCGTCATGTCATCAGATATAATGTTTTGCTCTTCCAGTCTACTGTAACAATGTATTGAGTCAATCCAGAGTCGGAATAAAGCTACAAGTCAAAGTACAACTATTTCATATCAGCATTTATTTAAGAGTAATAACAATTGCCAGTTCTTATTAATTAAAATCAAGGGGGTTACAGTAACGATATACAAATCTTGTTTATAACTAATCGATTTGGAAGAGATAATATAAGTAAAAACAGCAACTGAAGGAATCACATGATATCCTACTATTCATGCATCACCCGTAATGCGAATCACACTCAGTATAAAAATGACACAATTGGGACTAGGAGACATTCAGTAAAATTACAGATCAAATACATGTAACTATACTGAATTATAAGAGATTCATCAAGAGAAGTACACAAAGTAGCTTTACTGATACACAAAAGGATATAAAAACATATAGCCCATCTGACAGATATGATGACAAATATCTCAAGGTGTTGTTCTCCCGACTAGCATTTTATTATGTCTAAGGAATCATTATTTGCCCATGTGCTTACAATGCCGTATTCCTGATTAAGACATAACGATATATGGACAATGTAATCAGGATAAACAAAAAAAGATTCTCTTTAAATTCTTAGAAAATTTTAAAGTTTCTAGAGAATTCATGATACGTACTATAATATAAGCTTACGCATTGTTTAACAATTTAAATTATTTGTGTATAAGGAATATTTTTATATAAGATTTTAGGTAAACAGAATATAAAATCAATCTTGTTCATACTTATTACACAAGGTTCTTTGAACATATACGGAGATGTGATTTGATTGCGAATGAGACAACAATCCTCCAAAGACAAAATATAAAGATGTAAACAGCTACATGCCGCAGTATGGCCTTTGTTTATATAAAGCAACATTTAATTATTTTTGTTTTTAATTTTACCACTGTTATGTAAGTGCTTGTAAAGATAGCAGTAATATAATGACATAAGGTTATAAACTTCACCCAAAATAAATAAGAAATGATAAAAAGCCATATTGCTATAATAGAGTCATTTTCTCGACTTATTTTTAAGTCCTAGCCTTAATCGTTTAATATCAGCTTATTTTTTTTAAATACGTTATTTCGCACTGTGACTTATCTGGCTGACTCCACGATCTATTTTCACAATTGTCTTACATTGTTGATGTAGTGAAGATTCAAGTATTATATAATAATGACAATTTAGCATGATAAAATTGAGAATGGAAATTGGGAATGTGTCAAAGAGACAACAACCCGACCAAACAATAAGAAAACAGCCGAAGGTCATCAATGGGTCAACACTGGAACAAAGTGTAGTTTGGTGTTGATAAAAAGTCCAATCTTCCACGTTCTAATTCTGCAGGTTATTCAAAAAAACGGAAAATATCATGTCACTATTCTTTTTATTTATATTGTTGAATCCATCGGCATCACACAGATTCATTGTTTATGATAACTATTAGCACTGTCGTGCGTTTTGTTGGCTAATAATCGAAAAAATAAATTTGTGCTATTTCATAATGCCAATATGAATGATTGGAACCCCTGACGTAGTAGCCTCATTCAGGTTGAGATGGAAATATGCATATTTAACAGGTCAATAATCCTTGCATTAAAATACATATTTTACTAAATATTTGGCACTTATATATTGCTATCAATGTAATTTTGGGAAAAATTATGTATAAATACACATTTTTAAATAGAAATTGAAAATGGTGTTGTGTCTTCTTTAAAATGTTTGTCTTTGCGCTGGTTAACAATTTGATAATTAAAAATAACAAAACATTCAGTATTTTAAATTGAATATCATATAACTGAAGATTTAATTAAGAGTGTTAGGGCAGATTGTTAGCCCTCTACACAAAATGTTCAACCTTTGTTTCCTTTCATATATAAGAATAAGCTGTAATTAGTTTGAACCTAAGACTTAATGTCCATTTCAAAGTAGAACAAAGCTATCAAATAAATGACAATTAAAGACACATATATATATGCATTACACTCCTTTTAAATATATGTACTATCAACCATTTTGAATTTTAATCAAGCTTTACATATTAACCCAGGCGGAAATCCAGTTGAAATAGAACAAAAGAATCGAAGCTCTTTGTTAGAGAAGGCGATAAATGCTTACTGTGTTGTTTACTATAGTAACAAAAATTTAAAAAGTTAAAAGAAACAAATGAAATGACAATTTTCAACTAAATTACGAAGTATTTTATGATAAAAATATCATTTGAATAAGTTTTCAATTTATCTATTACATCAGGAACCAAACAATTAGATATCAAGTCCACGACATGGGTGTCTTTTCAGTTGGATCTAAAAAAATGCATAACCTCCGATTAAAAAAAATATACATACCAAGAACGAAGCACATATAAATATATTTGTTCCTTAATTTTCGTTTCTGCCCTTCCATTATGTGACTCAAAAAAAAATTCAAAAAAATGGGTAACAGTTGCGCCGAAAAGAGAAAATCGAGTGCACCTTTTTATAGAAGGGTGTGTTTGAGTTGAACATTTTGTCTCGAAAACGAAAAAAGCAAAAGTATTTGATACATCATCTCGCTTCTGATTCTATCATTTTTATATGTCAAAGCTACAGGTTGACTTTATAACATCGAAAATTGACAGTACTAAAAAATGAAACATATGGGTCAAGTGAAATACCTTTCTAATGAATCACAAAAACAGAGTAAGTGTGTTCGAATAGCAATTTTTTACTAAAAGTACTTGACAAATGCTTGTAGACAGACTTTTAAGTTGGATCTTAAAAATACATATCTTTGAAAAAAACTTCTTTTTGTGTTTGTGTTATTTAGGGTTTATGCTCTTCAACCACTGAACATTTTTAGTCTGCCCTTCTACGAAATATTGAATTAGAATTTTTTTTAAATGTTTATGAATTTTCGAAAATTCCATATTACAACCGATCAGACAATAGTTTTAAGTTGACTGAACGCAGACAAGTACATTAACTGATGCTTATCAGCTAGTAGATACATTTGTCTTTTAAGATACAACTGGTTTATATGGATCGTAATGATAATGGTGATATGTGGATAAATTTATCAGTTTTCAAGAGCTAAATTGGCATCGCGTCATTCCTATAATGGCTTCCATTTTTACGATTGTAAAAATTAACTGGCGTAATGGGGAGATAATTTTGACAAAGTAGAATCCTGACTGAACCCATATTGTAGAAGCTAAATTGCAATTAACAAAATTTATAATTACAACTGTCTGTTTGAGGACAAGAGTTTTGGTAAAAATATCTTTAATAAATCTAAGTAGAAATATGAAATATCAATTATCATTTTATAACTTACTAATTGATCTATTTGAGATATTACCTTGGGCTTTGGGATCATCAGCTTCATTGAGTTTTGTAACAACAAGGTATATTGCATCTTGGGACAGAAAGGTTTGATGTGTGTGGTAAAATTCTTCATCTCCTGCAAAATCCCATAGCATAAATGTGGCATACTCCTCTTTGTCATTTACATCAACTTTGGATTTAGCGGATAGCATAGTTTCGAAACCCTTTGTTGTTTGTTCAGATGATTGGTTTGGCTGCTGGGGATTTACTGGATGTTCTGATGGAGGTTTTATTATATCAGGTTGCTTGGATGCTGTCTCTAATTTCTTTGATTCATCAACAGATGTTACTGGTGTGTTGTCCTTAAAAGCTATATGGGCTTCTACTGGTTCTTTAATTGTTCTTTTGTCCTGAAGTTTTCCCACATATTCTTTCAAAAGTCTTGCATGAGTTTCAGTTTTTTCATAGTTTTCTATGATTAGAAAATAAAAATGTTAGTTTTTTTCTGATATTCTATGCAAGAAGAAATGAGAAAAAGCTTAAGATAAAGGTATAAAATAAGCATTAAACACGGCGAAAGATACCAAAGAGATATTCAAACTCTTTATTTAAAAACAAAATGACAATGTGAAAACAGAAATTGACCAAAGGACCAAAGGACAAACAACAGTAAAGAAAACACAAATTTAAAAAAGATTTAAAAATAAATAGTTACATCATTAATTATATTTTTGTTATTATCAGTATGCAATATTTAACTATTTTACAAATATTCCATATTCCCACTTTGCAACGTTTTGATCTTTTTTTGGATTATCTATTTAAGCATACATCGTCAAATGATTATTTCCATTTTTATGTATATCAATGCGTGTAAATTAAATATGCCTTTAAAATGTTTGTCTCTATCATATTTCTGCCAAAAAACTAAGAAAAGGTAAAAATCATCTTTCAAGAGCAAAAACTCTTATATCCATGTTGACTTATTTGTAGGGTCTTACTTTGCTAAACCTTTTTTGTTTAAAGTTTCTGTCTATATCTATCATTGTTTCTTCGAAACTAACTTAAACTGTTGAAAGAGAGATATGTCTCGTCTGTCAGCAAAACATTAAGAAAAAGAAACTTGATGGACAGCAACATTGTTTATTAATTCAAAGTTGCTGGATCATGACGTAGATGACGTGCACATCAACATGATCGTCAAACTGAGATGTACTGATATAATAATGCAACTTTATAGAAAATATTATTTTCTATCATAACAACTTCCTAGCAATCATTTTTTTCAAACTAACTTAACATTGAAAATTGCTGATTAATTCAAAGTCACATGACACAGAGAACAGGGCTTCAAAATTGCCCTCAAACTAATATCTACTGATAGTAATGTGGCTTCATACAACATATAATGATATAGCACAAGTAGATCCTATCAGACTAACTTAAGCAGACAACTTAACATTGAAAATTGCTATTTAATTCAAAGTCACTGGACCACATCCTGTGAGAGGGCCTCAATATAGTCATAAAGGTGATATGTGATAAAAGTAATGCGACTTCATACAAAATATCACTGATCTATCACATGTAGATCCTATCAAACTAAATTAAGCAAAAAAACTTAACAATTGTTGATGCCACCGCTGCAGCTGTCACCAGAAAAGCAATCCATATATCTCGCTATAAGTTGCAGGCGAGAAAAAAAAATTATAGACGTAAAGTTTGATTGAGATTGACCTAGTATTTCAGTGAAAAAGATTTTTGTAAATGATTAATGCACATGGTCTTATGGGTCAGATTAGGTGAAAATAAATAGAGGTCTTGATAAAAACTCTTAAAATTGCACAAAATTGCCATTTAAGAGTACTGCCTAGTTATTGGGTCATTTGATAAGAATGAAAAGGGGGTAAATTTTGACATCCCTAGGAATTTTCTTATGGGTAAAATGAGCTAACAAGAGTGCATACACTAAAATGTCTAGCCTGAATAAAATGGAAGAAAAGGCTACCAATGTATCGCCTACCTGAAAGGAATTGCACAGTAATGCCCATTATAACCCATTTCTGGGAGTATTGTCCAACCCCAGGAAAACCTGGGAATTTCCACCTGGGTTTTCCCACCCAGGTAATACTTTACCAACCCTGGGTTTAGGTCACATGAATCATGTCTGACTGAAAGGTATATCCTAAAATAAAACTATACAGAACTAACATTTTTTTTAGATATATGCAGAACTATAACATCAGACCATTATGATCAGTATACCAGATAAGGATAAACCATTTTTTTTAATTATCAACATCATACCATCTAATTTATTCCATTTTCCATCATCAGACATTGCTTTACATTTTATTTTGTGAATTTTGATTCCATTTGTACTGGTAACATCTTTAATGTCGTCTTCACCAAACAATCTTCTAATCAATGATGTCTTTCCAGCCCCTTGTTTTCCAACAACAACTAAACGTATGTCTCTCTTTTTCTCAGAGCCTGACTCAAGTAATTTGAGGTACAACTCAATAGATCTTTTGTCAGCCATCAATTTTATTTCAGTTGGAACCATTTCATCTATAAAGATAATTTATCGTAAAGAGTCTTTTCATAAAGGAGAACATTATAACTTCACTCTATTTTTAAAACTAAGTTTACACATTTCTCTAATTCTTACATGATTTATCCTTTGCCTGACCTATTGATTATCTTTATTCAGACCACCTAAAAGGGACAACTGCTTCTTGTCAACCTATACATTTGGGTACAGACGTGTGGCTCATGGCTTGATAAACACACCCAATTCATTCATAGATTTTTGCTAAAATCCCTACCCATTCATGCATTTCATAAGAAAATCACAAACCATTTATATACATTTTTAAGCTATTATGCATGCATGAGTCATCTTATCTCAAACCTATGGGATCCATGATTCGTATTAAGAGATAAACAGATCAGAACACTGTTTTTACAAACATCAGAACTGAAGATTAACATGTATTACCCATTGACATATAATAAATGTGGGCACCTTGATGTATTACCTCCGTAAAAAAACACACCATTGATATATTTGACATTCCAAAACAGTGACTCACACCGTCATTATGTCTGTGTTAATCTTTATATAGAAAGAGATTCCCCATGTCCTTGTAATCTTTCAGCATGTGCCTGTCACCAAGTCAGCAGCATATAGTTCAGTGGTTTTCCTTGATTGCTGTATATCATATTTGTTTTCTGGTAATCATACCATATCTATATATTAACTATTATATGCAACAGCAACAGTATGAATGGTTATACTTAAATGGCTCTTGTTGGCAATTATACCACATCTCTTATTGTTGTACTAATCACATTTTTTAACAAATTGTTTACACCAACAATATTAATACCAGGCCCAAGTCTCAACGCCTTGACTTTGCCAAGGTAAAACAAAAAATAAATATGATCTTTTCTCACTTCAAAATAGATTGTTTTCATATTGAAATATATAATAAATATTGATCTGATAACAATTAACATCTTACAAAACCAAATACTTGAGTTCTCAAAAAAGAGAAAGTGGGCAAAAAAAACAATCAAGAAAGCACACAATGTTGTGCTAAGTACAGACGGAAAGCTGACCCTGGTTTGACCTCAATACTAAGACAATAATGGAAGTCATGTGTTTGCCATATTTGAGCATTTATTTTCATTTACTACTAAACTGAAACACGTTGGTTTCATTAAAAAGGTCATATCAAATGAAACCAAATCATGCTGTTCGCTATAAATGACAACTGCGTATTTTTATAAGTTCTAACATAACATATGTTTTGATAAAATTTAATAATTAGAATACGACGCCTTCAAACGCGAGCTTGTTATAACCTGTCCAGGCAATTTTTTTTTCTTTACAAAGAAATTTCTTTCTTAACTTATGAGCTATGCTGAACTTATATTATGTGGTGAGACTTTTTCTGAACTGCCCAGTGTCAAAGTGCCACTTAATACGCTGTCATACGTATGTGTCACTTCAATCAGTCAAACTTTCTGACGAAGCGGTTGCAATAGTAATTTATGAGTTACATCCCTTTATTGACACTTCAAACAAATTAGAATAATTATCATCTTAGCACCATATGCTGTTATTTACAAGTATAATTCGGAGTTTAGTATGACGTCCATTATCACTGAACCAGTATAGATATTTGTTTAGGGCCCAGCTGAAGGACGCCTCAGGGAGCATGTTGACATCCATGTTTAAGACAAACAAAACTACTATGTAAAATCGTCTTTCTTTTGGAAATTAGTTCAAATGGGGTTTCATAAAGGGTGACGAACTTTAGACTTTAAATAGTGTTTTTTTTTACTTTGTTATTTTATTTTTTCTGTAAAATTTATTTAGAGCAAGTTTATTTGTGAAAAAAGAAGAAAAAACTAATAGACAATTCGCATAATTTTGAATGTATTTGTTTTTGGACAGCCAATTTGAATTATATTTTCTAACAAGACACATGCTTAAGACATCAATTTCTGACTCCAACAGGTAATAAGAAACAAAAAACAGAAAATATTTTAATTGCCGCCAATTTCATTTTCCCGCAGTATAAGGCAACTTCAGAATGGCGGGTGTCTTCCTCTATCTTGGATTTTGAAATAGCAAATAACAATTGGTCTAGATCTTTAATGAAATGTACAAATTTTCAGTGTAGTATGTAATTAATGTTTAAGACTTTTAATGTTTATTTAGAAAATTATTAATGTTTGATTCATTTTTATTCAACTTTGCCACATAAGAGACTTAACTCAGATAGTAGGGGAAATACCTCGTTTAAGTAATTTTTATAATAGAAAGTGTTGTGAATTTACATATTTGAATATGTAGCAAGAAAACAAGTCCGACAACCCCATTTCTTTTTCTGATCTAAAAGCATGTTATAAGAGCTATCTTCTCACATTTTATCTTAAAATTATATAATTGATGTTGGGTTTATTTGAAAGGGTGAAACAATGCCAAACAAGATAAATTGCTATCTTAAACTTGCATTACTAGTGGCAATTTTAACAATCTTTGAAAAACAATTTTTAGAGGCATTTTTCACTACAACCTCAAAAATTAGTAAACAATCTAGTATTTTACAGAATGAATATATATAGAAGTTTATTTTCTTGAAAACCATCTAACTGGCTACGTAAAACAAGCTTAACATTTTATCTAAATCTTTCTTAAGGTGGTACCCAACACTTTCACTAAAATTAATTTGGCTCGTTTAATTTTCATAAATAGTATTTACTTTGACCCTTAAACAAAAATATAAAAATTTCAAAAATTTTGAACCAACCGTTTTGTCAGAAAAATTACACTGGTTATATAGCAGTTTGACAAACGCCAATTTTGATCATTGAGAAGCTTAATATTCCATTTACAACACAACGTAATCAAAGCATTTAGCTGACTTTACAGAGTTATCTCCCTGTAGTGTTAGGTACGTACCACCTTAAGGGGGTTCGCGGGTCTAAATCATTTATATAGGATTTTTCTATATTTTTCTATAAATGAACTTTATATTATTGTTAATAGAAAAGTAAAATAAAAAAATGGGGTCACCGTTCATTTGCGCTCACAATCTGCTTTCGAAAGAAGCATACATCTTTGTAAAAGTGGTTTATTTCTGTTGAACTAATAGGAGAAATAAAGGTAATATCGAAAATAAAAAAAGAAATTTATTACAGAAATTGCTCAAATTTTACAATAATTTAGTTTAAGTACAGCATATATCGAAATTATATTAAAAAATACAGGTCACCGATGAGTTAAAAGAGATATTTCAATTTTGAAGCCAAAAAATGGCATTTTTTCACCAAAGGGAGATAATTTGGAACTTTTTCAATGATGTTTACATTTTAAAAGTCATCTGGGGCCAACACGAATTAATTGTTTTGAATGTTTTTTGTACCATATGATAAAGTAACAACTACAAAAGGTTATAAATAAAATTTGTAATGAAAAACAAATGTTTATTTTTTTTCTGAAATTTTTATACCCTCGAGCCTCCTTAATAGCCTAAAATTTCTTTTGAAAATGGTAACAGGATAGACAAAATATTGTACCACCGATCAAAAAATGTTTTAAGATATTCTTGTATGACATCATTAAGATTGCATCTTTTAATATCTTGTTCTTAAAGTACTGTTTGTTTAGATTTGCCTATGTAGAGGGCTGTTTGAATAAGTAACTTTTAATATTTTTTTCAATTTCAAAATTTCGATTTGTGTAATATATAAGATTTATATAAGATATCTCATGTAATATATAATGAGATATCTTATATAATTTCATTTTTAAAAGCTATCTTATACTTTATCCATACCGATGACATCGTATTTCGAGGGTCATTTCATGAATGGTCTATCATTAACATTATTTTAAAAAAAACCACAACAGGCTCTATTGGGCAATCTGCTTTACGAGATCAGCAACCCATTAAAATTTATTCATCAATTTTATACAAAATTTCAATTTGCTCTTTGTTGAGGTCTGCTGTGACACCTATTTTGACAAAAAGCATGTTTTTGATCAACCTGCTGAGCGATCTACTTTTAAGAGATCAAATACTCCAATAACATTTAAATTAATTGAATCCGGCTGTTAAAATTGTTTACCTCATGTTCACATAATGAAATCGTTGTAAATAAAATGCAATCGTAGTCAGCATTCTTATCCAGATTTTACTATGTTTGGCGACAAACTATGACAAATTATAGTTGCCGTAATCGGTGCAGAAACTTTTCCGGAAATACCGATTTTTATTTTATTTTTTTGAATTGGAAATGTATATTCACAAACATTTTTTTGGGGCCACGGGCGAATTTAAGGGCCGCTAAGCGACCCTCAACTATATAGTGGAATCATCCCTGCACGAGAATTGCTGACAGTATTTAAAAGTTATTGTGCAAAAACTGGAAAATCCCCCTTTTTTAATGAATAAATCCCCATAACTCAGAACTGTAAGATGTAAAATTTATATAATTCTAAAGGGAGCTTACATTAATAGATATAAACAATCACCAAAGTTTCATAAGAAATGCTGAAAGTTTTTTTTTTTGTGAAAAACTGGAAAATCTCCTTTTTTTTATAAATAAAACCCGTAACTCAGAAACGTAAAATCTAAAATTAATAAAAAACGAAAGGGAGCTTACGTCAATAGATATAAACAATTCTCCAAAGTCTTATGCAAATTGGTCAAAGTGTTTTTGAGTTAATGTCCGACATGTTGACGACGGACGGACAGACGGACAACGGCATACCATAATACGTCCCGTAAACAGGCGTATAAAAAGAATCATCTAGTGTTGTGTTTCTAAAGTCAGTCAGTATAGTTCCTATCAAATATACTTAAGCAGAAGACTGAATAATCGCTGGAGCCAGAAACTTTGCCGGAAAAGCAATCCCTAGTAGTTTTTAAGAAAGATCTTTAACTAAATAGATTAATAAGTAACTTAACACCTTGTTAATATAAACAAAAACAAAACAAAATGTGTGAAAAATCTTTCTTAGACAGTTCATTTAAAATTTAAAATCACTGTATACAATAATTTTGTCAAATTAATAGACACAAAAAGAATTATGAAAATAAAAATAAACCGCTGTAAAAACAAACAGCAATTAATCAGATTAAAATGCTCAGTGACAATGCCACTATTACATGAATTTTATCTAATTAGCAAAATATTGCTAATATTTAGACATTATTTACATTGTTTGTACTAAAAATATTTTCAATATTGTAACAATTTAAGCATACTTTTAAATATTTTCATAGTAAAAAAAAGAAAAATTTGATTTATTTATAATTTCTTAATTTATATTATGTTTAATTTAAATGACTTCATTTCTGAGATGTCAAAATACCCCTTAATGTATCGGCAAGTTAATAGGAACAAATTCCATCTACATGTATCAACACATTTTTTTATCATGGAAGTATATTACTTCCATGTTCTAATAAAGCAATATCTGCCACATTAGCTCCTGTCAAAAGACTATTTAGAATTGCTGTCAAAGTGTCCAGACCAGGGGGTTGTAGACTAAATGAAAAAAACATTAAAATTACAAATGATCATCAAATGCAACCCTTACTATGCTTACATGAATAGTTTACACATGCGTTTATATATACATGTATATATATATAATATAGTTAAAAAATATTATGATGACATGTAATGTGTAATTTAGTAAAGTAATTGTAATTTAATTAATTACATTTCAAAAACAGTGTAATGTGTAATTGATGTAATTGATCATTTTTGCAATGTAATGTGTATTTTTTTTAATTACATTCCAATGTAATTGACCCCAAGTCTGATCCCTACGTCTTGCTTTCTGTGACTTTCGTTGCAGGCGAGACAAAAGTTATTTAGATATTTATCTAACTTTAGTATGAATTTCCTTTTTTTTAGCATATAATATAACACAAGTAACTTATACCTGTCCTTGGTAAAACGTAAAGATTAAATTATTTTTTAAATATTCTTAGGACAAAATTTGTTTTCCTTAAAATCCAGTTCAATACAAAATTATGCTGATGGCAAAAAGTCTGTTTTCATTTAATTTTTTAGTACCTAAACTAGGCAGTTAGTTTTCTCGTTTAATTGTTTTACAATTGTCATTACGTGGCCTTTTATAGCTGACTATGCGGTACGGGCTTTGGTCATTGTTTTTATAAATTTTCTGTTTACAAAACTTTTGAATTTTTCGAAAAACTAAGGATTTTCTTACCCCAGGAGTAGATTACCTTAGCCGTATTTGGCACAACTTTTGGGAATTTTGGGTCCTCAATGCTCTTCAACTTTGTATTTGTTTGGCTTTTTAAATATTTTGATCTGAGCGTCACTGATGAGTCTTATGTAGACGAAACGCGCGTCTGGCGTATAAAATTATAATCCTGGTACTTTTGATAACTATTGAAGGCTGTACTGTACAGTGACCTATTTTTGTTAATTTCATTGTCATTTGGTCTCTTGTGGAGAGTTGTCTCATTGGCAATCATACCACATCTTTTTTATATTAACTATGTCACATTCTTTATGTGCCTGTCCCAAGTCAGAAACCTATAGTTCAGTGTCAGTATGTTGTCTATACAATACCTACCTTTTAAAATTTTCTTGGGAAAATAATTCTAGCAAAGTAGAATATTGTTTGCAATTGCAGTGTACGAATAAACATGAATATAGCATCCTACAGAAGACCATATATTTGATGGTACTTACTATGTCATGTATTTCATCTATTGGAAAGCTGCTAACACTATAGGTCCATAGTTTGTTATTATCATTTATAGTGACTAATCTCATCAATACATTGCAGATAATTGCAGGACATAGTACAAAAACATGTTATTCTGCAATTCCTAGAGTATAACATACAAGAGTGCACACGCTGAAATGTCTCGCCTTCTTTACTAACCATTGATTTTATGTTGATAGTCTCAATTATAAAGCTTCACTACAAGTAACACATAAACTTAACAAGATCCGAGAAAATGAGGTCTAGGTCAGATAAACCAAACGGGAAATACATGTACACCTTTATACAATCATTCAATAAACCAAACATAGTTGACCTATTGCTTATAGTTTCTAAGAAACAGTAATAACCAAGAAAACTTAACATTCACCAATGAACCATGAAAATGAGGTCTAGGTCAGATGAACCATGCCAGATAGACATACACCTTACAATCAATGTATGCATTAAATATAGTTGACCTATTGCTTATAGTATCTAAGACACAAACTTAACCATGAAAACTTAACATTGACCAATGAACCATGAAAATGAGGTCAAGGTCAGATGATGCCTGCCAAACATACATATACATCTTACAATCCTTCCATACAACAAATACAGTTGAGCTATTGCTTATAGTTGAAAAAAAACAGACCAAAACACCAAAAATTAACACTGAGAAATGAACTGTGAAAATGAGGTTAAGGTCAAATAAAACCTGTGCGACTGACACGAACATCATAAATATTTCCATACACCAAATATAGTTGACCTATTGTATATAGTATTAGAAAAAAAGAACAAAACTCAAACACTTAACTTTGACCACTGAACCATGAAAATGAGGTCAAGGTCAGATGACACCTACCAGTTGGACATGTACACCTTACAATCATTCCATATACCAAATATAGTAGACCTTCTGCTTATAGTATATGATAAATGGACTTGACCACAAAAACTTAACCTTGTTCATTGATCCATGAAATGAGGTCGGGGTCAAATAAAAATTGTGACGGGCTTGAGGATCTTGCAAGGTACGCACCTACTAAATCCTATTACTCATAATAAGAAAGAAGTTAACATTACAAACCAGATGCTCCGCAGGGCGTAGCTTTATACGACCGCAGAAGTTGAACCCTGAACGGTTGGGGTAAGTATGGACACAACATTCAAGCTGGATTCAGCTCTAAATTTTGATTGTGATTAAATAGTTGACACAGCATAGCTTTCTGACACAGAATGAATGTGTTCTAATGAACTTAAAATTTTTGTTTTCTCTTAGAGCAATTCACTATGCTGTTGAATATTAATCCTCTCAAAAAAATGTTTGAAGAAATTTTCTTTTTTATTTATGAAATTTCAAATGAGAAAAAATGAACCCAATTTTTTTAATCACATCCCCCTTTCCCTTATTCCAAAACTAATCTCAATTAAAATTTCTTATGGAGTTTGCAACAATAACTACTCATTTAAATACATCATAAAATATTAAGATGTAAAAAAAACTGCTTGTTATCACTGAATGGTAAAGATTATTTTAATTTATCAGTTGGTAGTAAAAAGTGAATATACATTGTATATTGTATATAACAAAGATTTAAGTTGATTCTGGACAAAGAAAGATAACTCCAATTAAAAAAAAATCTTGCTATTGCACAATATTTTGCAATTAGATATTTCTTGCTTACTATTCTGGACAAAGAAAGATAACTCTAATTAAAAAATAAATTTGCTATTTCACAATATTGTGCAATTAGATATTTCTTGCCATTGCGCAATACTGTGCAATTGAAAAGACTTGCTATTGCACAATATTTAATATAATAATTTTAGATCCTGATTTGGACCAACTTGAAAACTGGGCCCATAATAAATCAAAGAGCTGAAAGCTCTGAAGAAAAATGACGCCAATGTCTCTAATATTGGGATAGTTTTTATGCAAGTCTTGATTTTCACATACCGTAATTAGTTTAACAATGCAACATGTATCGTGAGCATATAATTGATATTCCTATATGTGTGTGTGTGTGTGTGAAGTGAAGGTGACAACTGGCTGGTTTTTTAAGACAAATGAATAGGTCAAGACTAGCTGAATTGTACAAATAAATACCGTAGAAAGGCTTGTATATTTCTCACTGGTACATAGTCCGAATCTGGGTCCGTTCGCTTCCATTCACGTTTGCGCCCACTCATTTTCACCCCTTTCACTTTCACACCCTACATGTTCGCACCCAATCTTAATTGGTTTTGTGTTTAATAACTCTGTAAGCAAGTGTTTTCTTATAAGTATAATTGTTGTCATTGTCTCAAAATAAAGTGAGACAGCAATTTTTTTTTTGTGTTGAATAAATCTTAATCATGTTTTGGATAAGGTATTGCTAAAAATAATAATAATCCTTTCTAAATAAAGTGGTATTTTGTCAACGTTTTATTTTGTGTTGAATAACTCTTAATCATGTTTTGGTTAGTGTATTGCTATAACTTGTTTCATTGACTTGTTTCAAAATGAAGTGAGATTCTGACTATGTTTGTTTCTGCGTGTTGAATAAATTTTATCATGTTTTGGTTATATTAGTGGATTGCTATATTTTGGTTTCTATGTTTTATTGTTTCGTTGTTTCAGATCAATAGGACCAAGCTGTTAAAAACAATTATCTTTTGTGTTTTTTCCTTTAAAATCTTCAATGTTTTACTCATACCAAGCTATAAATTCATTCAGTATTTACACCAAAGCAATTTAAAACAAAAACCATGATTTTCCAATTATTCAACTTGAATTTGAATTAAAATTGGGTGCGAATGAGTTGAGTGTGAATGTGCGAACGTGTAGGGTGCGAAAATGTATTGGGCACAAACAGACCTGATACCACACAGTCTGAACCCCCTTCTCCCACAAAATATTAAGTAAATAATCTTTTTGTTACTGCTATCAAAGGTCTAATGAAACTCAGATAGTTTCAAACATTTGTCAAAGAATTCTAGTCAAACTGCACCTAGTTAAATTGGCACCTGGACAAATCAGCACCTGGTTAAAATCGACACCTGATATAGTCAATTCGTCACCCATGTTAAATATATATTTTTAACAGTATTTTAAGCAATAGGGTAAAAATAAGAAAGGGGTTGCCAGAATTTTTTTCAGTATTTAAGCAAAAAGAGTTAAATACTAACTTTCACATTTTTGGGTGTTCATGTACATTTTGTATATATTTATTTTTCTCAACTAATGACTTTTTTGGTGTATTTTTAATGATATATATATATATATATATGAGTAGTCCAAATAATTATTACGTCTGGCAAGGCTTTTTTAATTTTATTCTGGAACACCTTCCTATGACCGCAAGGCTATGTTAATTTTTTTCTGGGACGCCTTCCTACGAACGTCGTAGGAAGGCGTCCCAGAAAAATAATAAAATAGCCTTGCCAGACGTCATAATAATTTGGACTAATACATGAGATATTGTGTATTTTTCTGCATTATTTTAACCAGTTGAGCATTTTACAGGATTGTTGGTTTAATGCTGTTTAAACTTTACTGAAAAACAAACACCTTAAATTTGCTAATTATTTGGCATGAAAGTTTGATTTATTGAAAGGGACTCATAGTTTTCCATTTTATTTTAATAATTGACTTGTTTTTACAATTACACAAATTGTCTAATTGTTAAAACTACAGCTTTGGTAAGGGCTTCGTTGTTTACCTCCAAGTCAGGAATTTGACAGTTGTTATCCATTCGTTTGATGTGTTTGGACTTTTGATTTTGCCTTTTGATTTTGGATTTTCCTTTTTGAATTTTCCTCGGAGTTCGGTATTTTTGTGTTTTTACTTTACACTACATATTCACTTTCGTTTCGTAGTTTACCAAAATACACAACAACATATTCACTATGTACTTGGTAACAGTAATTAATTAATTGAATAGAAAATATTATAACAAATATTATTGGATGCCGAATTGACGTCGAATAGGTGCCGATTTGACTAGATGCCAATTTAACCAGGTGCCGACTTGACTTGTACGTTTCAATTCCTCTGCGATCGTTTGCGGTATTTTCTTGAGAAAACCTATTTTCCATCATCAAAGAGAAGAAGAAACTGCTTTAAAATGATTCTGGAACGCTTCATGATTGTTAAAATAAGTTTAATTCACCTGTTCACTCAAAAACAATTTTAAAACTTGCGATTAAACAGGAAGTTTCTAAAGCACGTGTAAAAGAAGAAATTAACCGGTGAGAGTGGAAATCCGTATATAACAGATATAGTACGACTTTGAAAGTAAAACAGTTCAATCCTTTTGTAAAACAATGATCTTAAATATACCTATCACATTAATGTTTGAAGGGTCTTAAGCTTATTCAAACCATATAAGTCGGTATGAAACACCAAAACGGAATGAACAATAACCGATTACGTTTTGTAGTTTACAAATTCTAAAACTGGTTCCCGTCAAACTACAACACTTTGTTCGAGTGTAGTGGAATACAAGCAAAAACCAGTGTAAACTGGGTCCTGGCTGATTTAATACTACACAATGATGCATAATGATAACACAAGCAGATTCCAGTTTGTATGGAAAATAGGAAATACGAAACCAAGCGCGGTAGGCAGAGAAATGTAATGAAGTTCAGGTCGGCAGTTATGGAACAATGACTGCGTCATTTTCCAAAAATCTAAGTACATTTTTGGATTCAGCATATCAAAGAACCCCAAGATTTCAATTTTTGTTAAAATCAGACTAAGTTTAATTTTGGACCCTTTGGACTTTAGTGTAGACCAATTTGAAAACAGGACCAAAAATGAAATATCTACATACACAGTTAGATTTGGTATATCAAAGAACCCCATTTATTCAATTTTTGATGAAATCAAACAAAGTTTAATTTTGGACCCCGATTTGGACCAACTTGAAAACTGGGCCAATAATCAAGAATCTAAGTACATTTTTAGATTCAGCATATCAAAGAACCTAACTGATTCATTTTTTGTCAAAATCAAACTAAGTTTAATTTTGGACCCTTTGGACCTTAATGTAGACCAATTTGAAAACGGGACCAAAAGTTAAGAATCTACATACACAGTCATGACAGTTAGATTCGGCATATCAAAGAACCCCAATTATTCAATTTTGATGAAATCAAACAAAGTTTAATTTTGGACCCTTTGGGCCCCTTATTCTGTTGGGACCAAAACTCCCAAAATCAATACCAACCTTCCTTTTATGGTCATAAACCTTGTGTTTAAATTTCATAGATTTCTATTTACTTATACTAACGTTATGGTGCGAAAACCAAGAAAAATGCTTATTTGGGTCCCTTTTTGGCTCCTAATTCCTAAACTGTTGGGACCTAAACTCCCAAAATCAATACCAACCTTCCTTTTGTACTCATTAACATTGTGTTTAAATTTCATTGATTTCTATTTACTTAAACTAAAGTTATTGTGCGAAAACCAAGAATAATGCTTATTTGGGCCCTTTTTTGGCCCCTAATTCCTAAACTGTTGAAACCAAAACTCCCAAAATCAATCCCAACCGTTCTTTTGTGGTCATAAACCTTGTGTCAAAATTTCATAGATTTCTATTAACTTAAACTAAAGTTATAGTGCGAAAACCAAGAAAATGCTTATTTGGGCCCTTTTTGGCCCCTAATTCCTAAAATGTTGGGACCAAAACTCCCAAAATCAATACCAACCTTCCTTTTGTGGTCATAAACCTTGTGTTAAAATTTCATAGATTTCCATTCACTTTTACTCAAGTTAGAGTGCGAAAACTTAAAGTATTCGGACGATGACGACGACGACGACGACGACGACGACGACGCCAACGTGATAGCAATATACGACGAAATTTTTTTCAAATTTTGCGGTCGTAAAAAATGTTGACTTTTTTTTTCAAGTAGTCACTAAACCATGAAAATGAGGTCAAGGACAACTTGGTAACAAAAGGCATCTATATACAAAGTATGAAGGATCCAGGTTTTCTAGCTTCTAAAATATTTATAGCTTTAAGGAAGTAAGCAAACGCCGCCGCGGCAGGATCACTATACCTATGTCGAGCTTTCTGCGACAGGCTCAACAATAAATTACCTTCTTTCCCTTGTCCAGCAGTCACACCTGAAGAATTATCTGACATGACAGTCTAAAAAATGAAGAATATGCTATGTTAATATATCTTCAATCATGTCACTCGTAGAACTATTAAATTCTAAAATATTTACCCCCAAAAATAGTATGCAATAAAAATGTGTCACATTATATACAGTCGAACCTCGCTATGTTGAAGTCGAAGGTAACAGATCAAAGTATTCGACTTATCAGAGGTTCAACTCATCCGAGGTCAAGTGTGTTGTCGATATGACACTTGATGATTTTGTATCCAATCTCCATATTTTTTGGTCCTTCATCATAATTAAACATACAAGTACAGATCCAAAGCATGTACAAATAAAATCAATTGTCTACACCAATATATACAAACGAATTTTCTAAGTCCAAGGACCAGAACTTTGCACAAAATCAACACACCAGAACAAATCTGAACTTGATCTGTAACTTGTCATGGTACAACTATATACCAAATATCAAATGAATATCTTAAAGCAAGATAAAATAAAATGCTTCGCTGAGTGCAGCCTGATACAACCACAGAGGTTGAACCCTGAACAGTTTGGTCAAGTTTGGACCCAATATTCAAGGTTGATACTGTCTGAATTTGGATTGAGATCAAATTTTTGACATAACATATATAGGTTTCTGACACAAATAAATGTAGTTAAAGATCTTAAAAATTTGAGATGGGACATTTAATTTTTCTAGAATGGTCTGATATCCAAAATCTAACAACATGGTTATATTCAGCATATAAAAAGAACACCAAAAATTTAATTTTAGTTGAAATCAAACTCTGTTTAATATTGGACCCTTCAAACCTTAATATGGACTAATTTGAAAACAGGGCCCAAAATAAGAAATCTATATGCACAATAAGAAATCTATATGCACAATAAGATTCAGCATCTCATACAGCCGCAATAACTCAGTTTTAGATGAAATCAAACAAAGTTTAATTTCGGACCCTTTTGACCTCAATGTAGACCAATTTAAAAATGGGGCCCAATATCCAAAAGAGTAATACAAGGTTAGAACCCCAAAAATTAAAGACTTTAAATAAATCCCATTGGAATTGGTTAAAAGATTAACAAAACATACTGTGTTATTTTGAAATTAATTTATCCCATTGAAATTGGTTAAAAGAATTGTCTTTATGTTCAATTAAAGATTTTCTGCTATTGCACAATTCTGTGCAATTGAAGATTTCTTGCTATTGCCCAATGCTATACTATTGTACAATACTGTGCTACTGCACAATACTGTGCAATTGAAGATTTCTTGCTATTGTGCAATACTGTGCTATTGTGCAATTGAAGATTTCTTGCAATTGCACAATACTGTGCTATTGTGCAATACTGTGCAATTGAAGATTTCTTGCTATTATGCAGTACTGTGCTATTGAGCAATACCGTGCTTTTGTGCAATACTGTGCAATTAAAGATTTCTTACAATTTCCAAAATACTGTGCTATTGTACAATACTGTGCTATTGTACAATACTGTGCTATTGTACAATACTGTGCTACTGTGCAATTGAAGATTTCTTGTTATTGTGCAATACTGTGCAATTGAATTCTTCTTGAAACTTTTCAAAAATTTTGAAGAAAAAATATGAACTCCCCCAAAAAATTGGAAAAAAACTTTTTGACACAACCCTCCCCCCCCTTCATGGATTTTTTACCCCAAAACTCAATCTCAGCCTTCCCTTTGTGGTATGGAACCTTGTTGTACAATTTAAGAGAGATCCATAAACTTAAACACAAGTTATTGTCTAGAAACTAGAAAAATGCTTGTTTTTGGGCCCTTCTTGCACCTAATTTCTGAACATTTAGGGCAATTACTCATTGAATCAATCCCACCCTTCCCTTTGTGATATTGAACCTTGTGATCCAATTTCAGAGAGATCCATACACTTACACTAAAGTTATTCTGGAAACTACAAAAATGCTTATATTATGCTGTTGGTACCATAACCCCCAAAATCAATTCCAACCTTCCTTTTGTGGTATTGAACCTTTTGGTAAAATTTCATAGAGAGCCATTCACTTAAACTAAAGTTATTGTCTGGAAACCAAATGCGTTTTCTGAAGATGACGCTGAGGCCAACATCATAATATTACGAATAATGCTATAAATGCAAAAATAATTTTAGTGGTCGTATAAATTTCGAATACAAAATGGCTACTTTCCCTAGTTAAGGACTGCAGGTAGAGCGTGGAATCTACCCCCTCGAAATATTTGTAAATGTACAATGAAATTTCTCGTTCTGAATGAATTACTCAAGAATATATATTTGTTACACAGAATGAATGACAGAATGATTAAAATTAAAAATTTGACATTTACCTATTATGGTTCAATATCCACAATCTAAGTATATCAAAGAACTGCAAGAATTCAATTTTTGATGATATCAAACAGGAGTTTAAAATCCAAAATCTTAATACAGTGAAAGATTGAGCAAATCAAAGATCACTGATAATTCAATTTTTGATGAAATCAAACAAAGTTTAATTTTGGAACACAAATTGGACCAACTTTGAAAACATGCTCAAAATCTAAAATTCAAAACACTGTTTGATTGGGCATATAATAATTCAATTTTAACCAACCAATACTGTGCCCAGTAATCTTAAAAATCTTAAAACACGCTTTGATTCAGCATATTAAAGAACACCTAGAATTCATTTCTTTTTTGAAATTAAAATTAAAGTTTAATTTGGGACACTTTGGACCTTAATATTGACCAATTTGAAGAAATTAAAAATCTAAATGCATAGTTAGTCTGCATATGAAAGAAAAGCAATAATACACATTTTGATGAAATCAAACAAAGTTTAATTTTTTGACCCTTTTGATCTCAATGTAGATCAATTTAAAAATGGGGCTCATTATCCAAAATAGTAATACAAGGTTAGAACCCCAAATATTAAAGACTTTTAATTAATTCAATTGAAATTGGTTAAAAGAATGTCTTTATTTTCAATTGAAGATTTCCTGCTATTGTGCAATATTGTGCTATTGTGCAATACTGTGCTATTGTGCAATACTGTGCAATTGAAGATTTCTTGCTACTATGCCATACTATGCTTTTGCACAAAACTTTGCAATTATAGATTTCTTGCTATTGCCCAATACTGTGCTATTGTACAATACTGTGCAATTATAGATTTCTTGCTATTGCCCAATACTGTGATATTGCACAAAACTTTGCAATTATAGATTTCTTGCTATTGCCCAATACTGTGCTATTGTGCAATACTGTGCACTTAAAGATTTCTTGCTATTGCACAATACTGTACTATTGTACAATACTTTGCAATTAAAGATTTCTTGCTATTGCCCAATACTGTGATATTGCCCAATACAATGCTATTGCGCAATACTGTGCTGTTGCACAATACTGTGTTTTTTTGCAATACTGTGCAATTGAAGATTTCTCCTTGAAAAAAATTAAAGACTTTAAATTTAAAATTGGTTAAAAGATTTGTCTTTATTTTGAATTGAAGTTTTCCTGCTATTGTACAATACTATGCTATTGTGCAATAATGTGCAAATAAAGATTTCTTGCTATTGCCCAAATACTGTTCTATTGTACAATACTGTGTATTTGCACAATACTGTGCCATTGTGCAATACTGTGCTACTGCGTAATGGAAGATTTCTTGCTATTGTGCAATACTGTGCTTTTTGCAATACAGTGAGTGCTATTGAAGATTTCTTCTTGAAACTTGAAAATTTCAATTTTCAAAAATTTTGAAGTAAAAAAAATGAACCCCCCAAAAAAATTTGAAAAAAAAATCTCCCCAAACTCATTCCCAGCTTTCTCTTTGTGGTATGGAACCTTGTAGTAAAATTTTTTAGAAAGATTCATACACAAAAACACAAGTTATTGTTCGGAAACTATAAAAATGCTTTCTTTTGGCCCCTACTTCTTAAACTGTTGGTACCGATAACCCCGTAAATCAATCCCAACCTTCCTTTTGTTGTATTGAACCTTCTGGTAAATTTCATAGAGAGGCATCAATTAAACTAAATTTATTGTCTGGAAACCAAATGTGTCTTCGGACAATGACGCAGCTGACGACAACACCTATGACATCAGAGCATTATAAATATGAACGTATAAAAATGCTGAAAACTGATTACTTTCCTTTATTGTTTAAGCCAAAAGACCATAACTCTGCACAAAACTTCAGACCAGAACAAAATCTGAAATTGTTCTATAATATGTCACAGTAAACCTAAAACTGTATACCAAATATCAAATCAACATCTGTATTACAGATTTTGTAAGCATGACGACCAAAAGTTTGGAAAACTGATTCCTTGCGTGAATTTAAGAAGTCAAAGGACCTGCCATGTGAAGGACTCAAACTCATAACCTGAGTGTAAAAAGGCTAGTGATATATTTGCTAGCTACGTAAAAGGATATTTGCTAAAGTAGGACAAAGTTAATTGTTGGCCAAGCAAAAAAAAGTTAATACAATACAGTTATCTCAATTTATATAAATTCTATACAAAATTAAAAAAAATGAATATTTGACACAAATAAAACTAGAGGCTCTAAAGAGCCTGTGTCGCTCACCTTGGTCTATGTGAATATTAAACAAAGGAAGCTTATGGATTCATGACAAAATTGTGTTTTGGTGATGGTGATGTGTTTGTACATCTTATTTTACTAAACAGTCTTGCTGCTTACAATTATCTTTATCTATAATGAACTTGGCCAAGTAGTTTCAGTGGAAAATGTTAATAAAAATTTACAAATTTTATTAAAATTGTTAGAAGGACAATAACTCCTTAGGGGGTCAATTAACCATTTTGGTCATGCTGACTTATTTGTAAATCTTACTTTGCTGAACAATATTGCTGTTTACAGTTTATCTCTATCTATGATAATATTCAAGATAATAACCAAAAACAGCAAAATTTCCTTTAAAATTACCGATTCAGGGGCAGCAACCCAACAACGAGTTGTCCGATTCATCTGAAAATTTAATGGTAGATATATCTTGACCTGATAAACAATTTTACCTGTTGTCAGATTTGCTCTAATTGCTTTGGTTTTTGAGTTATAAGCCAAACTGCATTTTACCCCTATGTTCTATTTTTAGCCGTGGCGGCCATCTTGATTTGATGGCCAGGTCACCCCACACATTTTTTAAACTAGATACCCCAATGATGATTGTGGCCAAGTTTGGATTAATTTGGCCCAGTAGTTTCAGAGGAGAAGATTTTTGTAAACGATAACTAAGATTTAAGAAAAATGGTTAAAAATTGAATATAAAGGGCAATAACTCCTTAAGGGGTCAACTGACCATTTCAGTCACGTTGACTTATTTGTAAATCTTACTTTGCTGAACATTATTGCTGTTTACAGTTTATCTCTATCTATAATAATATTCAAGATAATAACAAAAAACAGCAAAATTTCCTTAAAATTACCAATTCAGGGGCAGGAACCCAACAACGGGTAGCCCAATTCATCTGAAAATTTCACGACAGATAGATCTTGACCTGATAAACAATTTGATCCAGTCAGATTTGCTCTAAATGCTTTGGTTTTTCAGTTATAAGCCAAAAACTGCATTTTATCCCTATGTTCTATTTTTAGCCATGGCGGCCATCTTGGTTGGTTGGCCGGGTTACCGGACACATTTTGTTAAACTAGATACCCTAATGATGATTGTGGCCAAGTTTGGTTTAATTTGGCCCAGTAGTTTCAGAGGAGAAGATTTTTGTAAAAGTTAACGACGCCAAACGCAAAGTGATGGGAAAAGCTCACTTGGCCCTTCGGGCCAGGTGAGCTAATAACAAGAATGTGTCCTCAGTACACGAATGCCCCACTCGCACTATCATTTTCCATGTTCAGTGGACGGTGAAATTGGGGTAAAAACTTTAATTTGGCATTAAAATTAGAAAGATCATATCATAGGGAACATGTGTACAAAGTTTGAAGTCGATTGAACTTCAACTTCATCAAAAACTACCTTGACCAAAAACTTTAACCTGGAGCGGGACAGACGGACGGATGGACGAACGGACGCACAGACCAGAAAACATAATGCCCCTCTACTGTCGTAGGTGGAGCATAAAAATAAACAAGAGACCAAGTAAAAGACATAGAAATTAATTATTAATTACACCATTTCTGTTCAAAGGGAAATAACTCAAATCCATATGGTAAAAATCACTTTTGTTACTGAAAGGTCAACAACTCAACAACAAAAACAGCTCAAATCGTGAAAATTGAACTTGACCTTCATTTAGTCACAGGAAACAACATATCTTAATTTGAAAAGATTTCGTCAAAGCTTTTTCATGTTTATGAACTGACAGTATTTGGCGGCTGCCCACCCGCCGCTGTACATCCTTAAATCAATAACCAACCAGGTGCTCCGCAGGGCGCAGCTTTATACGACCGCAGAGGTCGAACCCTGAACAGTTGGGGCAAGTATGGACAAAACATTCAAGCGTGATACAGCTCTGAATTTGGATTGTGATCAAATTTTTGACATTACATGGTTTTTTTTTTACACAAAACAAATGTCAAGATTTTACAAATCAATTAAAAATTTCTTCTTCAAACTTTTTAAATCTAAAATTAAATAGTTGACACAGCATAGGTTTCTGACACAGAATGAATGTGGTTTAATGAACTTAAAAGTTTTTTTTGCCTTTGAGCAATTCACTATGCTGTTGAATATTAATCCTCTCAAAAAAATGTTTGAAGAAATTTTCTTTTTATTTATGAAATCTGAAATGACAAAAATTAAACCCCCCCTCCTTTTTTCACATCCCCGTTTCCCTTTTTCCAAAACTGATATCAATTCAAATTTCTAATGGAGTTTGCAACAATAACAACTACTCTTTTAAATACATCATAAAATATTAAAATGTAAAATAAAGTGCTTGTTATCACTGAATATGGTAAAGATTGGTTGGTAGTAAAAGTGAATATACATTGTTTATTGTATAAAACAATAAAAAAAACTTCATCAGCAACATTTTATATTGGCAAATTTCCAATGAAGTTATTTACATAAAGTTATTGGCAAATAAAAATAGAAAATGACATCATAGTCATGTCTGGCAAATGTCCAACATACATTATCTAAAAACATTTTAGATAAAATAAGGAAAAAAAGCTTCATCAGCAACATTTTATATTGGCAAATTTCCAATGAAGTTATTTACATAAAGTTATTGGCAAATGAAAATATAAAATGACATCATAGTCATGTCTGGCAAATTTCCAACATATATTATCAACTACTATTCTATACAAAGAAAGATAACTCCAATTGAAAATTAATTGCTATTGCACAATATTGTGCAATTAGATATTTCTTGCTATTGTGCAATACTGTGCAATTGAAAATTTCTTGCTATTGCACAATACTTGATATGGAATCCTGATTTGGACCAACTTGAAAACTGGGCCCATAATCAAAAATCAAATTACATATTTAGATAAAGCATATCAAATAAGCCCAAGAATTTAATTTTTGTTAAAATCAAACTTAGTTTAATTTTGGACCCTTTGGACCTTAATGTAGACCAATTTGAAAACTGGACCAAAAATTAAGAATCTACATACACAGTTAGATTTGGCATATCAAAGAACCCATTTATTCAATTTTTGATGAAATCAAACAAAGTTTAATTTTGGACCCCCATTTGGACCAACTTGAAAACTAGGCCAATAATTAAAAATCTAAGTACATTTTTAAATTCAGCATAACAAAGAACCCCAAGGATTCAATTTTTGTTAAAATCAAACTAAGTTTAATTTTGGACCCTTTGGACCTTAATGTAGACCAATTTGAAAACGGGACCAAAAATTAAGAATCTACATACATAGTTAGATTTGGCATATCAAAGAACCCCAATTATTCAATTTTTGATGAAATCACACAAAGTTCAATTTTGGACCCTTTGGGCCCCTTATTCCTAAACTGTTAGGACCAAAACTCCCAAAATCAAACCCAACCTTCCTTTTATGGTCATAAACCTTGTGTTTAAATTTCATAGATTTCTATTTACTTATACTAACGTTATGGTGCGAAAACCAAGAAAAATGCTTATTTGGGTCCCTTTTTGGCCCCTAATTCCTAAACTGTTGGGACCTAAACTCCCAAAATCAATACCAACCTTCCTTTTGTAGTCATTAACATTGTGTTTAAATTTCATTGATTTCTATTTACTTAAACTAAAGTTATTGTGCGAAAACCAAGAATAATGCTAATTTGGGCCCTTTTTTGGCCCCTAATTCCTAAACTGTTGAAACCAAAACTCCCAAAATCAATCCCAACCGTTCTTTTGTGGTCATAAACCTTGTGTCAAAATTTCATAGATTTCTATAAATTTAAACTAAAGTTATAGTGCGAAAACCAAGAAAATGCTTATTTGGGCCCTTTTTGGCCCCTAATTCCTAAAATGTTGGGACCAAAACTCCCAAAATCAATACCAATCTTCCTTTTGTGGTCATAAACCTTGTGTTAAAATTTCATAGATTTCCATTCACTTTTACTAAAGTTAGAGTGCGAAAACTAAAAGTATTCGGACGCAGGACGACGACGACGACGACGACGACGACGACGACGACGACGACGACGACGACGACGACGACGACGACGCCGACGCCAACGTGATAGCAATATACAACGAAAAAATTTTCAAATTTTGCGGTCGTATAAAAACAATTAAATATCAAAAATCAAGAAAACTTGCTCTTGTCTTGTTCGCTCTAGAATATGAAATAAAAGACATTAGCTTATTTTATTGAATATTGAAGAAAACACATAATAATAAATTCCTGAATTGAAAAATGACAACTAAGCTTAGTTAAAAGATTGTTAAGTGTGAATGAAGCGCCTCAAATATATGATGTCCAATCAAAAGGGTGATAACAAATAAATTGCATTAGAATTTTAAATTGTTTGTTCAAAACTATTTTTTTAAGATTTCTCTCCTGAAGTATCTTGGTTTTGTGGCATTTGATTTCTGAGTTTAATATTTTTTTTATCTTTTGTAACTTATTTTCTAATTGATTCATTCTAAGTGTAAGCATTTGTAATTCAACACCATCATATCTATCACTATAAGTACCTGTAAGTATATCATCACTTCTTCATACTGCCCCTCTTTCCATTCTGCTGCTAGATCGTAAGGAGTCTTACCCTGAAATACAGATACATTGTTATATTGCTTTCACCTGTTACAAAGAAGGCTTCTACACATATCTTACAATTAGTAAGACCAGTAGCAGCTGAGTGGTGATTTATCTTATCTTAACAGATGCTAACCATATATATATATATATAACTCATGAGACGACATTTAGATCATTTTTCACAATTTTGTGAAGACTTTAAATAGGCTTTTAACTCTTTTTTGTCCTATAATTTTCTTTGCAGTTTGAAGATTGGTAAATGCATCCTTATGTCTACATGAGGGTGTGGAGGACTTTGGGATCTTCATTTTTAACTATCTTTTCTAATTTTGTGGACACATTATTGACAGTTCTTTATATTTTTAACACCCCAATATTGTTCTCTATTTTTTATATTTCTGCACCCAATTCTTTTTCTATTCATTTATTTTTTTACCGATTTCTCTCCATTTTCATGATTTTTTTCTTCTTCAATTCATGATTTTCTAATCTGTAAACCCATTCATACCCTCCTGTATCTGTATACCACATCTACACCTTCCTATATCTGTATACCCCTTCAATCCCTCCTATATCTGTATACCACATCCACACCCTCCTATATCTGTATAGCCCATCCACACCCTCCTATATCTGTATACCACATCCACACCCTCCTATATCTGTATAGCCCATCCACACCCTCCTATATCTGTATAGCCCATCCCCACCTTCTATATCTGTTTGCCCCATCCACATACTCCTATATTTGTATACCCCATCCACTCTCTCCTATATACACTAGTAGCCAGATTAAAGTCTGAAGCCGTCATTTTGGTCTGATCAAGTCTTGATCGACTTAATTTACTGCTAGAGAAAAACGTTGAGAATTTTCAGACTTTAAGACACTGTTCAGATCTGTTGTGTCAAGTCTGTTCAGTCATGTCAAGTTAATCAAGATGGAAGGCTCTAGCGTTAAAACAAGTCTGTTAAGACTGTTTTGGACAAATTAAGACCAATCATAACAAGAGTGCACACACAGAAATGTCTCCCCTTCTTTACTAATCATTGATATTATGTTGAAACTCCTAAATCTAAAGCTTTATTACGACTGCATGTCACATAGACTTAACATGAATCATGAAAATGAGGTCAAGGTCAGTTGAACCATATGCCAGGCAGACATGTACAGCTAACAATGCTTCCATACAACAAATATAGTTGACCTATTGCTTATAGTTTAAGAAAATAGACCAAAACACAAAAACTTAACACTGAGCAATGAACCTTGAAAACCAGGTCAAGGTCAAATAAAACCTGCACGACTGACATATAGATCATAAAATATTTCCATACACAAAATATAGTAGACCTATGACATATAGTATTAGATAAAAAGACCAAAACTCAAAAACTTAACTTTGACCACTGAACCATGAAAATGAGGTCAAGGTCAGATGACATCTGCCCACTAGACATGTACACCTTACAATCATTCCATACAACAAATATAGTAGACCTATTGCATAAAGTATGAGAAAAACAGACCAAAACACAAAAACTTAACTATAACCACTGAACCATGAATATGAGGTCAAGGTCAGATGACACCTGCCTGTTGGACATGTACACCTTACAGTCCTTCCATACACCGAATATATTAGACCTATTGCTTATAGTATCTGAAATATGGACTTGACCACCAAAACTTAACCTTGTTCACTGATCCATGAAATGAGGTTGAGGTCAAGTGAAAACTGTCTGACGGGCATGAGGACCTTGCAAGGTACGCACATACTAAATATAGTTATCCTATTACTTACAGTAAGAGAGAATTTAACATTGCAAAAAATCTGAACTTTTTTTTCAAGTGGTCACTGAACCATGAAAATGAGGTCAAGGACAATGGACATGTGACTGACGGAAACTTCGTAACATGAGGCATCTATATACAAAATATGAAGCATCCAGGTCTTCCACCTTCTAAAATATATAGCTTTTAAGAAGTGAGCTAACACCGCCGCCGCCACCGGATCACTATCCCTATGTCGAGCTTTCTGCAACAAAAGTTGCAGGCTCGACAAAAAGTAACGTTCAAAACTTTCAGATCGGGTTAAGATTAGTGTGTCAGAATGATATTAGGAGTTACGCCCCTTCATGTGGATGATACATTGTATTATAAATGCTAGAATAAAAAACATGTATTATTTTGAATTATTAAACATAAAATCATTCGTTGACTTTTTATTTCTGTTGGTATTTGTTTAAGGGATTAGAGAATTAATAATATATATTTATATACATACAGGTTTGTTAGTTTGTTTTGTTGTAGAAATAAATTATTCCCCAATAACGGTGTTTCTGATTTTATTTTTTATTTTTATTTTCTGGTATTAATTTAAGCATTTAATTATTCTTTGAAAAAAGTAATTGCAAATTTTAAACGTAACACTAACAAAAGAGTGACAACAACATCTTATAAATTTTATACGTCCAAATCACGTTTCTGGATTTTACTTAATTAGGAACGATTATTGCAAAATACAAATATTTTATATGTCAGATAATTTATATCGTTAATTTCGTTATCCTCTTAAGGCCGCAGCAGGGAACCATGTCTCCATTTGAACTAAGCTTCTGAAACTGCTCTTAGGTCGTGAAGTTAGAGTGTCAAAACTATAAATAACATACCATCGGAAAGAGAAGGATGTTGATGGGGTTTCGCAGAATTGAGAGAATGATCGGCTATAAATATGAATAATAGAGAAAATGGAAAAAAAATAAAGAATAGAGAATAATAAGGTGCTTGAATATAAAGAATGGTATAATATAGACAAAAAATATAAAGAATAGAAAAAAACGGCCTAAACATTAAAGAATACAGAAATGAAGGACCCCCTCCTGATCCTCATAGATTAAAACAAAATAACCTAATTTTAAGTTCAGCATCGAGTATATGTCTTAGTACATCTGTTTGTAAATGCGCTTATCCTTTCTTTCATTTGAATAAAAAACTTATCTAATATAAAATATGTATTTATTTGTTTATTCAGATTGCACTATTATAAATAATTCTTCTTCGTCTTCTCCCTCTAAACTGTAAAAGTAAAGTATGTATGCTTTAATATTTGGTCTATAAAGATTAAGTTCGATGGCACGTGCCAATAATCCAAGGGTAATAAAATCAACGATCCATACAATAACATGCCAATAACAATGGCTATTTCACAGTTATATCATACGTTCACCCGTCATGGTATTCATACCTGTACTACCTCCTTATGTGTAGTATAAGGTTCTAAATCATTTTTTGATAGCTTCTTTCTAACACTATTGACGACATTGTTTAAACTACATGCACATATCACAAAACTGCAAATTTAGTATAGTTAAAAAGATATACAATATTGAAATGCATTTTTTTCTATCAAAAATTACAGAGGGGGGCGTACACCCTCTACGACCCCCTCTGAATCTGCCACTGGATATCTAGTTGTTTCACTGAAAAAGAATGAATTTGAGCAAGACTTCTTATTTTGCATGCTTTATTGTAAAAACTGCAGCATTCATTTGCGTCAAATAAAACAACCATTTAATTGCGCAAATATTATAGACTTGTTTTCATATGCTTGTTCTTAGTGCACTGAGGAGGTCCTTTCCGGTATTAACAGTTACAAGCAAAGGGCCTCCTTAGTGCACTTATATCAAAATAGTGCACTTAGGACCTGATGGAATGATAGAACTGACACAAAAAACATGACATAAAAATGGAGACTTTCTTAAAGTACTTAATTTCAAATTTTATAATCATATCTTTAGTAATTATAAAGTTATTTAACAGTTGAAGTCAGTATTCTAATGTAACATGTACGTGTAAATAGGTAAATCGTTTCGAGGTAAATATGACACAACTAATAAAACTGGGAATGGAAATGGGGAATGTGTCAAGTTCTATTTATTGGGGCAATTCATATTATAAAAAACAAGAACTATCTTTAAAAAAGATATCCGACGTATTTAAATTTGAGTAAATGTTTAAAACTATCATTTCGATAACCTTCAGAAGCACAATGACTTAATGATGCAGGACCTCTTTAATTAAATCTCCATCTGAATGTAACTACAAGAAGGCGATTGCAGTGCACTGAAAACCTGCATAGTTTGACACAATTTGACCTTGGTGGCAACGCCCATTCACTGCCTTCATCTTGTGAACAACAATGCTGTAACTATCTAAAAATCATATAATTACCAACAAAAGAACATTACAAATTGTTTTGTGACTATTCCAATTATATTTAAATAACTGATTTACCATTTAAATAACGATTTTTCTGTTTGTGTTACCCCGCGGAAATCTCACATGTGTATGTGCGTTCTAAAAGTCATGTACGTTCGTCCAACAAAGTTTACATTAAAAATTATATAATTGTTCCGAATAAACAGCTGTCATGGATGCAAAGAGCTATTGGAGAAACAATTATTTTAATAAAAATATAAATCTTTGTAAGATCTAGTTCAAATATTTATAGTTTTTCACTTGCTTTCCATCACGATATAATTAACGAGACGTTTTTTCAAACACAATCAAATCACCCACCATGACAGCATTTTGTCCAATCAAAGACAGGATTTTCGAGCATGCGTATTCTGTTGCCATAGTTAAGCGTCCTTAAGTTCAAAGGGCACAAACTAAAACTATACCGACTACGTCAGAATATACCGACTACATCGGAAAAAGAAGAGATGGGCGCGATACAAACCTTTACAATTTGACATATTACACCTGACCGTTTTGACAAATCAGTAAATTCTTCGCCCGGGGATATGCACCTGACACTAATCTTCCTTCAGTAACTTTACAATACCCAGCCGTGTCATTTCCGTATATTTTACATACACATACAATTACAATTGAAAAAAAAATGTTAATAATATTGAGTTCAAATGTTGTTTTTATTAAATGCACCTAGGTATGTATTTGTAAACTTATGTTGTTACTTTATTTCATGTATCTTTTTTTTTTTTTTGCTTCAATTACTTTTTTTTTTTATCTTAATGACTTATTCGTAAATCGAAAAACGCACAAATCTGAATAGAATTATATGACCTTGAATGATTTCTTTAACTCAAAACTAGAAATACATGTACATGTAGATGCCTCTTATATCTTATTTTTCTCGTTGGGTTGCTTGTCTATTAATTGACGTTTACGCTATATTCTTTAGTTCGGTATTTGTGAAAATCCTCTCATCTATCAATTTCACAATAAATATAATAGTCGCAAGTCATGAACACTGATGTTTAACCTGTTATCAATTTTTCGTATATGCACAAAGATAAAATAAAATGAAACACTTTAAAGCAGTTTAAATCATGCAGTGAATTTTGAAAATATAGTGTTATTTTAGATTAATGCTTTTTCTGTCCCTTTTCTTAATAATAAGGACACTTATGTCACTGGTAAATATGGAACTAGTCAACCATGAATAATCCCAAACAACAAATTTTTGATTGATTTGGGTATCTATGGTTTGTCACACTTGCTTATACTAGTATCATCAATGTGTTTATAACCATCAACAGAGACACATTCTCTGCCATCATCAATCAGTCCTAATCATTAAAGATCAATTGACAAAATTCAAATGATGATAATATTACGTATTATTTTCAGTTATAGTAGTCTCAGTTTTCAACAATATTTTAACAATATCCTTAAGAATTTTAATTGCTTCAGTCATATAATATATGCATATATATTTATTTTTTTTCACGATTAATATTTTTAGATTGATAATAAAATTGCATCATTTTTAAACATTTATTTATTTATATTTATTTAACGTGCACACCGATTTGATAAGTGTTTAAACACTTGACGCCATATTGATACATATCATATATGAACATTTCGGAAAAATAAGGTAGATATTTAATCATCGGATCTTAGGAAGTTTTCTTGTAGGTTAAAAGAAGGGGGACAATAAACCTCTAAGTAGTAAAACTTTAAGATTGGTATTCTTTATATTGTATAACTTTCATATTCTGACTTTCTCCTCAATTTTTAAATTATATTGAGAAGTCACGTTTTAATGCCAGATCTTTTATCATTGTTCTGTTAAATCAAAGACATGTAATACATGTATTCTATTATCTGGGATAAATTATTCACAATGATAAAGAAATAAGGGATGATTTAGAAATTGGCATGTTGTGTATACACCTATCTATTGGTGAACACTATATACGTTGCCCACTAGCTGTCCTTATGTGTTTTTTGTTGTTTAATTGCTGTCTCGTTGTCGTTAAACCCACTATAATCTCCTACAGTTTCAATATATATTTTTCTTAAGACTTTGCCCAGAGGAAAGTAATAGAATAGGTTTGTATATACATTTTAGCGTTTCACTTTTCAATTTTTAACTCCCCAATATTTTATTTTAAACTATTAATTTTGAAGACGTGTGTTATCTAAATGAAGTCTCAATGGTCACCAAATCACCAGCAATTCATAAATGCAAGGTCAGTTTTTTTACGTTCTAAAACAACAAAAATTCTAGATATTTATTCACATAAAGACTTGAAAGACTTAAGTGTAACTGTATGCTGATTGATGTTTTATTCTTGGGCTGCTGCAGGCCAGATCACTCTTATTTTCTAAAGAAAATTTTGCATATCCCAAGTCAGGAGCCTCTGGCCTTTGTTAGTCTTGTATTCTTTTAACTTTAGTTTCTTGTGTACAATTTGGAAATTAGTACATCATGGCGTTCATTATCACTGAATTAGTATATATTTGTTTAGGGGTCAGCTGAGGGACGCCTCCAGGTGAGGGAATTTCTCGCTACATTGAAGACCTGTTGGTGACCTTCTGCTGTTGTTTTTTCTATGGTCGAGTTGTTGTCTCTTTGACACATTCCCCATTTCCATTCTCAATTTTATTTGCATAGTACATATACTTATTCGTCTGTAGTGTACAAGCAAATATAGTACTTACTAAATAGAAATTCTGACAGACCTAAAAGAAGTTTTTAAAAACCTGGGCTATTTGTCCTGTACCCAAGTGTAAATCTTATATATACAATATGTACACTTATTTTATTCTGTATGCTTCTTTGTACATATGTACATGTTTAAGTTCTTTAATATGCTTATGAATAACAGAATATGTACATGGAGGGTGTTCATTGTACATTTTTTGTGTACATAATCTGACATATATCATGAGACAGCTACAGAAGTACTTTCTGTTCAACATTTTGTACTACCAGAATAAGGTTTATTCTGTTACTATACTAGTTACTGTGACTCTTTTGGCATCTGGAAATGTAATCATGTCCATTTTCCGCATCATTTTTTGTAAATATTATAAAAAGATACTAACACTTGTTTTCAAATCACAGTCTTACCGGTATTTATTGATTTTAAACCTCTAAGCACCCCACCACACAGTGTAAATATATTGTGTAAATTATTTTATTAATAATTAAACCTATACTAGATCACACCCGCGAAATCGCGGGCATACACAGTTGTAAACTGTTGCAGGATGAATTTTTGTAAAAGATATTATGTCTGGAGAATTTCATAAAAGGTATCAAAAGCCCCCTCACTTTTGTTCATATGTCCGTTATCTGTTTCTTTTCTGTTAAATTCAATTATGTTCATGTCTCTGGCCTCAAACCACAATTATTCTACCCCTTTACTACAATGCATTTTCTTTGTAAAAGTCAAATCAAATTATGAAATTAAAAATTTGCACCGCTTCAAACATAAAATAAATGTAACTGCTTTAAATATAGACCATTATTATTCTAACAAAAATAAATATGCTTCTAGGACAATCCATCAGTGCTTTTTTTCTTTTGAGAGCCCTATTAACATGTGAATGGGAGGATTTTAATCTTGTATAAATGACGAAGGCTAATTTGAGGGGTCACGGGTCGGAGGGGTCCTCATCCCGAAATCCCGGGCTTAAAAACATGAAATCCTGAGGTGCCGAATTTAAAGACATTCATATCCCGACATCCCGAAATTCGAAAAAAAATATTCCCGGACCACGAAAGGATCAATCCCGAAATCCTGAGCTTAAAAACACCCGATCCTGACGCCCCTAAAAAGTCCTGCCTCCCTCAAGTCTCCACCATACTTTCATTTTGGCCAAATCACTACTTTCACTTTCAACAATAAATTTTTATGCTCCATTTAAGGCCATTATGCATCCTAGTCTGTGCAACCGTTTGTTCGTTCGTTCGTACCGTCCGTCCGTCTGACCGGCTTCAGGTTTAACTTTTTGGTCAAGGTTATAAGTTTTTGATGAAGATGAAGTTCAATCAACTCGAAACTTAGTAAATAATTATGTTCCCTATGATATAATCTTTCTAATTTTGAATGCAAAATTAGAGATGTTACTCAATTTCACCGTCCACTGAACATAGAAAATGATAGTGCCGATGTTGCATCCGTGTGATATGGACACATTCTTTTTTCCACATGTTTTACTAATTTCAATATATATGCAACTGGTATGACCCCTTAAATAGTCATTTCAAAGAAAACAGTAGACAGAATTATACAGAAAGTCTCTATATATCATAGAATTATAATCGTAGCTTACATGTAGATAAATGCGAACCAGATGCTCCACAGGGCACAGCTTCATACGACCGCAGAGGTTGAACCCTGAACGGTTGGGGCAAGTATGGACACAACATTCAAGCTGGATTCAGCTCTAAATTTGGATTGTGATTAAATAGTTGACATAGCATAGGTTTCTGACACAGAATAAATGTGGTCTAATGAACTTAAAATATATTTTTTGCCTTTGAGCAATTCACTATGCAGTTGAATATTAATCCTCTCAAAAAAATGTTCGAAGAATTTTTTTTTTTTTTTTTTTATGAAATCTGAAATGAGACAAGTTTACCCTCCCCCCCCCCCAATTTTTTTTCACATCCCCCTTTCCCTTTTTCCAAAACTGATCTCAATTCAAATTTCTAATGGAGTTTGCAAAAATAACTACTCATTTAAATACATCATAAAATATTAAAATGTAAAATAAAGTGCTTGTTATCACTGAATGGTAAAGATTGTTTTAATTTATCAGTTGGTAGTAAAAGTGAATATACATTGTATATTGTATAAAACAATGATTTAAGTTGATTCAACTACTATTCTGGACAAAGAAAGATAACTCCAATTGAAGATTTCTTGCTATTGCTGAATACTGTGCAATTGAAAATTTCTTGCTATTGCACAATACTTAATATAATAATTTTGGATCCTGATTTGAATCAACTTGAAAACTGGGCCCATAATCAAAAATCTAAGTACATGTTTAGATTCAGCATATAAAAAAAGCCCAAGAATTCAATTTTTGTTAAAATCAAACTTATTTAATTTTGGACCCTTTGGACTATGTAGACCAATTTGAAAACAGGACCAAAAATTAAGAATCTACATACACAGTTAGATTTGGCATATAAAAAAAAACCCAATTATTCAATTATTGATGAAATCAAACAAAGTTCAATTTTGGACCCTTTGGGTCCCTTACTCCTAAACTGTTTGGACTAAAACTCCCAAAATCAAACCCAACCTTCTTTTTATGGTCATAAACCTTGTGTTTAAATTTCATAGATTTCTATTTACTTATACTAAAGTTATGGTGCGAACACCAAGAATAATGCTTATTTGGGCCCCTTTTTGGCCCCTAATTCCTAAACTGTTGAGACCTCAAATTCCAAAATCAATCCCAACCTTCCTTTTGTGGTCACAAACCTTGTGTCAAAATTTCATAGATTTCTATTTGCTTAAACTAAAGTAATAGTGCGAAAACCAAGAAAATGCTTATTTGGGCCCTTTTTGGCCCCTAACTCCTAAAATGTTGGGATCAAAACTCCCAAAATCAATCCCAACCTTCCTTTTGTGGTCATAAACCTTGTGTTAAAATTCAATAGATTTCTATTCCTTTTTAGTAAAGTTAGAGTGCGAAAACTAAAAGTATTCGGACGACGACGACGACGCAGCTAACATCATACCAATATACGACCAAAAATTTTCAATTTTTGCAGTCGTATAAAAATAATAGTTGTGGTTCTTGCGATCCAAAAACCATAATATGGAGAACGCTCTGATTGGCTTATTTATTTTTCATTTTTATTATTCATCAATCGATTGATACATAAACCATAATATTGAGAACGCTCTGATTGGCTTATTTAATTTTCATTTTTGTTATACATCATACGATTGGATGTAGTTGTGCATGTTTAAAACTGGAAAACCTATCTATGACCAAAAGTCAGTCTGATGACGGAATCAATATCCGGACACCCTTTTTGTCGTTTTTCTCCCAAAATAACTCAATCTGAATAATCATAAGAATGGATGACAAATGCGACTATGCATGTTACCTATAGGACACAGAGGCATGATGATTAATTTCTTTATCATTTGCAATTATACATACAATTACATTTGTACATGAGTTATGCTACCTTTAATACACAAATAAACAAATAATGACAGACAGCAACCAAAAAAGAACAACATAAGTTTTAGCTTGAGCATGTTGAGAGACTGGCACATAAAATGTGACATAGTAAATATAAAAAAGAAGATGTGGTATGATTGCCAATCAGACAATAGTAATCATGTTTTTGAGAGTTTTTCTGTGACATTAACATATACATGTATCAGAATAAGAAAGGGCATAAGATATCATGTACATGTATGGGGTACATACAAAATTAAGAAAATGTGGTTTCATTGCTAATGAGACAACTCTCCCCAACATGGGCAAGCAACTAACATGACTAAATGACGTAAAAGTCAAAAACTAAAGGTCAGTGTAAGGCCTACAACTATGAGCAAATTTCATACAACATAGTAATTTAGCTGAAATGCTCGTCTTGAAAATTGTACTGCCTTTAACAATTGAGGGTGTTGCAGTACAAAATTCAATAAAAAAGAATTAAACCAGAAAAAAAATTCAACCCTGAGAAATCCTTAGAAAATTATGTAAATAATGACAAATGAAACATGCAGTGGTGAATACAGGTTCAAAGTTTGAGATGCAGGTTGTTCAATCGAAGGTGGTACCTTGTACTTTTTATTCTAATGTTACGGAAAGTTTCATGTACATTCAACAGCTAAATTTAGGATTTTTATATTCTTGCAATATATTTAAAAGAATCTACTACATGTATAAGGTAAAGAGTGTCGGTCAACATGAGTGACTAGCTTTTAAGTATACATGCATGACATGTAGATATCGATGAATACCAGCAATTGATGAAGTTCAAACTCTGTAGACAATGCAGAAAGATAAAATCAAAGCACCAAAGGCGCTGTAGGCAGTTAAGTAAAAAAAAAAGCAGAGGCAAACTTGGCAGAAGTTAAGACGAATATTGTTGAAAAATTGGTGAAAATATTATCTCGGCTATTTCTCAAGTATTGAATAATGTTTGTACCCTAAAATGTTCACTATCCAATCCCGCCACTTTCAAAGGTTATGTCCAATTATTTTTTTTAATATTTAATATCTGTGATTATGCATATACTCTTCACTGTCCCATGGACAGGGAAAGTTTGTGCCTGTCCATATTGAGGACCCAGTAATTTGTTAATTGTTGCTGTATATCATATCCATTTTTCATAATTGTTTTGTACATAAATCAGGCTGCTTTAGTTTTTATTGTTTTACATTTGTAATTCCTGGTCTTTTAAAGCTTACTATGCAGTATACATGTAGGTTTTGCTAATAGTTACAAGCTGCATGGAGGAATATACAACTGCTAACTAAATATCATTGACTTTTCATAAGTTGTCCTCTTTGAACAAACCTTTGGTTTTCTAGTTTGAATGGTTTTACACTAGTAATTTCTGGGCCCATTATAGCTTGTTGTTCGGTGTGAGCCAAGGCTCCGTGTTGAAGGCCCTACATTTACCTATAATGGTTTATTTTCTTTAATTGTTATTTGGATGGAGAGTTGTGTCATCGGCACTCACACCACATCTTCCTATATCTACTTAACACATATCGAATTTCTAAGTCATTCAATGAACAATAATGAGAGGGTGGGGTTATATAATATCCATGGAAATGAAACTTTTAAATACCAACATGTTTGCATACCAAATGGCTTTGACTTAAGATTACTGGTACCTTAAACTAACATAAGTATAATAATCACAAACTTATTCAAGTAAACTAGTTAAAAGTTCAAAGTCAATAGATCATGCATATGACCAAGCGGGGTATGGACCAAATATCCTCTATGGAACTGAGAAGAACTAATGCTTCTTCACCTGCATGGCAATCATCATGTACTTACGACGATTGGTTTCAATAATAAATGAAATTTCAAAGTAACATAAGTTTCCAAGTAAAAAGAGAATAATTGAGGGGGCAGGGCCAAATATCCTCAATAGAAATTAAAAGTGACAAAGTTTATCCAACTGCACACCAAATATCATTGACCGTTCACTAGTGGTTCCTCAATAACTGACCTAATCAAAAACTAATACATGTAAACTAAGTTTTAGAGTCAATAGACCATGACAAAGGGGGTGGTCTAAATATTATGGTAATGAGATATACCTATGCTAACACAACTGCTTACCAAATATCATTGACCTCCCATATACTAGACCTAATCAAACAATCACAAACTACATTTTTGTAATACATTGTTGATGCTGACAAAACAACACAACTATATATATGCCTCTCTTTTTGACTCTGTCATCTTTGGCAAGACAAAAATTCCAACAAATTTAATACAAATATTTTGTCCATCTTTTTTTAATATTTCTATATTCTTAATTTCTTAAATAAATCAATTCTGCATTAACACATAATTCAATATCAATTTGAAACGTTAAACATGTTTAATGTCTACTTCAATATGCGTCAAAAAACTTCGTAAGGCACAACGTTACCTTCTATAGGGCTTCTTTTCGTACCATGCGAGTTATTTAAACAGTAATTTCATAGAAAAGTGGTTTACCTGTATCAAGTTACTGAAGAAAACGCAAAGTTCTGATTTATGAAAACTTCACGAGTGTTTAAATATGAAAAAATCACAGAAAGAAACATCGGAAAAAGATGTGTTTACATTTCCGGAAAATGAAAAGTGCTTGTAAATCCAAATCAATTACGGCTTTTGAAGTGAAATAATTCTGTCCTTTAGCAAATTATTGATAACGTACTTAATCTTAATATTGTTTGAAGCGCCTTTGGCTATATCAAAGCACATGTAGCATCCTGTAACACCAAAGCCTTAACTAAAACCCGATAAAGGAAACCATCTTGAAATGACCTTAAGCGACATCGACAAAATCTATAAATACGTTACATGCAAATGAGGTCCCGATTGAAATTGCAATGGTCCTGATCGAGTATAATGTTTGGGGGTTTACACGATGACAAATAATAACATCAGCTTGCATTAAATAATTAAATAAAATACATATCTTCGTACAATGTAGAAATAAAATAATCAAATATTCTTACAAATTCAAGACTTATACAGAGAGGAAGTAAGACAATGCTTTTAAATATTTACCTTTAGTAGGATGGAATCCACCAAATTCTACGGCGTCACTGATTAAAAATAGCTGAGACTACGTACTATAACACAGAGCCGCAAAATAATATCCATGCGCCATTCATGCCATTTGGCAAATTTTAATGCCTTCATTACAAACATTTTCGGCGATGAAATTATTCTTACAATAGTTCACTTACATCTTCATCAAAAGCACAGACGATAAAAAGCTATGCTTAACTTTTTAATTAGCACTTTTTCAAATGGGGAACATCAATTGTTTTGGGAAAATCGACGATCATTTAAGGTAATCTTCCTTATATTTATTGTTTTTCATAACAAAAAGTGTGAAATAAATGTCTAATTAGTTATAAAGAATCATCCAGACCTGCCAGATCAGAGCAATGGCACTTTTTCAAAAATTCCCAGGGGGGGACCCAAATCCAGGGTGCTCGCATAAGGCAGCTTAACTGCCTAAAAATATATTAATAGCTCAATCAAACTTGATTAGTGTAAAACACACGAAACATGCACAAGGACTCATAAAGAAATATTTAAAGAAGATAAACATATATAAAAGCAACAATTTGGTACTAAACATGAATCCCAGTAAAAGTTGAACTTGTAAAAGTATGTTCCATTAGATGATTAGACTGTATTTGGATAGAAAACATACTTTCAGTCGTGTTAAATATACAGATACATGTAATCATAAAGTCTTGCCATTTTCATTATCAAAATAAGACACAGATGAGACTTCTATTATTGTCTTCGCTTATTTCTTTTTCTTCCGTAAAGTTCCATTACACATATTGCCTATTGTAAACCACTCAAACTTTATACATGTACAGTACTGTAAATTCAGAAATAATTGAATGCGAATAATGTGACTAGGTAAATATCGCAATAATAAGAACTTGCATTCTTAAACATTTTTAACTGAAACATACACATTGATGAGGAATTATTTAAAATCACAATAAATAAACATTTTTTAGTAAAATTTGAGAATGGAATTTAGGGAATATGCATGTCAATGAGATAACCCAACCAAAGAGCAGATAACTGCTAAGGCATCCATTCTTGAATAATTGCAATAATAAATGATCATATACTGGAAATAGTATAATAAATGCATGCAAAACTTTCAGTATTTACAGTTTTTTAAAAATTGCTGGGTATATCCAGATTTTACATCTTTTATAAACTGATTTTATTTAAATTATGAATCATTTTTCAATAATATAAAGTTGAAAATTGACATATATATATATGTTAAATCTAATTTGGTAAGTGTTGGTTATATAATTTCTAAGTTTATCCAGATTTTTTAAAGAGGGGTCAACAAGAAACATGTAAGCAATACACATGATACATGGTCACACAAAGACTTTAATGCAATTTGTCTGTTTTTATATCATACACAGCAAGTGAGCAACCCCCAGAAAAAAAATGTCTGTGTAGCAACAGATGATAGAAAACTTTGAAGTTGCCCCAGCCTGAGTATCAAATTATCTTCCATTTAAAATTAAGTGGTTCTCTTTACTTTTCAAGACTTCTGATTGGATTTGTCTTACTGATTTTCAAACATATTTTGCAACTGAATATGTCAGAACTGGGCCACACTTAAAAATATTTTGGTTTGCCCAAACCCTACCCAAAGGTTGAGACAGTGGGTAGGTAGGTAGGTAGGCATTTTCTTTTTTTTTCTTTTTAAAAAAAAATTGAAATATCAGATGTTTATTAGTCGTCATGCCTATTTGATTAAAAAAAAACTTCTTCAAATCAGGACAATAAAAGAATTTGAGTAGGCAGCTTTTTTCTGGGTAGGTAGCGTTTGGGCAAACAAACCTATTATTTATTATGGCCCTGCTGTTTTCTTTTATATATTTTATGCATACTATTAGCATAAATTTACAAATCCATATTTAATAGAAAGGATTTAAATATGTTGAGATCAAGGATTTATTTAGCAAAAGATCAGTGATTTATATAGCAAGATCTAGCTTTTCACAAAATAAATAGTCTGACATAGTCATAAATCCCCTGGGGCTGGAGGAAAACAAATGGTTGATGAACAGGACCAAGCACTGGCGGATCCAGAAATTTTCTTAAGTGGGGACCCATTGACTGCCTAAGAGGTAGTCCAAATAATTATGACGTCTTGAAAGGCTATATTTTTTTCTTTGACGCCTTACTTCGTCCTTTCAAGACGTCATAATTATTTGGACTACCTAAGAGGGGGCCCGCTCTAGTCACGTTTCAGTGATTCCCTATACAAGCAATCAAATTTTTTCCCAAAAATGGGGAGGGCCCCCCCTAAATCCGCCTCTGCCAAGGACAACATAACATATATATAGAACTCAGATAACCAACTTATACACCATAAGACTACTCTTCAAAGTTTAAGCGACCAAATTTGCAAAGAGATTGGTGACATAATTACAAATTATTTATGAAGGTGGAACTGCACATATTTTGTCAGTCTTTTTTTCCGAGAAAATTCGACATTCTACATACAGTTGAAACCTGAAGAAGTGCGTCAAACACGCACAACTTGTTTTACTATCATCGGTCACTACAAAGGTCAAACGATTTCAACGGATATTGTCAATAAGATCAATTTATGTTGAGGTTTAATAATGTAAATACTCCAGCATCGTCAACTGTGACAACAGAGTTGCGGTTCTTTGATGATTGTTCGGGTCGTCAGTGCGCTTGAATGACATAGACAATTAATCGAAACCATAGTTAAGAAATCTAAATTCACAAAAAGCAGGTTACCAGAGACGATACTTCTCAAAAATAGTGCTGCGCGCTTAATGAATATGAAACTGTAATCAAATTAAGAACGAAACTCTGTACAAATTTAACGTTATATGCTGCCGGGTAAACTAAAAATATTATTTTTATTTAATATGTTCACTTCTGGAAAATCGCGCAGCACTTTTAAGCAACAAGAAAGCACAAGGATTCATTATATAAATATGGGAGGGTGTCATATCTGTATACCTATACTATTGATGTACCCTATCATTCTCTATTCTTTATATTGTTACACCCTATCATTCTCTTTTCTTTATATTGTTATACCCTATCATTCTCTATTCTTTATATTGTTGTACCCTACCATTCTCTATTCTTTATAGTGTTGTACCCTATCATTCCCTATTCTTTATATTGTTGTACCCTATCATTCTCTATTCTTTATATTGTTGTACCCTATCATTCTCTATTCTTTATATTGTTGTACCCTATCATTCTCTATTCTTTATATTGTTGTACCCTACCATTCTCTATTCTTTATAGTGTTGTACCCTATCATTCTCTATTCTTTATATTGTTGTACCCTATCACTCTCTATTCTTTATATTGTTACACCCTATCATTCTCTATTCTTTATATTGTTGTACCCTACCATTCTCTATTCTTTATATTGTTGTACCCTATCATTCTCTATTCTTTATATTGTTACACCCTATCATTCCCTATTCTTTATATTGTTACACCCTATCATTCTCTATTCTTTATATTGTTGTACCCTATCATTCTCTATTCTTTATATTGTTACACCCTATCATTCTCTATTCTTTATATTGTTATACCCTATCATTCTCTATTCTTTATATTGTTATACCCTATCATTCTCTATTCTTTATATTGTTGTACCCTATCATTCTCTATTCTTTATATTGTTGTACCCTATCATTCTCTTTTCTTTATATTGTTGTACCCTACCATTCTCTATTCTTTATATTGTTGTACCCTATCATTCTCTATTCTTTATATTGTTGTACCCTATCATTTTTTATTCTTTATATCGTTACAACCTATCATCCTGTATTCTTTATATTGTTACACCCTATCATTCTCTATTCTTTATATTGTTGTACCCTATCATCTCTATTCTTTATATTGTTGTACCCTATCATTCTCTATTCTTTATATTGTTGTACCCTATCATTCTCTATTCTATATATTGTTGTACCCTACCAATCTCTATTCTTTATATTGTTACACCCTATCATTATCTATTCTTTATATTGTTGTACCCTATCATTCTCTATTCTTTATATTGTTGTACCCTATCATTCTCTATTCTTTATATTGTTACTCCCTATCATTCTCTATTCTTTATATTGTTACACTCTATCATTCTATATTCTTTATATTGTTGTATCCTATCATTCTATATTCTTTATATTGTTGTATCCTATCATTCCCTATTCTTTATATTGTTACATCCTATCATTCTCTATTCTTTATATTGTTACACTCTATCATTCTCTATTCTTTATATTGTTACACCCTATCATTCTATATTCTTTATATTGTTGTATCCTATCATTCCCTATTCTTTATATTGTTACATCCTATCATTATCTATTCTTTATATTGTTATACCCTATCATTCTCTCTTCTTTATATTGTTGTACCCTATCATTCTCTATTCTTTATATTGTTGTATCCTATCATTCTCTATTCTTTATATTGTTACACCCTATCATTATCTATTCTTTATATTGTTGGACCCTATCATTCTCTATTCTTTATATTGTTGTACCCTATCATTATCTATTCTTTATATTGTTATACCCTATCATTCTCTATTCTTTATATTGTTGTACCCTATCATTCTCTATTTTTTATATTGTTACACCCTATCATTTTCTATTCTTTATATTGGTGTACCCTATCATTCTCTATTCTTTATATTGTTGTACCCTATCATTCTCTATTCTTTATATTGTTATACCCTATGATTCTCTATTCTTCATATTGTTGTACCCTATCATTCTCTATTCTTTATATTGTTACACCCTATCATTCTCTATTCTTTATATTGTTGTACCCTATCATTCTCTATTCTTTATATTGTTACACCCTATCATTCTTTATTCTTTATATTGTTGTACCCTATCATTCTCTATTCTTTATATTGTTACACCCTATCATTCTCTATTCTTTTTATTGTTGTACCCTATCATCCTCTATTCTTTATATTGTTGTACCCTATCATTCTCTATTCTTTATATTGTTGTACCCTATCATTCTCTATTTTGTATATTGTTGTACCCTATCATCCTCTATTCTTTATATTGTTGTACCCTACCATTCTCTATTCTTTATAGTGTTGTACCCTATCATTCTCTATTCTTTATAGTGTTGTACCCTATCATTCTCTATTCTTTATATTGTTGTACCCTATCATTCTCTATTCTTTATATTGTTGTACCCTATCATTCTTTATTCTTTATATTGTTACACCCTATCATTCTCTATTCTTTATATTGTTGTACCCTATCATTCTTTATTCTTTATATTGTTACACCCTATCATTCTCTATTCTTTATATTGTTGTACCCTATCATTCTTTATTCTTTATATTGTTACACCCTTTCATTCTCTATTCTTTATATTGTTGTACCCTATCATTCTCTATTCTTTATATTGTTACACCCTATCATTCTCTATTCTTTATATTGTTGTACCCTATCATTCTCTATTCTTTATATTGTTACACCCTATCATTCTCTATTCTTTATATTGTTGTTCCCTCCCTATCATTCTCTATTCTTTATATTGTTGTACCCTATCATTCTCTATTCTTTATATTGTTGTACCCTATCCTTCTCTATTCTTTATATTGTTGTACCCTATCATTCTTTATTCTTTATATTGTTACACCCTATCATTCTCTATTCTTTATATTGTTGTACCCTATCATTCTTTATTCTTTATATTGTTACACCCTATCATTCTCTATTCTTTATATTGTTGTACCCTATCATTCTCTATTCTTTATATTGTTACACCCTATCATTCTCTATTCTTTATATTGTTGTACCCTATCATTCTCTATTCTTTATATTGTTACACCCTATCATTCTTTATTCTTTATATTGTTACACCCTATCATTCTCTATTCTTTATATTGTTGTACCCTATCATTGTCTATTCTTTATATTGTTGTACCCTATCATTCTCTATTCTTTATATTGTTGTACCCTATCATTCTCTATTCTTTATTTTATTGTACCCTATCATTCTCTATTCTTGATAGTGTTGTACCCTCCTATCATCCTCTATTCTTTATATTGTTGTACCCTATCATTCTCTATTCTTTATATTGTTGTACCCTATCATTCTCTATTCTTTATATTGTTGTACCCTATCATTCTTTATTCTTTATATTGTTATACCCTATCATTCTCTATTCTTTATATTGTTGTACCCTATCATTCTTTATTCTTTATATTGTTACACCCTATCATTCTCTATTCTTTATATTGTTGTACCCTATCATTCTTTATTCTTTATATTGTTAAACCCTATCATTCTCTATTCTTGATAGTGTTGTACCCTATCATCCTCTATTCTTTATATTGTTGTACCCTATCATTCTCTATTCTTTATATTGTTGTACCCTATCATTCTCTATTCTTTATATTGTTGTACCCTATCATTCTTTATTCTTTATATTGTTATACCCTATCATTCTCTATTCTTTATATTGTTGTACCCTATCATTCTATATTCTTTATATTGTTACACCCTATCATTCTCTATTCTGTATATTGTTGTACCCTATCATCTATTCTTTATATTGTTGTACCCTATCATTCTCTATTCTTTATATTGTTGTACCCTATCATTCTCTATTCTTTATTTTGTTGTACCCTATCATTGTCTATTATTTATATTGTTGTACCCTATCATTCTCTATTCTTTATATTGTTGTACCCTATCATTCTCTATTCCTCATATTGTTACACCCTATCAATCTCTATTCTTTATATTGTTACACCCTATCATTCTCTATTCTTTATATTGTTGTACCCTATCATTCTCTATTCTTTATATTGTTACACCCTATCATTCTCTATTCTTTATATTGTTACACCCTATCATTCTCTATTCTTTATATTGTTGTACCCTATCATTCTCTATTCTTTATATTGTTACACCCTATCATTCTCTATTCTATATATTGTTGTACCCTATCATTCCTATTCTTTATATTGTTACACCCTATCATTCTCTATTCTTTATTTTGTTGTACCTTATCATCTCTATTCTTTATATTGTTGTACCCTATCATTCTCTATTCTTTATATTGTTGTATCCTATCATTCTCTATTCTTTATATTGTTGTACCCTATCATTCTCTATTCTTTATATTGTTGTATCCTATCATCTCTATTCTTTATATTGTTGTACCCTATCATTCTCTATTCTTTATATTGTTGTACCCTATCATTCCCTATTCTTTATAATGTTGTACCCTATCATTCTCTATTCTTTATATTGTTACACCCTATCATTATCTATTCTTTATATTGTTGTACCCTATCATCTCTATTCTTTATATTGTTGTACCCTATCATTCTCTATTCTTTATATTGTTGTACCCTATCATCTCTATTCTTTATATTGTTGTACCCTATCATTCTCTATTCTTTATATTGTTACACCCTATCATTATCTATTCTTTATATTGTTGTACCCTATCATTCTCTATTCTTTATATTGTTACACCCTATCATTCTCTATTCTTTATATTGTTGTACCCTATCATTTTTTATTCTTTATATCGTTACAACCTATCATCCTGTATTCTTTATATTGTTACACCCTATCATTCTCTATTCTTTATATTGTTGTACCCTATCATCTCTATTCTTTATATTGTTGTACCCTATCATTCTCTATTCTTTATATTGTTGTACCCTATCATTCTCTATTCTTTATTTTGTTGTACCCTATCATTCTCTATTCTTTATATTGTTGTACCCTACCACCCTGGTATTTTTGTTTTAATTAATTGTTTTGCCCATTTCTCTCCATTCCTAATATGTGTTTGTCCTATATCTGTAAAATCTATGAACCCCCTCCACACCCTCCTTTATCTGTATTTCCTTTAAATCTAAACCCTTCTATATATTATCATTCCACACCCTTCTATATCTGTGTGCTTCCTCCACACCACCTTCTTCTATCTGTATAACCTATCCACATCTTTCTATATCTGTATTACTCATCCACACCTTCCTGTATCTGTATTTCCAATCCACACCCTTCTATATCTGTATTACCCATCCACAACTTCCTGTATCTGTATAACCCATTCACACCCGCCTATATCTTTCCTATATCTATATTACTCATCTTCACCCTCCTATATATGTGTGCCTCATTCACACCTTCCTGTATCTGTACAACCTATCCACACCCTCCTTATATCTGTATTACTCATCCACAACCTCCTGTATCTGTATAACCCATCCACACCCTCCTATATTTGTATACCCTCCTATATCTGTATACCCCATCCACACCCTCCTATATCTGTATACCCTATGTATACCCTCCTATATCTCTTTACCACGTCCATACCCTCCTATATTTGTATACCCAATGTATACCCTCCTATATCTGTATACCACATCCACATCCTCCTATATTTGTATACCCTATGTATACCCTCCTTTATCTGTATACCTTATTTCTACCCTCCTATATTTGTATACCCTATGTATACCCTCCTATATCTGTATACCCAATCCACACCCTCCTATATTTATATACCATATGTGTACCCTCATATATCTGTATACCCTATCCGCATCCTCCTATATTGGTATACCCTATGTATACCCTCCTATATCTGTATACCTTATTTCTACCCTCCTATATCTGTATACCCTATGTATACCCTCCTATATCTGTATACCCTTCCACACCCTCCTATATTTGTAAACCCAATGTACCCTCCTATATCTGTATACCCTATCCACATCCTCCTATATTTATAAACCCTATATATACCCTCCTATATCTGTATACCTTATTTCTACCCTCCTATATTTGTATACCCCATCCACACCCATCTCGTGATTGTATATTTGTTGTTTGCGTTGTGTTTTGAATAGAGAAAAAGACGTCTATACAAATTGATGATTTAATGCTGGAATACAATGGCGTTAATACATATCAACCATGACGTTACATATAGAGAGCAGTAACGCGTATAAGTACATGTATGAATCCCGCGTAATGTGATTGTCTCTATTTATCCTCGACACCCTCCCATATGTGTATACCCTAGGTATACCCTCCTATATCTGTATACCTTATTTCTACCCTCCTACATCTGTATACCCTATGTTTACCCTCCTATATCTGTATACCTTATTTCTACCCTCCTATATCTGTATACCCTCCTATACATGTATACCTCATCCACACCCTCCTATATTTGTAAACCCTATGTATCCCGTACTATATCTGTATACCCTATCCACACCCTCCTATATCTGTATACCCCATCCACATCCTCCTATATTTGTAAACCCTATGTATACCCTCCTATATCTGTATACCTTATTTCTACCCTCCTATATCTGTATACCATATGTATACCCTCCTATATCTGTAAACCCCATCCACACCCTCCTATATTTGTATACCCTATTTCTACCCTCCTATATTTGTATACCCTTTCTCTACCCTATGTATACCCTCCTATATCTGTATACCCCATCCACACCCTCCTATATGTGTATATCCAATGTATACCCTCCTATATCTGTATACCTTATTTCTACCCTCCTATATTTGTATACCCTTTTTCTACCCTCCTATATTTCTATACCCTATGTATACCCTCCTATATGTGTATACCCAATGTATACCCTCCTATATCTGTATACCTTATTTCTACCTTCCTATATTTGTATACCCTATGTTTACCCTCCTATATTTGTATACCCTATTTCTACCCTCCTACATTTGTATACCCGATTTCTACCCTTCTATATTTGTATACCCTATTTCTACCCTCCTATATCTGTATACCCTATCCACACCCTCCTATATCTGTATACCCCATCCACACCCTCCTATATCTGTATGCCCTTTTTCTACCCTCCTATATTTGTATACCCTATGTATACCCTCCTATATCTGTATACCCCATCCACACCCTCCTATATTTGTATACCCTATGTATACCCTCCTATATATCTATACCTTATTTCTACCCTCCTATGTCTGTTTACCCTATGTATACCCTCCTATATATGTATACCTTATTCCTTCCCTCCTATGTCTGTATACCCTATGTATACCCTCCTATATATGTATACCTTATTTCTACCCTCCTATGTCTGTATACCCTATGTATACCCTCCTATATATGTATACCTTATTTCTACCCTCCTATATCTGTATACCACATCCACACCCTCCTATATTTGTATACCCCATGTATACCCTCCTATATCTGTATACCTTATTTCTACCCTCCTATATCTGTATACCCCATCCACACTCTCCTATATTTGTATACCCTATTTCTACCCTCCTATATTTGTATACCCTATTTCTACCCTTCTATATCTGTATACCCTATTTCTACCCTCCTATATTTGTATACCCTATTTCTACCCTTCTATATCTGCATACCCTATTTCTACCCTCCTATATTTGTATACCCTATTTCTACCCTCCTATATTTGTATACCCTATTTCTACCCTTCTATATCTGTATACCCTATTTCTACCCTCCTATATTTGTATACCCTATTTCTACCCTTCTATATCTGTATACCCTATTTCTACCCTCCTATATCTCTATACCCTATTTCTACCCTCCTATATTTGTATACCCTATTTCTACCCTTCTATATCTGTATACCCTATTTCTACCCTCCTATATTTGTATACCCTATTTCTACCCTCCTATATTTGTATACCCTATTTCTACCCTCCTATATTTGTATACCCTATTTCTACCCTCCTTTATCTGTATATAGTTATTTTACAGCATTTCATAGTTTTTAGTGTTTATCTTTATGTTGTGTGGCACAAGGTTTAAGCATCCAAGAATGTCATAAATGCAACTTTTCAACGTGGAATGCCAAATTCGACGTTAAATAATGGCCGCCATTACGTGTTGACAACGTCGTCTAGTGAACCGTATCATTGAGCGCTGAAATTCTTACTCAGGCGCTTCCGGTTGTCCTACTGGTATTGTTCAAATAAGGAAATAAATAGATTAGGACATTTATCTCTTGACACTAAACAGCTTTGTAGAAATTGTCTCCATAGGATCATCTCTTTCAAATTATTGCATTAAATATTTTCAAACTGCCAACTATATGAAATAATTAAGAAATTTGTATTTCCCCTTATTGAATCCATATAAATATTGTCTAGTAGTGTTTATTCCTGTATATAAAGTTTGTTTCACCCATCATAACGATTATCTGTCATTGCCCACCTCGCATCTGTTTGAATATATAAACACATGGTGAACGAATGACAATGCATTGCTAGACTGTTTTGATATTATCACATAACTTTGTTATAGTTGTCATGACAACGGATTGGTGTAAGTTTTGTTTGACAATTTGTTTGTTTACACTGACTTTAATTACAGCCAGTATGATAGTCTATGTTCTTGTGTTTTATAGTAAAATTTAGACATTCAAGTCTATATAACTTTTTTCATATTTTAAGTCCAATTTAAATTATCATATGATTTTTAACTATAGCCTTGAAAAAGATTTAATTTGACCAAGCATATGTTATACATCATTTTAGTGATTTATTACTTAATAGTTGAACACTGGGCATATACTATAAAATATTACCTTACGTGTTGTAACTAAGGGACTGGCACCTCCTTGTTCTACCAGACATCGTGTGGTCTGTAGATGTCCCTTCACAGCAGCACAATGTAAAGCTGTATATCCAAGTCCCTATAATATAACCAAATAACATGTAACTATTATGTACAATACTTTGTTATCAATATCAATAATATACAACATATCCTACCACTGACATTAAAACTTGTCTGATAAACTGGACAATGTTGTGTAATAAATATAAACTAAATATATATCACATGGATCAGTGGTCAAAACTGAATACAATGACCAGTCACACTTGTATTTATATTGTATATAAACAAACAATAAACATGTTTTGTTGTGAAATGTCAAGACTTCCATAAAACCTGATATCTTAAAAAAAAAAATTTTTTCAAGAAATGTGTAAAATTATTATATCAATGGATTCAGTAGAACAAAACAAGTAAAATGAGACCCCACTTTATATAATTCTTACAAATATTTGTTCATTAAAACTGTCTAATTAACAACAGGAATTAGTGTAGATTAATAGTAATGTGATCAGACTAAGTAGATAACATACATTTGTGATGTCGATCTTACATCCTCTATCAATGAGGAGACGACAGATCTCCAGGTGTCCAAACCTGGCAGCCTCCATTAATGCTGTCCCTCTAACCTGGAATAATACAACTGACATCAAAACTTGTCTGATAAACTGGACAATGTTGTGTAATAAATATAAACATAATATATATCACATGAATCAGTGGTCAAAACTGAATAAAATGACCAGTCACACTTGTATTTATATTATATATAAACAATAAATAAACATGTTTTGTTGTGAAATGTCAAAGCTTCCATTAAATCTGATATCTTAAAAAAAAAAATTTCAAGAAATGTGTAAAATAATTATATCAATGGATTCAGTAGAACAAAACAAATAAAATGAGACCCCACTTTATATGATTCTTACAAATATTTGTTCGTTAAAACTGTCTAATTAACAACAGGAATTAGTGTAGATTCAGTATAATAAACATTTTAATAAAATATTTTTTTTTAAGAAACATGAAAAGGAGTAATATTTTCTAATTCAGAACAATAATACGAGTAAAATGAGACCCCACTTGATATAATTATTACAAATATTTGTCCATTAACCTGTCTAATTAACAACATGATTTAGTGTAGATTAATAGTAATGTGATCAGACTAAGTAGATAACATACATCTGTGATGTCGATCTTACATCCTCTATCAATGAGGAGACGACAGATCTCCAGGTGTCCCCACCTGGCAGCCCTCATTAATGCTGTCCATCCTCTACCCTGGAATAATACAACTGACATCAAAACTTGTCTGATAAACTGGACAATGTTGTGTAATAAATATAAACAAAATATATATCACATGAATCAGTGGTCAAAACTGAATAAAATGACCAGTCATACTTGTATTTATATTGTACATAAACAACAAATAAACATGTTTTGTTGTGAAATATCAAAACTTCCATTAAACCTGATATCTTAAAAAAATATTTTTTTCAAGAAATGTGTGAAATAATTATATCAATGGATTCAGTAGAACAAAACAAACAAAATGAGACCCCACTCTATATGATTCTTACACATATTTGTTCATTTTAAAAACTGTCTGATTAACAACAGGAATTAGTGTAGATTCAGTATAATTGTTCATTTTAATAAAATATTTTTTTTTAAGAAACATGAAAAGGAGTAATATTTTCTAATTCAGAACAATAATACGAGTAAAATGAGACCCTACTTTATATAATTATAACAAATATTTGTTCATTAAACCTGTCTAATTAACAGCATGATTTAGTGTAGATTAATAGTAATGTGATCAGACTAAGTAGATAACATACATCTGTGATGTCGATCTTACATCCTGTATCAATGAGGAGTCTAGAGATCTCCAGGCGTCCTCTCAAGGCAGCCCTCATTAATCTGTTATGTTCTGAAGTAATTTGTAGTTGTGTGTTTTATATTTCTTATGTACAATTTGTTCTGTTCTGAAGTAACTTGTAGTTGGGTGTTTTATACTGCTGGTGTACAATCTGTTACGTTCTTAAGTAATTTGTAGTTGTGTGTTTTATACTGCTGGTGTACAATTTGTTATGTTCTGAATTAATTTGTTGTTGTGTGTTTTATATTTCTTATGTACAATTTGTTCTGTTCTGAAGTAACTTGTAGTTGTGTGTTTTAACCTGCTGGTGTACAATCTGTTATGTTCTGAAGTAATTTGTAGTTGTGTGTTTTATATTTCTTATGTACAATTTGTTCTGTTCTGAAGTAACTTGGATAGTTGTGTGTTTTAACCTGCTGGTGTACAATTTGTTATGTTCTGAAGTAATTTGTAGTTGTGTGTTTTATATTTCTTATGTACAATTTGTTCTGTTCTGAAGTAACTTGTAGTTGTGTGTTTTATACTGCTGGTGTACAATTTGTTATGTTCTGAAGTAATTTGTAGTTGTGTGTTTTATATTTCTTATGTACAATTTGTTCTGTTCTGAAGTAACTTGTAGTTGTGTGTTTTATACTGCTGGTGAACAATTTGTTCTGTTCTGAAGTAACTTGTAGTTGTGTGTTTTATGCTGTTGTAGTACAATTTGTTATGTTCTGAAGTAATTTGTAGTTGTGTGTTTTATATTTCTTATGTACAATTTGTTCTGTTCTGAAGTAATTTGTAGTTGTGTGTTTTTTTACTGCTGATGTACAATTTGTTCTGCTCTGTAGTAACTTGTAGTTGTGTGTTTTATACTGCTGGTGTACAATCTGTTATGTTCTGAAGTAACTTGTAGTTGTGTGTTTTATACTGCTGGTGTACAATCTGTTATGTTCTGAAGTAATTTGTTGTTGTGTGTTTTATATTTCTTATGTACAATTTGTTCTGTTCTGAAGTAACTTGTAGTTGTGTGTTTTAACCTGCTGGTGTACAATCTGTTATGTTCTGAAGTAATTTGTAGTTGTGTGTTTTATATTTCTTATGTACAATTTGTTCTGTTCTGAAGTAACTTGTAGTTGGGTGTTTTATACTGCTGGTGTACAATCTGTTACGTTCTTAAGTAATTTGTAGTTGTGTGTTTTATACTGCTGGTGTACAATTTGTTATGTTCTGAAGTAATTTGTTGTTGTGTGTTTTATATTTCTTATGTACAATTTGTTCTGTTCTGAAGTAACTTGTAGTTGTGTGTTTTAACCTGCTGGTGTACAATCTGTTATGTTCTGAAGTAATTTGTAGTTGTGTGTTTTATATTTCTTATGTACAATTTGTTCTGTTCTGAAGTAACTTGGATAGTTGTGTGTTTTAACCTGCTGGTGTACAATTTGTTATGTTCTGAAGTAATTTGTAGTTGTGTGTTTTATATTTCTTATGTACAATTTGTTCTGTTCTGAAGTAACTTGTAGTTGTGTGTTTTATACTGCTGGTGTACAATTTGTTATGTTCTGAAGTAATTTGTAGTTGTGTGTTTTATATTTCTTATGTACAATTTGTTCTGTTCTGAAGTAACTTGTAGTTGTGTGTTTTATACTGCTGGTGAACAATTTGTTCTGTTCTGAAGTAACTTGTAGTTGTGTGTTTTTTTACTGCTTATGTACAATTTGTTCTGTTCTGAAGTAACTTGTAGTTGTGTGTTTTATGCTGTTGTAGTACAATTTTTTATGTTCTGAAGTAATTTGTAGTTGTGTGTTTTATATTTCTTATGTACAATTTGTTCTGTTCTGAAGTAACTTGTAGTTGTGTGTTTTTTTACTGCTGATGTACAATTTGTTCTGCTCTGTAGTAACTTGTAGTTGTGTGTTTTATACTGCTGGTGTACAATCTGTTATGTTCTGAAGTAACTTGTAGTTGTGTGTTTTATACTGCTGGTGTACAATCTGTTATGTTCTGAAGTAATTTGTTGTTGTGTGTTTTATATTTCTTATGTACAATTTGTTCTGTTCTGAAGTAACTTGTAGTTGTGTGTTTAATACTGCTGGTGTACAATTTGTTCTGTTCTGAAGTAACTTGCAGTTGTGTTTTATACTGCTGGTGTACAATCTGTTATGTTCTGAAGTAATTTGTAGTTGTGTGTTTTAGATTTTTTATGTACAATTTGTTCTGTTCAAAAGTAACTTGTAGTTGTGTGTTTTTTTTTACTGCTAATGTACAATTTGTTCTGTTCTGAAGTAACTTGTAGTTGTGTGTTTTATACTGCTGGTGTACAATCTGTTATGTTCTGAAGTAATTTGTAGTTGTGTGTTTTATACTGCTGGTGTACAATTTGTTATGTTCTGACGTAATTTGTAGTTGTGTGTTTTATATTTCTTATGTACAATTTGTTCTGTTCTGAAGTAACTTGTAGTTGTGTGTTTTAACCTGCTGGTGTACAATCTGTTATGTTCTGAAGTAATTTGTATTTGTGTGTTTTATATTTCTTATGTACAATTTGTTCTGTTCTGAAGTAACTTGTAGTTGGGTGTTTTATACTGCTGGTGTACAATCTGTTACGTTCTTAAGTAATTTGTAGTTGTGTGTTTTATACTGCTGGTGTACAATTTGTTATGTTCTGAAGTAATTTGTTGTTGTGTGTTTTATATTTCTTATGTACAATTTGTTCTGTTCTGAAGTAACTTGTAGTTGTGTGTTTTAACCTGCTGGTGTACAATCTGTTATGTTCTGAAGTAATTTGTAGTTGTGTGTTTTATATTTCTTATGTACAATTTGTTCTGTTCTGAAGTAACTTGTAGTTGTTAGTTTTATCCTGCTGGTGTACAATTTGTTATGTTCTGAAGTAATTTGTAGTTGTGTGTTTTATATTTCTTATGTACAATTTGTTCTGTTCTGAAGTTACTTGTAGTTGTGTGTTTTATACTGCTGGTGTACAATCTGTTATGTTCTGAAGTAATTTGTAGTTGTGTGTTTTACACTGCTGGTGTACAATTTGTTCTGTTCTGAAGTAACTTGTAGTTGTGTGTTTTTTTACTGCTGATGTACAATTTGTTCTGCTCTGAAGTAACTTGTAGTTGTGTGTTTTATACTGCTGGTGTACAATTTGTTATGTTCTGAAGTAACTTGTAGTTGTGTGTTTTATACTGCTGGTGTACAATCTGCTATGTAACTTGTAGTTGTGTGTTTTATACTGCTGGTGTACAATTTGTCATGTCCTGAAGTAACTTGTAGTTGTGTGTTTTATACTGCTGGTGTACAATCTGTTATGTTCTGAAGTAATTTGCTGTTGTGTGTTTTATATTTCTTATGTACAATTTGTTCTGTTCTGAAGTAACTTGTAGTTGTGTGTTTTATACTGCTGGTGTACAATTTGTTCTGTTCTGAAGTAACTTGTAGTTGTGTGTTTTATACTGCTGGTGGACAATTTGTTCTGTTCTGAAGTAACTTGTAGTTGTGTGTTTTATACTGCTGGTGTACAATCTGTTATGTTCTGAAGTAACTTGTAGTTGTGTGTTTTATACTCTGGTGTACAATCTGTTATGTTCTGAAGTAATTTGTTGTTGTGTGTTTTATATTTCTTATGTACAATTTGTTCTGTTCTGAAGTAACTTGTAGTTGTGTGTTTAATACTGCTGGTGTACAATTTGTTCTGTTCTGAAGTAACTTGCAGTTGTGTTTTATACTGCTGGTGTACAATCTGTTATGTTCTGAAGTAATTTTTAGTTGTGTGTTTTATACTGCTGGTGTACAATCTGTTATGTTCTGAAGTAATTTGTAGTTGTGTGTTTTATACTGCTGGTGTACAATTTGTTATGTTCTGAAGTAATTTGTAGTTGTGTGTTTTATATTTCTTATGTACAATTTGTTCTGTTCTGAAGTAACTTGTAGTTGTGTGTTTTATACTGCTGGTGTACAATTTGTTCTGTTCTGAAGTAACTTGCAGTTGTGTTTTATACTGCTGGTGTACAATCTGTTATGTTCTGAAGTAATTTGTAGTTGTGTGTTTTATACTGCTGGTGTACAATCTGTTATGTTCTGAAGTAATTTGTAGTTGTGTGTTTTATACTGCTGGTGTACAATTTGTTATGTTCTGAAGTAATTTGTAGTTGTGTGTTTTATATTTCTTATGTACAATTTGTTCTGTTCTGAAGTAACTTGTAGTTGTGTGTTTAACCTGCTGGTGTACAATTTGTTATGTTCTGAAGTAATTTGTAGTTGTGTGTTATATACTGCTGGTGTACAATCTGTTATGTTCTGAAGTAATTTGTAATTGTGTGTTTTACACTGCTGGTGTACAATTTGTTCTGTTCTGAAGTAACTTGTAGTTGTGTGTTTTTTTACTGCTGATGTACAATTTGTTCTGCTCTGAAGTAACTTGTAGTTGTGTGTTTTATACTGCTGGTGTACAATTTGTTATGTTCTGAAGTAACTTGTAGTTGTGTGTTTTATACTGCTGGTGTACAATCTGTTATGTAACTTGTAGTTGTGTGTTTTATACTGCTGGTGTACAATTTGTTATGTTCTGAAGTAACTTGTAGTTGTGTGTTTTATACTGCTGGTGTACAATCTGTTATGTTCTGAAGTAATTTGCTGTTGTGTATTTTATATTTCTTATGTACAATTTGTTCTGTTCTGAAGTAACTTGTAGTTGTGTGTTTTATACTGCTGGTGTACAATTTGTTCTGTTCTGAAGTAACTTGTAGTTGTGTGTTTTTTTACTGCTGATGTACAATTTGTTCTGCTCTGAAGTAACTTGTAGTTGTGTGTTTTATACTGCTGGTGTACAATCTGTTATGTTCTGAAGTAACTTGTAGTTGTGTGTTTTATACTGCTGGTGTACAATATGTTATGTTCTGAAGTAATTTGTTGTTGTGTGTTTTATATTTCCGATGTACAATTTGTTCTGTTCTGAAGTAACTTGTAGTTGTGTGTTTTATACTGCTGGTGTACAATTTGTTCTGTTCTGAAGTAACTTGCAGTTGTGTTTTATACTGCTGGTGTACAATCTGTAATGTTCTGAAGTAATTTGTAGTTGTGTGTTTTAAATTTCTTATGTACAATTTGTTCTGTTCTGAAGTAACTTGTAGTTGTGTGTTTAATACTGCTGGTGTACAATTTGTTCTGTTCTGAAGTAACTTGCAGTTGTGTTTTATACTGCTGGTGTACAATCTGTTATGTTCTGAAGTAATTTTTAGTTGTGTGTTTTATACTGCTGGTGTACAATCTGTTATGTTCTGAAGTAATTTGTAGTTGTGTGTTTTATACTGCTGGTGTACAATTTGTTATGTTCTGAAGTAATTTGTAGTTGTGTGTTTTATATTTCTTATGTACAATTTGTTCTGTTCTGAAGTAACTTGTAGTTGTGTGTTTTATACTGCTGGTGTACAATTTGTTCTGTTCTGAAGTAACTTGCAGTTGTGTTTTATACTGCTGGTGTACAATCTGTTATGTTCTGAAGTAATTTGTAGTTGTGTGTTTTATACTGCTGGTGTACAATCTGTTATGTTCTGAAGTAATTTGTAGTTGTGTGTTTTATACTGCTGGTGTACAATTTGTTATGTTCTGAAGTAATTTGTAGTTGTGTGTTTTATATTTCTTATGTACAATTTGTTCTGTTCTGAAGTAACTTGTAGTTGTGTGTTTAACCTGCTGGTGTACAATTTGTTATGTTCTGAAGTAATTTGTAGTTGTGTGTTATATACTGCTGGTGTACAATCTGTTATGTTCTGAAGTAATTTGTAATTGTGTGTTTTACACTGCTGGTGTACAATTTGTTCTGTTCTGAAGTAACTTGTAGTTGTGTGTTTTTTTACTGCTGATGTACAATTTGTTCTGCTCTGAAGTAACTTGTAGTTGTGTGTTTTATACTGCTGGTGTACAATTTGTTATGTTCTGAAGTAACTTGTAGTTGTGTGTTTTATACTGCTGGTGTACAATCTGTTATGTAACTTGTAGTTGTGTGTTTTATACTGCTGGTGTACAATTTGTTATGTTCTGAAGTAACTTGTAGTTGTGTGTTTTATACTGCTGGTGTACAATCTGTTATGTTCTGAAGTAATTTGCTGTTGTGTATTTTATATTTCTTATGTACAATTTGTTCTGTTCTGAAGTAACTTGTAGTTGTGTGTTTTATACTGCTGGTGTACAATTTGTTCTGTTCTGAAGTAACTTGTAGTTGTGTGTTTTTTTACTGCTGATGTACAATTTGTTCTGCTCTGAAGTAACTTGTAGTTGTGTGTTTTATACTGCTGGTGTACAATCTGTTATGTTCTGAAGTAACTTGTAGTTGTGTGTTTTATACTGCTGGTGTACAATATGTTATGTTCTGAAGTAATTTGTTGTTGTGTGTTTTATATTTCCGATGTACAATTTGTTCTGTTCTGAAGTAACTTGTAGTTGTGTGTTTTATACTGCTGGTGTACAATTTGTTCTGTTCTGAAGTAACTTGCAGTTGTGTTTTATACTGCTGGTGTACAATCTGTAATGTTCTGAAGTAATTTGTAGTTGTGTGTTTTAGATTTCTTATGTACAATTTGTTCTGTTCAAAAGTAACTTGTAGTTGTGTGTTTTTTTACTGCTTATGTACAATTTGTTCTGTTCTGAAGTAACTTGTAGTTGTGTGTTTTATACTGCTGGTGTACAATCTGTTATGTTCTGAAGTAATTTGTAGTTGTGTGTTTTATACTGCTGGTGTACAATTTGTTATGTTCTGAAGTAATTTGTAGTTGTGTGTTTTATATTTCTTATGTACAATTTGTTCTGTTCTGAAGTAACTTGTAGTTGTGTGTTTTATACTGCTGGTGTACAATCTGTTATGTTCTTAAGTAATTTGTAGTTGTGTGTTTTATACTGCTTATGTACAATTTGTTCTGTTCTGAAGTAACTTGTAGTTGTGTGTTTTAACCTACTGGTGTATAATCTGTTATGTTCTGAAGTAATTTGTAGTTAGATGTTATATATTTCTTATGTACAATTTGTTCTGTTCTGAAGTAACTTGCAGTTGTGTGTTTTTTTACTGCTGATGTACAATTTGTTCCGTTCTGAAGTAACTTGTAGTTGTGTGTTTTATACTGCTGGTGTACAATCTGTTATGTTCTGAAGTAATTTGTAGTTGTGTGTTTTATACTGCTGGTGTACAATTTGTTATGTTCTGAAGTAATTTGTAGTTGTGTGTTTTATATTTCTTATGTACAATTTGTTCTGTTCTAAAGTAACTTGTAGTTGTGTGTTTTAACCTGCTGGTGTACAATTTGTTATGTTCTGAAGTAACTTGTAGTTGTGTGTTTTTATACTGCTGGTGTACAATTTGTTCTGTTCTGAAGTAACTTGTAGCTGTGTGTTTTATACTGCTGGTGTACAATTTGTTTTGTTCTGAAGTAACTTGTAGTTGTGTGTTATTATACTGCTGGTGTACAATTTGTTCTGCTCTGAAGTAACTTGTAGTTGTGTGTTTTATACTGCTGGTGTACAATTTGTTATGTTCTGAAGTCACTTGTAGTTGTGTGTTTTATACTGCTGGTGTACAATCTGTTATGTTCTGAAGCAATTTGTTGTTGTGTGTTTTATATTTCTTATGTACAATTTGTTCTGTTCTGAAGTAACTTGTAGTTGTGTGTTTTTTTACTGCTTATGTACAATTTGTTCTGTTCTGAAGTAACTTGTAGTTGTGTGTTTTATACTGCTGGTGTACAATCTGTTATGTAACTTGTAGTTGTGTGTTTTATACTGCTGGTGTACAATTTGTTATGTTCTGAAGTAACTTGTAGTTGTGTGTTTTATACTGCTGCTGTACAATCTGTTATGTTCTGAAGTAATTTGCTGTTGTGTGTTTTATATTTCTTATGTACAATTTGTTCTGTTCTGAAGTAACTTGTAGTTGTGTGTTTTTTTACTGCTGATGTACAATTTGTTCTGCTCTGAAGTAACTTGTAGTTGTGTGTTTTATACTGCTGGTGTACAATCTGTTATGTTCTGAAGTAACTTGTAGTTGTGTGTTTTATACTGCTGGTGTACAATATGTTATGTTCTGAAGTAATTTGTTGTTGTGTGTTTTATATTTCCGATGTACAATTTGTTCTGTTCTGAAGTAACTTGTAGTTGTGTGTTTTATACTGCTGGTGTACAATTTGTTCTGTTCTGAAGTAATTTGTAGTTGTGTGTTTTAGATTTCTTATGTACAATTTGTTCTGTTCAAAAGTAACTTGTAGTTGTGTGTTTTTTTACTGCTTATGTACAATTTGTTCTGTTCTGAAGTAACTTGTAGTTGTGTGTTTATACTGCTGGTGTACAATCTGTTATGTTCTGAAGTAATTTGTAGTTGTTTGTTTTATACTGCTGGTGTACAATTTGTTATGTTCTGAAGTAATTTATAGTTGTGTGTTTTATATTTCTTATGTACAATTTGTTCTGTTCTGAAGTAACTTGTAGTTGTGTGTTTTATACTGCTGGTGTACAATCTGTTATGTTCTTAAGTAATTTGTAGTTGTGTGTTTATACTGCTGGTGTACAATCTGTTATGTTCTGAAGTAATTTGTAGTTGTGTGTTTTATACTGCTGGTGTACAATTTGTTATGTTCTGAAGTAATTTATAGTTGTGTGTTTTATATTTCTTATGTACAATTTGTTCTGTTCTGAAGTAACTTGTAGTTGTGTGTTTTATACTGCTGGTGTACAATCTGTTATGTTCTTAAGTAATTTGTAGTTGTGTGTTTTATACTGCTGGTGTACAATTTGTTATGTTCTGAAGTAATTTGTTGTTGTGTGTTTTATATTTCTTATGTACAATTTGTCCTGTTCTGAAGTAACTTGTAGTTGTGTGTTTTAACCTGCTGGTGTATAATCTGTTATGTTCTGAAGTAATTTGTAGTTGTGTGTTATATATTTCTTATGTACAATTTGTTCTGTTCTGAAGTAACTTGCAGTTGTGTGTTTTTTTACTGCTTATGTACAATTTGTTCCGTTCTGAAGTAACTTGTAGTTGTGTGTTTTATACTGCTGGTGTTCAATCTGTTATGTTCTGAAGTAATTTGTAGTTGTGTGTTTTATACTGCTGGTGTACAATTTGTTATGTTCTGAAGTAATTTGTAGTTGTGTGTTTTATATTTCTTATGTACAATTTGCTCTGTTCTGAAGTAACTTGTAGTTGTGTGTTTTAACCTGCTGGTGTACAATTTGTTATGTTCTGAAGTAATTTGTAGTTGTGTGTTTTATATTTCTTATGTACAATTTGTTCTGTTCTGAAGTAACTTGTAGTTGTGTGTTTTATACTGCTGGTGTACAATCTGATATGTTCTGAAGTAATTTGTAGTTGTGTGTTTTATACTGCTGGTGTACAATTTGTTCTGTTCTGAAGTAACTTGTAGTTGTGTGTTTTTTTACTGCTTATGTACAATTTGTTCTGTTCTGAAGTAACTTGTAGGTGTGTGTTTGTTTACTGCTGATGTACAATTTGTTCTGTTCTGCAGTAACTTGTAGTTGTGTGTTTTATACTGCTGGTGTACAATTTGTTCTGTTCTGAAGTAACTTGTAGTTGTGTGTTTTATACTGCTGGTGAACAATCTGTTATGTTCTGAAGTAATTTGTTGTTGTGTGTTTTATATTTCTTCTGTACAATTTGTTCTGTTCTGAAGTAACTTGTAGTTGTGTGTTTTTTTACTGCTTATGTACAATTTGTTCTGTTCTGAAGTAACTTGTAGTTGTGTGTTTTATACTGCTGGTGTACAATCTGTTATGTTCTGAAGTAATTTGTAGTTGTGTGTTTTATATTTCTCATGTACAATTTGTTCTGTTCTTAAGTAACTTGTAGTTGTGTGTTTTAACCTGCTGGTGTACAATCTGTTATGTTCTGAAGTAACTTGTAGTTGTGTGTTTTATATTTCTTATGTACAATTTGTTCTGTTCTGAAGTAACTTGTAGTTGGGTGTTTTATACTGCTGGTGTACAATCTGTTATGTTCTTAAGTAATTTGTAGTTGTGTGTTTTATACTGCTGGTGTACAATTTGTTATGTTCTGAAGTAATTTGTTGTTGTGTGTTTTATATTTCTTATGTACAATTTGTTTTGTTCTGAAGTAACTTGTAGTTGTGTGTTTTATACTGCTGGTGTACAATCTGTTATGTTCTTAAGTAATTTGTAGTTGTGTGTTTTATACTGCTTATGTACAATTTGTTCTGTTCTGAAGTAACTTGTAGTTGTGTGTTTGATACTGCTGGTGTACAATCTGTTATGTTCTGAAGTAATTTGAAGTTGTGTGGTTTATACTGCTGGTGTACAATTTGTTCTGTTCTGAAGTAACTTGTAGTTGTGTGTTTTTTTACTGCTTATGTACAATTTGTTCTGCTCTGAAGTAACTTGTAGTTGTGTGTTTTATACTGCTGGTGTGCAATCTGTTATGTTCTGAAGTAATTTGTTGTTGTGTGTTTTATATTTCTTATGTACAATTTGTTCTGTTCTGAAGTAACTTGTAGTTGTGTGTTTTATACTGCTTGTGTACAATCTGTTATGTTCTGAAGTAATTTGAAGTTCTGTGTTTTATACTGCTGGTGTACAATTTGTTCTGTTCTGAAGTAACTTGTAGTTGTGTGTTTTACATTTCTTATGTATAATTTGTTCTGTTCTGAAGTAACTTGTAGTTGTGTGTTTTATACTGCTGGTGTACAATCTGTTATGTTCTGAAGTAATTTGAAGTTGTGTGTTTTATACTGCTGGTGTACAATTTGTTCTGTTCTGAAGTAACTTGTAGTTGTGTGTTTTTTTACTGCTGATGTACAATTTGTTCTGTTCTGAAGTAACTTGTAGTTGTGTGTTTTTTTACTGCTTATGTACAATTTGTTCTGTTCTGAAGTAACTTGTAGTTGTGTGTTTTATACTGCTGGTGTACAATTTGTTCTGTTCTGAAGTAACTTGTAGTTGTGTGTTTTTTTACTGCTTATGTACAATTTGTTCTGTTCTGAAGTAACTTGTAGTTGTGTGTTTTTTTACTGCTAATGTACAATTTGTTCTGTTCTGAAGTAACTTGTAGTTGTGTGTTTTATACTGCTGGTGTACAATTTGTTCTGTTCTGAAGTAATTTGTATAACTTTCTTTGTTTTATTCTGCTTATGTACAATCTGTTATGTTCTGAAGCAACTTGTTTTTATATTTTTTATACTTCTGTTCTTATAGTTCTAAAGTAAATTGTTGTTGTGTGTTTTATACTGCTTATGTACAATCTGTTATGTTCTGTAGCAACTTGTTTTTATATTTTTTATACTTCTGTTCTTATAGTTCTAAAGTAAATTGTTGTTGTGAGTTTATGTACAATATTCAACATTTTGAAGTTACTTGTAGTTTTCACTGTTTCACTGTGCTTTAATTTTAAGTAACATGTAGTTTTGTGTCTTTTTTTGTTCATGTACCATAAAAGGATGTATCTTCAAATGATTTTTCTATGAATTATCAAAATAAGGTAGTTTTGAATGTGACTATTTTACTTACATCTTGATTATCAATGTCTGCACCATTCTGTAGGCTTAATTTTAAGGCTTCTGTATCTCCCTTCCTAGCAGCTGTAGTAAGTTTCTGTAAGTATAACATATAAATTACATTTAATCTTGATAATCAATGTCCTTTAGTTGCCCCTACTTTTGTCTTTTTTAAGACATGTAGTTGTGTTTTTCATTCACTAAGTCCTTTAATTGCCTTTTGAAGACAAAGTCACATGTAGTTGTGTTTCATTCACTTAGTCCTTTAATTGCCCCTAGGTACTTTCTCATCCTTTTTCATATCAGCCAGTAGAAATCTCTCTATTAACTTACTTAAAGAGATACATATATAAATGTATGTAGACTGAATAAATGTAGATGTGGGATATAATAAAGCAATGAGAAGTAACCTAACAAGAAAAAAAGTGTGTTGTATCAGTCGGCTCTTTATACCATAAAATAGATTGGTCTTATTCAACTCACATGAACTTAACAATGGCAAGGGGAGATAACTTCTATATTTTTTTATTTTTTTTATGTAGAAAAATTGTACCAATATTTTTTTCAAATAACTCTACAGACCTACTTAGAGTTATAAATAAACAAGGATTCTGAAGGTACTATATAAATAATACACTATCTCCCACCACCTACTTTTAGAATCTTTTTTTCAGCTTGCACCTTGCTTTGTCCCAGTTTTGTATTTTTTTTGTTTTTGGAATAAGTAGTTTGGTAGTTCACTTAGAATTCTACTAGTTTTTATCTCAAATTATCACATACTTGTATCTAATTGTACACTAATGGGGAACAAAACTACAAATGACAAGAAGACTATTAAGTAAATCTTACCACATTCCAACTTTCCATTATAGCCTAAAAATAGAAAAGAAAAGTCATATTTAATATATACTGTTGAGTTTTAATTGAGGTATTTGTGTTATTGCCAATTGAAAAAACATGATCACTATGGGTGGTAAAATACTGACCTAATATTTTCATCTCCTTATTTCATTCAAATAATATATAATAGCATTGAAACAGTAATTTATCTCAACTTTTTTGCACTATTTAAAGTTTAATAACGAACTGAACTCAAAACCTTAAAAATCTTATCACATGTACCTGAATGAGGTACAAATGTATTCTACAAGCAGGGTGTGACTTTTCCCATCAAACACCAGAACATCTATTGCACTTTCCCAGATCTAAAAAATTCAAAAGTTTTATTTACCAGCATTAAGACACACATAAAGAACAATATTAAATATCATATTGCAGCTTCTCAAAACACTGTCTACGATCAACTAGACCAGTCAAATTAAATTCAATCATTTTTTATTCTGTATGTGCCTGTCGAAAGACAGGACCTATAACGTAGTGGATTTAGTTAGAAGCTGTGTACCATATTTGTTTTTCCTTCATTGTTGTAGTACAAAGTAGGCTGTTGATTTTTTCTTTTGAAATGTTTCACATTTTATCATACCAAGGCTATTTATAGATGAGTATATGGTATATATGGGTTTTGCTGATTGTTGTAGGCTGTTGGAGGACCTGTAATTGTTTTTATCCCCGGCTTAGTTTATATCTAGGATTATGATTGGTTAACGCACGACGTTACAAAACCCATAGCCCCTGGGTGTTGCTAACCCATATCCTCGGACGTTGCTAACCATTATCCCGGGAACTTGACTCAATCCAGTTTCTCTGTCTCCGTATTAAAAACGTCTTATATTTGACTACATGTACGGTTCTACCAGAGGTAGTACCCTACACCCGGTAAAAAATATGCAAAATTTCCAAATTTCGATAAAACTTTTCTACATTACATTTTGTACCCGAATTGCATAAAACTCGCTCGACTCGGACTAAGACCGGGGATAAATCAATATCTGCGTTCATATCCGTAGATATGGATATGAACTTAGATAACTTATAATATCTTTGTCCTATGGTTTAGAAATAATTGTATCATTGTTAATAATACCACATCTCCTTTTTATCATATGGTATGGGTTTTGCTCATTGTTGAAGGATGTTGGACGACCTATAATTGTTTATATCTTTGTTCTTTGGTCTAGGGATACTTGTATCATTGTTAATCATACCACATCTCCTTATTTTTTTATGGTATGGGTTTTGCTCATTGTTGCAGGATGTTCGACGACCTGTAATTGTTTATATCTTTGTTCTTTGGTCTAAGGATACTTGTATCATTGTTAATCATACCACATCTCCTTATTTTTATATGGTTAACAGTAAGATTAGTTGCACAGTAGAAACAAAAATTGCTAACATTCTACAAATCAACATTACCAAGCTGCTCATCAAATATAAAATAATTCCCTTCCATATAGAAGCCAAGAAAAAGAAATTTTCATTGTACAATGAGTGATGTATTATTTCAAACTATCAACCAACAGGAAGTGGCTGTATGACAGGTGTGAAAACAGGAAGTGAATGTATGACAAATGTGAAAACAGGAAGTGGCTGTATGACAGATGTGAAAACAAAAAGTGGATGGTTGGCAGATGCGAAAAACAGGAAGTGGCTGTATGGCAGATGTGAAAACAGAAAGTTGCTGTATGGCAGATGTGAAAACACGAAGTGGCTGTATGGCAGATGCGAAAACAGGAAGTGGCTGTATGGCAGATGTGAAAACAGGAAGTGGCTGTATGGCAGATGTGAAAATAGGTTATAGTCTGTATGACAGATGTGAAAACAGGAAGTGGCTGTATGACAGATGTGAAAACAGGAAGTGGATGTATGACAGATGTGAAAACAGGAAGTGGCTGTATGAAAGATGTGAAAACAGGAAGTGGCTGTATGGCAGATGTGAAAACAGGAAGTGACTGTATAACATGTACAGGTGTGAAAACTTCATTTTGAAGAAGCAGCAAATATTAATTTTTAAGTCTTTGATTGAACTGTCCAGGGTTCAAACCCACCACCTCACACACTTAAGTTGAACACAATACCACAACACCTTGAAGATCAATGAGGTGGTTTTTATAAATTGATTTGTCTTTAAAAACATATATTATACAATACATAATAATAAGATAAATACTTATGTACCTCTGAGGTCAGTCTAATTTATAAGTAAGGTTGTGCCATCATCTAAAGCATCTGTGAAAAATATAAATCATATTTACTTGTTTAAGCACGATATATATGTAAACTAAAGTATGATTTAAAAATACTTCATTCGTACTTGTTATGAATGTTTCTTATTAACATAGCAATGTGTGTGTGTTGCATGAAATATCGAAATTCGTATGATATTGTATTAAAACTGATTTTTGAGGTAGATTTTGTTTTATTTTCTATTCTATTGCATTATTTGCAGGTTAACTGATTTCAGCAAGTCAACATGGTGGCTCCTTAGTTACGAAATGTCAACTTTGGATTTGACGGAAGCTTACGTCAAAAACATGTAAATAAATAATGGCAAATGTTGGGTTTGGGAATTGAAAGAAATAAAAAGATTTTTTCAAGTGGTTATTCACGAAATGATCCATGCAAGCTACAGATTTATTAGAATGTTTGAGCTTTATCTAACAGGGAGTAAATAAGAACAGCCCCACACACAGCATACCCAACCTTACTTCTGCTTTTTGAGGACCGTATCAAAATAATTTGTGGAAGCCATAAATAGTTTGAAATTTACACATGGCATTGGACCGTGATATTGGTCAATTTTATCCCTCGCTAATGCTCAAGATAAAATTCAAATATCACTACCCAGGCCATGTGTAAATGTCCAACAATCTATGGCTTCCATGAATTATTTCTTAGTTATTTCATTAACATGAATAATCCTAAATTTTATGGCCAGATACATGAAAATGTAGACCTTGTCATATAAGGTTATTTTTGATTTGTTGACTACATATTAACCTGTACTATAAATTGACCTGTATACATCTACTATATATTGACCTGTATACATCTCCTATAGACTGAACTTTACACATCTCCTATATATTGACCTGTACACATCTATATATTGACCTTTACACATCTATATATTGACCTCTACACATCTCCATTCTTGCTTTGTTGGGTTGCTGTCTCATTGACATATATATCTCACTTTATTTTTCTATAGCACAAGTTCAATGCTTATATTTGAAGACAAATAACATTGTAATGATGTCATCACATTCTATGTGTCTTGTTTACTATAAAAACATTGATGTTATGGTATTTTTAATGTAAAAACTATATGTTGATTATCTCCCCTTATAGAGTTTGAACATTTTACATTATCTCCCCTTATAGAGTTTGGACATTTTATTTTATCTCCCTTTATAGAGTTTGAATATTTTACATTATCTCCCCCTATAGAGTTTGAACATTTTACATTATCTCCCCTTATAGAGTTTGAACATTTTACATTATCTCCTCTATAGAGTTTAAACATTTTTCATTATCTCCTCTATAGAGTTTGAACATTTTACATTATCTCCTCTATAGAGTTTGAACATTTTACATTATCTCCTGAGTCCTCCATAGATTTTGAACATTTTACATTATCTCCTCTATAGAGTTTAAACATTTTACATTATCTCCCCTTATAGAGCTTAAACATTTTACATTATCTCCTCTATAGAGTTTGAACATTTTACATTATCTCCCCTTATAGAGCTTAAACATTTTACATTATCTCCTCTATAGAGTTTGAACATTTTACATTATCTCCCCTTATAGAGCTTAAACATTTTACATTATCTCCTCTATAGAGTTTGAACATTTTACATTATCTCCCCTTATAGAGCTTAAACATTTTACATTATCTCCTCTATAGAGTTTGAACATTTTACATTATCTCCCCTTATAGAGCTTAAACATTTTACAGTATCTCCCCTTATAGAGTTTGAGCATTTTACATTATCTCCCCTTATAGAGCTTAAACATTTTACATTATCTCCTCTATAGAGTTTGAACATTTTACATTATCTCCCCTTATAGAGCTTAAACATTTTTCATTATCTCCCCTTATAGAGTTTGAGCATTTTACATTATCTCCTCTATAGAGTTTGAACATTTTACATTATCTCCCCTTATAGAGCTTAAACATTTTACATTATCTCCCTTTATAGAGTTTGAACATTTTACATTATCTCCCCTTACAGAGCTTAAACATTTTTCATTATCTCCCCTTGTAGAGTTTGAACATTTTACATTATCTCCCTTTATAGAGTTTGAACATTTTACATTATCTCCCCTTATAGAGCTTAAACATTTTACATTATCTCCTCTATAGAGTTTGAACATTTTACATTTGAAACAAATTTCAATATAGTAAATGATCCTATATAGTTCATATATAATGTACACTTACCTATAATAACAACTTGGCTGGACAAGAATCACATGGACTATAATAACAACTTGACTGTACAAGGATCACACGGACTGGACACGGATCTAATAAATACAAATAATAGATATTCAAAAGAAAAAAATGGATAAAAAAGAAAAAGACAAACAACAGTACACAAAACACAAAACTAAAAATTAAAGACTGAGCAACAGGAAACACATCAAAAGTTGGGGGTTATCTCAGGTGCTCCACATGTGGCACTTATGTTGCTCATTAATGTAAGTACACACTCAGTGATAGTTCTAATTTAAAGATAGTTTTCATTGGTTGAATACAATGTTGACCTCTTTCATTGAATGGTTGCTATCTCATTGACATTAACATCCAATCTTTCATTCATACATGTACACCACAAGTGACTTCTTAAAAACTCTTACTCTTTAAGCAACTCATTATGTAATGATTCAGGGATGATTCCAGGTGTTTTCAAATGGGTCCCTTGAACATCAAATTGGGAATTTTTATTCTAATTGGGATTTTTTTTTTAAGCATAAAAATCTAAGACGAAATAACATTATTTTCCTGTAAAAACGGAAAATGTATATTATTAAGTTTAACCTGTACACTAATGTTCATGTAAGTTGTAACATTTTGAATAATTCTGGATGGGCTCCTGTTATTACATGAATATCATTGAACATGATGTACTAGTCTATCAATTCAGCTATAGTTACCTAAGCCTATTACAAAAACATATATTTCAGCTAACATAAACCACTGAAAAAAATCATTCATCGGGTATTTTTCAACAGCAGGTCATCTCTATAAATTTACCTTGATTCAAATGGATTTCAAATTGAACTGGTCAATTGTCGAATTCAGAAAAGTAATTACAAAAGTTCATATACTTAATTGATAAGATATTTAAAGCATTGAACCAGTGATCTTTAAAATTATTTGGATCATCTTAAATCTTTTGAAATAGTTCCATTATGATGACATCGTATTTCATGAATGGTCTATCATCAACATTATTTTCAAAAAACGCTCAAACTTTTGCCTTAAATGAGGAAATAATTTCTTTTACAAAACAAGTTTTCATTATATTATATAACCGGCTCTGCTGGGCGATCTGCTTTTACGAGATCGGAGCCCATTTAACTTTATCCATCAATGTTATATCAAAATTTGAATTTGCTCTCTACCGAGGTCTGGTTTGACACCCATTTTTATCAACCTGCTGGGCGATCTGCTTTTACAAGATCGAATACTCCCATAACATATTAATCAATTGAATTCGGCTGCTAAAATTGTTTGCCACATGCTGACATAATTAAATCGTTGTTAATAAAATGTGATCGTAAACAGCATTCTTATCCGGATTTTAAAACGTTTTGACAACAAACTATGAAAAATTATAGTTGCCTTAATCGGTGACAGAAACTTTTCCGGAAATATCGATTTTTATTTTATTTTCCTGAATTGGGAATTAATTTTCATGTACATTTTTTTGGGGCCGCTGGCCTATTTAAGGGCCGCTAAGCGGCCCTAAACTATATAGTGGAATCATCCCTGTGATTGCAATGTTTTGTTTAGTTTGGACTCCCAAATGCAATTTATTTTGTAATTATGTCATGTTATTTTTTGTTTCCAATTTATTTAACATAAGTAGATGAGGGCAAAATGTTAATCCTGTTTAAAAAAAAATTAAAATCAAAGTGATGGAAATCACTCACGGAAAGATTGGAAGAGTAGCTTGAGTAATTTTAAATCATATAAAGATATGGTGCGGACAAAATAGAAATAAGTGCTGGTGTACTTAGAATTCACCAGATAGTTCTTGATTATCTCCCATTAAAGAATGTTAATATAAATTTACAACTGAAATATATTTCTGAATTTCATTTGATAAAATAAATAACCAAACGTTCAAATACAATTTGACTATAATGTTCAAAGGCAGAAATTAAACCAGTTGCGTAGCCAGGGTTGAAATGATGTGCATGCGGCTTTGCCTTTGCCCAGCGGAGCGAGGCGAAACATTTTTGGGACTATTTTATGCAGAAAATTATATTTTTTTCAGACATTGTTCCTGTAAGCACAAGTACTCCCCTAGAATCCGGCATTGGTTAGATGTTTGTTTAATTTCAAAATACCCACCAATTCATACATGTCATATAATTATATTTAAAACAAAATGTTTTTCTCTAAATTCTCGAAATTGAATGTAATTCATAGTTTATTTATTTGATCATGTTGATGTAAAAGTTTCCAACCAATCTTATATTTGACATCTCATAAACGGCCCCATCACAGCGGCACTTCTGTATAAAGGAATTGATGTGATCCCATTAATGTGTCGCAGGGGACATCATCTTAATACCTGGTGTTCGTCCATCCGGTCTTGTTTGCACTCTCATGTGTACAATTTTTGCCACATTGTTATATCAATATAACAATTTCGAAAATAAGTCCTAAGCTTTGACCTTTTGAAATATAAATTATAACGGAAATCCCATTGCATTTTCTCTGAAGCTTTTATTTCTCCTTTAAACTAAAAAGGAAAAGGAAAAACAATATTTTTTATTAGTTATTGCCCTTGTCCCTTTGTTACACAAAATATGTGCAATACAGGGGACATAGGAACTTTGTTCTTTTATTGAAAATAAAATTAATATGTGGACCTAGATAGAAACTGGAATTTACTGATAAGCCTAGGTATGATCACGCTCTATTACAGATTACTTTTTTTTCACGTCGTCTTTCATGTCACAGGAAACGATATCAGAATATGGTGGTTTAGTTGTCAGTTATGTTGTTAGTCAGTTGTGGAAGCCATCGCTCCGCTAGGCTATATTTCAGATGAAACATGTCCGAGGATCTGTGCATCATCCTCTGCACTTGCCGTAGCTGACAACATACGAAAAAAAATTGAGAACACTTTTCTGCAATTTATCATCTTGTTTTATTACATGAACTAAATTATCCTTAATAAAAGACCACGTATACTTCATCGGAAATAATTGGATGTTATATCCTAACCCTTGTTACATAGGGATACCTCCGATGATTTTACTTTATACCTCCGAGTTTAACTGCTGCGAACATATCTTTATTTATATTTTTTTTCTTGTAAAATGATGTGGATGCTTGAGCATCTGAGCATACATGCAAGCTACGCCACTGTAAACAGTTCACTTACCTTTACTAAGTAATAAATTGACTGGACTTGAATCAAATAAAAATGGACAGTAGATCTTTAAACTGAAAATATAAAATAGCTCAATTTCAGTTCTTCACATTTATATAAATATCGGTTGAACCATCTCTGAACATTAAACTCCATGTGGTGAACCAATGCCTGTGTGAATCATTTCGATAGAGTCCCTGAAGTGGATACCTTGGTACATGTATGCAGGGTTGTCAAATTATGCAAATGAATGCAACATTAAAATAATACTCCAAATTGACAATGTTCAACACTTCAAATGGTCTGCAATTTTATTTGCTATGGTCTTCACCTGCAAGGCAGGCTTCATCAGGACAATTTTATACAGACATTAATTTTGGTTCAGTTGTTATTTCGTGGCAAGTTTGATTCACACAGGCGTTGGTTCACCATGCAGACCATTTGAAGTGTTGTTGTCAATTTGCAGTATCATTTCTAAACATGTATATATAATACTTTTTTAGCTTATGACAAGTAACTTGTCATGAATGAAAGAGATTTAACCTTCCATAGTACCATACATAGCTCAGTGTAGGATTTTTTAGGACAAATTCACAATAACATGAGGGCCTGTTATTAGCAAGACTGTCTAATGGGAGTTATTTTTGTGTCACATTACTGTGCTATTAGCCAGGCTGTCTAATGGGAGTTATTTTTGTGTCAAGTCACTGTATTATTAGCCAAGCTGTCTAATGGGAGTTATTGTTGTGTCACGTCACTGAGCTACATGTATTAGCAAGGCTATCAAATGGGAGTTATTTTTGCGTCACGTCACTGTATTATTAGCCAGGCTGTCTAATGGGAGTTATTTTGTGTCATGTCACTGTGTTATTAGCCAGGCTGCCTAACGGGAGTTATTCTTGTGTCACTTCACTGTGTTATTAGCAAGGGTGTCTAATGGGAGTTATTTTTGTGTCACGTCACTGTATTATTAGCCAGGCTGTCTAATGGGAGTTATTTTTGTGTCACGTCACTGTATTATTAGCCAGGCTGTCTAATGGGAGTTATTTTTGTGTCACGTCACTGTATTATTAGCCAGGCTGTCTCATGGGAGTTATTTTTGTGAAAAATTTTGTACAAAAGTGAAAAAATGAGCATGTGTAGTGTAGCAACACCTGCATACAATGGGAAAACAAATAAAAAGAGCCTCTCGTGAGCCTCAATCGCTCACCTGGTAAAAAATATGCCATTTTGATTTTTTTCTTTTTCCTTTATTGCAATCAGTTATAATGGTTAGTTTTGCCTATTTTTAGATCTTCTTAAGTGGCATTTTGTAGGTCTAGTACTGATGATATTTTATCATGTTTATTGTCTTCTAATTCATACAACACACCAACTTACTCCCTTCATCAGGTATGATAAAAGCCCAGTGTCACATTATTAATGTACATATCCTAGATTTTTCAATTCTGGATTCAACCAAGTGATTGATGAGGTCGGACAAATTGATTTTCTTAATAAATAATTCAATGATACAATATACAATTATGGCCGGTTGAAAAGGTGAATATCCAAAATTGTCAACACGAGAAGGTTATTTCATTGAGGGCGCAGCCCGAAATGAAATAATTTTTAACTTAAGGGTTGACAATTTTGGATATTCACCTTTTCAACGGGACACAATTGTTTTATTATACCGAACTAACAGTGGAAGGGCATTTTGAACACTTACACTGTAAAGTCTATATTTTTAACCTAACACACAGACTGACTTTTGAAAATACATTTTTGTGTTTAAAATACTCGAATTTACAACAAAAGTAGAATCTTTTTGTAAAATATTGATGGCCCTGAAAAGGACTGTATATAAGAGATATCATCGGCTTCTTGCACTCTCAGCTATATTCATGTCCAATGTCTTATTTCCTCGTCTCTCAATGGGCTTCCAGTGTAATGTGAACGCTGCCATTTTGTTTATTTACGCCTGTGACGTTATTTTCATGGGAGATAACTCAAGTACAAATAAACAAACTGAAAAGGTTATTCACCGTTGAATAATAGGGTTATTCTCCGCTGGGGTAAGCTTTTAGGGTTATTCGTCCTTCATCATTGTTCATTGCAATTGAATGAAAATTAAATGAATTATTCCATGTCTCGTGATAACGTTTCACCCAATAGAATTATTTGAAATATATGTAAGGTATAATAATACATATTATACAACATTCCGTGTTGAAGGCCTCAATTTGACTATGAGAAGAACAACAATAAAAGCCTTGTTCTTTTGCTTTGTGTGTATATCGTGCATATTTATGAGGTCATAGATTTACAACCTTCATGTACATGTATGACATTAATGACCTGGAAATACATTTTCAAGAAACAATTTCTTTTTATCTATAGATACTGCATCATTTATAAAATACAATTCCTGTAAGGGGTCATATATGCATTTGACTATTCAGTCTAAGTTGATGATTTGTAGAACTTATTTTGATTGTTTTTACTTATTGAAATTTCAAAACTACGAAATCAACAAGTTATTGACATTTCAGGGACAATAACTCGAAAAAATGATAAATAATTTTTCTAAAAATTCCACAGAAGATAAACCGAGACCTCCAAATTGTCAAATTTGCTTTAACTGCTTTAGTTTTTAAGATATATTAACCAAAAACTTTCAAAATTTACTAAAAGTTGTCATTTCAGAGGCAAAAACTCCGAAACGTGTTGTCAAATTTTTTGAAAATTTTACAGGAGATACGAGAATTAATAATAATTTTGCTCTATCTGCTTTAGTTTTTGAAATAAAAAATGTATAAGCTAAAAAATGCAAATTATCCCTATGTTCTATTTTTAGCCTCATCAGCCATGTTTGTTAATGGATTAAATCACCAGATACAATTTTTAAACTACAAATGTAGATGCCCTTAGGAACATTCAGGTAAATTTTGATAACATTTTAGCCCAGTAGTTTCAGGTGAGAAGATTTTTAATTCTTTGACGGCAAACAAGATGATGGCGGACAAGGTCCCCAAGTGATGGCAAAATTATTGGTAAAGTTCCTTTACCTGAAATCTTCAACACACTTATCACTGCTTATGTTTGAAACATTGAATAAAATGGTTTCCCTTTTCGACACAAAAACAAAATATTACATAAGGCTTAAATTAAAATATTGTTTGTTTGTCCTTTACCGGCCGACCCTATTCATGCTATTAATTCGTTCCGACTGAAAATCATTTATTTGTATTTCCCAGCAATATTTTATTTTTATCTATTTTTTCTTTCCTACCGAAAATCTCATATTTGTATTTCCCGCTCAAAACTTATTTACTGGAATCCTCAGGTTTTATCTTATCATGTTATGGTAAGCATTTTGTTTTTATAAATTGAATTTTAAATAAAAATTGGACCTTTTTAAGAATAATGGAAGACCAGTCACCTTCAAGTATTTTTGGTCAAAAGTCCTGGACCTTCCATTGCTTAAAGTAAGTTTGAACCCCTGATTAATATACAACTTGAAAATTTGTATTCATGAATAAACAATTCAATGATTAGTTATTAAAATTTTAAAATCTTTAACCAGTGAATATTTGTGGACGCATGGGGTCAAAATTATTCTGAAAATATTATAAGAACGGCAATCTGGCCTGCAAGTTATATAAAAAATACATAAAGGTAAGTGCATATGGCCTTCTTTTGTCAATATATAGAAAGAAAAATATCTCCTGATTCTGTTCATGTGCGTAATGCCTTTTATCTTGCCCAAATAACCCCACAATTGACGTTTTTTAGACTCTTGTGACCCTAATTTTGTGGTCAAAAGAAAATATGTTAATTTTATCAATAATTCCAGAGAACTCAGAAAGAAATGTTGACCTATATATTTTTTTTTATAGATGAATGATAAGTACACCACCGAAATGGATAAACTTGAATTCCGTGCTCCTTTAAAGGAGGAACTTACACAAAAACAAAAAAAATCAGAAATCTTTCCTTTACACATGACCGACATTTTGTCTGCAACCACTGCTGAAGTAATTGAAGTAAAAAACAAACTTGTGCATCTTATTTTTTTTCCTATGAACAGTCAGGGGACTTACTGAAATAGGTGATTTTTAAATCACTTATTTGAGTAGCAAAATCGTGGTTTTGTCACAAATTGGAATTTTGTATTTTTTTCCAAATTTTAAACACATAGGTTTAAATAATATCTTTTAATTAGTAAAATTAAAAAAAAAAAATTTTTTGCTTCTTTTAAGTAGAAAGGTTTCTGCCTTTGATGCTATCATTTAGCTGAAAATTCTATTTTAGTTGAAAAAATGCTATAATAATGGCTTTACATAATGAACTGATACTTTCTTAAAAGATTTTTCCCAGCAGTGGGAGTATCTTTCCTGTGAAGTTCAAGGTTTCATCTTTCAGATTATGTAATAAAATTCTACTATTCGCGATAAAAATCTCACTGTTCGGGGGTGTTGAAATTAGTAAGGATTATTAAAAGAATGATACTTAAAGAAGTGATTTTTGGGAAGGAAATTGAGGTCTGATACTTAAACAAGTGATTTTTATGTCATTATCCTAGATTCAGTACAAGGTCATCACCTGAAATGACCTGGTCATCCTAGACAACACAGATGTTGGTTCTGATAAGTTTTGAAACATAATTAGTCCCTGGATCATTAGTATTCTATATTTAAAGCTACAGTAAAATTAAATTACTTCTTCTAGTGATTAATTTGTACTACTTAAATAGGTGATTATTAAAGAAAGACAACTCTAATTTCCAAACCTTTATGGAAATAATGTTACTTAAATCAGTGATTTAGAAAATCACTTATTTAAGTAAGTCCCCTGCCTGATGAAAGTGTGTTTGAGATAAAGATTAATGTATGCGTTATCAATCTAGACTGGTGTCATTGATTTCTTCTGCAAGATAAATCAATATAGCGCTGTTCGGAATTGCGTCCATATGTGGCTCTCTCGACCCGTAAAACGAGGTCACGCAAATCTTACTAAAGTATCCTAACGTGAATAAAATTTTATGTGGAATATAATGCAAAATGGAAAGCCTTCATACATCTTAAATTCTATGGTATAAAGAATTCAAGAAAAGTAGTCTACATAAAAAAATATTAATCACAGTTCAAAAATCGTTCGTAATTGTGTCCGGTGAGGCTACATGTGTATATTCTATTGTTGTTTGGACATGACTAGGACCACCACTGCACCAGCTGGGACCAGAATTTCAACTTGCACGTCTTATTTTAACATACTTCTTTGTATATTCACAACATATTGGATATATCTTTGAGTATGTTTGACAAAAACCGTCTATTCTTACCATTTCTTTCACAATCGTTAGGAAACATACTTTGACAGGGAGCGGGTAACTATCTACTATGCATAATATACAACTCGTTTCAGGACTTTTTCCGGAAATTTTTCTGTTAGGATTTTTTAGTAAGTAAGACAGGTTGCAGTCGTACATGTTGATCCAGGGGTACGTAGAGGGCGTACGCTACACTTTGATCGTCATAACAGTTTCTCATTGTTCTCACGACTTATATGAATATAAAAACGTTAAAAAAACATTCCGCTCTAAATATACCTTATAAAATGAGACTCCTCATGGAGTTTTTCATTATATGCGACACTTTCAAATTATAAGCTTTATTGAAACTTGGACAAATGATGTTGATGTTAATGAAATAAGTATCCCAGGTTTCTGCTTTGTTGACAGTAATAATAGGAAAAAGCATCATAAAGCCAGACGTAATTCTGGTGGAATAAATATTTTTGCTAAAAATTCCATTTCAAAAGGAATAAAAAAATTACCAAAATATCACACTGATATCCTTTGGATCAAAATTGACCATAATTTTTTCAAATTAGATAAGGACATATATATTGCTACAGTATATATGTCTCCAGAAAGTTCTAGCACGAACACTACCGGGTTAGAACCCATTTATGACAAGCTACTAGCTGATGTTGTTAAATACTCTAATTTAGGGCACATTATAGTCCAAGGCGATTTCAATGCCTATACTAATACAAAACCAGATTTTATTGCCTTTGATAATTCTTGTACTTCAAATCAAGATGATTTACAATATATTTCTGATCAAAATATACCAAGGAATAACCTTGACACCAAACTTGTCAACAATAGTGGAAAGTATCTACTGAATTTATGTAAGGAATCAAGTCTTAGAATACTAAATGGCAGAACCATAGGTGATTTACATGGTAAACACACTTGTATTACATACAATGGATGTAGTGTTGTAGATTATATGCTTGTGTCTAAAGAATTATTACATATAGTTGGTTATTTTGAAGTACATGACTTTACTTCTTTGTCAAATCATTGTATAATAAGTTGTTCTTTATTAATAGGTTTTATTATGCCTCAAAATACACCCCAATATCAGTTGGATCCTATCCCAAATAAATTTATATGGACACCTGAAGCAATAAATCTCTACACATTAAATATAGCAATAGTATAGAGAGTAAAAACAAATTTGAACAGTTTTTGAAATCAACTTTTAAAGACTCTGAATCAGCAGTAAATTCATTTAATAATATACTATATGAAAATGCTTTGAAGTCTGCTAAACTAGTAAAGAAAGTCCCAGTCAGAAATAAAAATCAAAATAGGTCAAAAAGACGACCTTGGTACTCTGAATCTTGCCGTGAACTTGGCGTTACAGTAAAAAATTATGCAAAGTTAGTTAATAAACATCCCTATAATTCTGAATACAGACATAAATTTTATTCTTTCAGATCTAGACTAAGACGTCTATGTAAATATGAAGAAAATAAATACAAAAAAGATATATTTTCAGAACTTTATACATGTGAGAAAGACCCAAAGATGTTTTGGAACATCTTGAATAAATTAAGTAGACAAAAAAGTAATAACAAAGAAAATGAATCTTTACCACAAGAAGATTTCATCCAGTTTTATAAAAAATTGAATAGCTGTGACATAAATCACAATAGTTTTCACTCTAAAATTATTAAAGATTTTGACTCTCTAAAAGAAAAGTTTAATTTATCACATGTTACAGATGACTTAACTCACTTGAGTTCAGAGATAACAATTGAAGAGATAGTAACAGCTATTCGTTTAATTAAAAATGGCAAAAGCACATCAGCCGACATGATTTCAAATGAAATGTTGAAAAATGCAATCCCCATCTTAATAAAACCACTTCATAAACTCTTTAATAGCATATTCGAATCTGGTCAATTTCCGAGAATATGGAATGAGAGCTTACTTGTTCTCTTGCATAAGAAAGGGGACAAATTTGATCCAGGGAACTATAGAGGTATATCTATTAGTTCCAACCTGGGTAAACTTTTTAATAAAGTTTTATATAAACGTTTAGTAAAATTTATGGATATCAAAAATTTAATAAGTAAAAATCAAATAGGTTTTAAAGAGAAAAGTCGTACAGCTGACCACATATTCACTCTTAAGACCATAACTGATCAATATAGACAAAAAAAGAAAAAAGTTTTTGCTGCCTTCATAGACTTAAAAAAGGCATTTGATACTGTATGGCGACTAGGCTTATTTTCTAAACTCATAAAACATAATATCCCCCAAAAAATGTTTAATGTTATTTATTCAATGTATACTGATACAGTATGTAGAATAAAATTCTCTAATGGGTTGAGTCCTCCATTCCTATCAGAAAGGGGTGTTAAACAAGGTGACGTATTGAGTCCACTTCTTTTTAACTATTTTATAAATGATCTAGTAGGTAATCTTGATAACAAACATACGGATCCAGTTGCTATTGGGGATACCTCTTTGAACATTCTTTTATATGCAGATGATATTGTTTTACTATCTGAAAGCAAAGAAGGTCTACAAAAATCTCTTGATATTTTACATGAATATTGTTCAACATGGAAACTACAAGTTAATACTGATAAATCAAAAATTATGATATTTAATTCTAATGGCAAGACATTGTTAAACCATTTTACTTATGATAATGCATATCTTGAAACAGTAACAAATTATTGTTACTTGGGTATTGTTTTAAAGTATAATGGCAATTTTTGCCTTGCTGTGAATACTCTAATGGAAAAAGCCAGGAAGGCATACTATAAAATAAAGAAAACTATAGGTCTCAACAACCCATGTAGACTTCTTGAAAAATTGTTTGATTGTTTAGTTACTCCAATTCTTACATATTGTAGTGAAATTTGGGGGGTGGAATCACATTTTAAAGACTCTGATCCATTTGAAAAACTTCATGTTAAATTTATCAAAGACATATTAGGGGTTCACTGTAAGGCATCTAATGATGGATGTCGAGCTGAACTTAATAGAATTCCCTTGAAAAATAAAATATTATATTCAATATTCAACTACCTGAACCATATAGTTTCTTCGGAAAATTCTTTGGCATATGATATATTCACTAAATCTGTAGATTCAAACCCTTGGGTCATAAAGGTCAAGAGTCTTTTGAATGAACTTGGAATGTCTTATATCATCAATAACTTTAATTATGTTAAAGGTAATTTAAATTCTATTAAACAAAGAATTAATGACCAATGTTTGCAAGTTCAAAATGCAAATATATTTGAATCCAAAAAGTTAGACTTTTTCAAAAGTGTCTACATAATGGGCAGAAGACCACCCTATGTTGATATATTAAAAAACAGAAGTGACAGAGCTGTAATATGTAAGATCCGTATAAGCGCTCATACACTGATGATTGAAAGAGGGAGACATCTAAATATTCCCAGAAATGAGAGATACTGCTCTGTATGTAATTCTGGTCAAATTGAAAATGAAAAACATTTTCTTTTACATTGTGAAAAATACTCAACTAAGAGGGACATATTTTACCATAAAGTTTCAAATATAATCGTTGATCCTACAAAATTTCAAAAACATGAAAATAATATAATCTTTTTATTAAATAATAATTCATACACAATCCTAAAATTAACTTCCTCTTTCATCTCAGACAGTTTGAACCTGCGTAAAGCAGAACAAACTCTATAAAATTGCTAATAATCATTGTTCATAATATTACATATTAATATTGTCATTATTTGCAATACTTAATATGTTTGACCAACTATGTAATTGATATATTTTTTTTTAATCATTTACTGTTGATGATATTGATATCGTTCGATGATATTGTTCTAAATATGCCTATTGATATTCTATGCATTATTACTATTTGTATACCAGTTGTATGGGCCATTGCCAATTATTGTAATTGTGTTTGTGCCAATAAAATATTTGTATTTGTATATTTGTATTTGTATTTGCGATTCATATTGCGGCAACAAAAATTGTGATTATGTAATTACTTAGACACCCCCTGAGGGGCCTCCATTATGTATTAGATAAAATACAAAGGTAACAAAGCAGGCCGGTAACAACCGTTGCCGGATAGTTTTTTCTGCACGAGTAGTCGGGTCAAGGTACGAGGCTGACCTTGACCTGACTACAAGTGCAGAAAAACTATTCGGCTGGTTGTAACCGGCCTGTTTTTTTGTTACTTTTGTTTTTTATCTGACTTGTACGACGTTTCAAGAAAGTAATAATACTTTTAGCAATACTAAACATTTGAGAAACTTAGATAGCCATAAAGCAGTAAATGTAAGTTATAATGTAAACACATTTTATTTCCATTTCCCTTCAACCGAGATTTTTTTTTCAAGAAAAAAAATCAGGAATCTAATAATTTGATAAAAAAAAAAGAACCATTTCAAGTAAAAGATAAATGTTGTACACATTTAAGACTTTTTAAAATGCAACTTTGTAAAAAAGTAATATATTAAAGAAATATTTTAGTGATAAGTAAGATAACGTTTGATTTGTATGAATAAAACGGAAAACGAGGAGGGGCTAATTCATTTAAAATAAACAGGCTGTGATCTTTATTTTTGATGAAAAAATGCAGGATGTGCCATTCCATCCCCCCATTCTACCTTAAAAAAAAATCGTAAAAATCGCGCATTTGTTGCAAAATACATGAATTTAATATGCAGTGTTGGGGGTCCCAGGGGTTGGACCAACCCTTTTTTTGACGATCAATGCATTTAAATGCATTATGTGGACATAAAGTTGGACCCCCCCCCCCCTGTTTTGTCCTGGATTTAGACCTAGATCTGCCACTGATATAACTTACAATATAACGGTATCAAAAGAATGAATTTCCTACTTCATTAGTGAATGAAATGTTTATGAAAAAAATGGATTTTGTCTTAATATTATATATATTCAGGCATATACTTTGTTGTTTCTTTAAATTCATGCTCGTCTCTGATCTGCAAGTGTTGATCGGGATTAAACACGTGTTACTATATGATCCAATCGCAGCCTACCGCCTAAAATTGATGACATAAGTTGAATGATTTTCTTGTAGATTTCCTGTTTATTTGGACGTGTATTACATGAACACTTTTTGTTTTATATAGGATCAATCGTGTATTGGTGAGTTAGTATTTAAACACATGTCACCCCAAAGCCCTAATTACGCTCTTCTTCCCAATGGTGTAGCAATATTATATATTATATACCTTTATAATATATAATATTGCTACACCATTGGGAAGAAGAGCGTTAGGGCTTTGGGGTGACATGTGTTTAAAACATAAATAACGCAATTTGTGGACCGAGTAGGTCTTGAAAGAAGTCAATTTTGACTGTAGACACCAAGGAGAAATATAACTCCCTTACGGCACAACCATTTAAAATGTTTTTATAGCGAGAAGATTATATTCTCAAATTTATGATTGCGCATATCCTTTTGTAAAACAAATTTTGAAAATTCTATGAAAGCAAAGAAATCCAATGTATAAATGAGCAAACCATTGAAAACCTCGACATCATTACCAAAAATCTAGCCCAAAGTACACTGTCACAATAACGTTTAAAAAAACTTGTTCTATAAAGAAATTATCAATATTGATTAAAAATATGCAAAATTGTTCATCAAGTCATGAAATATAACATGCCTCCTAATCTATTACATTTGAACGGCATTTATTCGGACAGTAATCTCATTTATAGCATTAAAACAAAAAAAATATTTAGTATATTAATATTAACCTCAAAGGTCTCCCGTCACTAACAATTTTCACCAACGTTTTACGTTAGAAATTCCGGTGTTGGTTATAGAAAACACCGAAAAATAATGTGTTTTGCATAAAAGATCGGAGAAATGAAGCCAGCATGATAAATTCCAAACACAAAAGAAAATATTCTTTGCTTAGAATAATATCTTTATCGATTAGTATCGAATATCGATGCGTTGAAAGAGTCTACCAAAATGTCATAATGAAAGCGTTTTCATTTTTTCTTAGAATTATTAAGGACAAGTTGTTACTTATCGTAAAAAAAAGTAAAAACAACATAAGTGTTTCGAAAAACATCACTATAAAGTCAAATTCCTTTGCAAAAGGAACATGTTGATGTATATAACATGTATAAAGTAAAGAGAAATCTAAAAATCATCAAAATGAAGAGGTCGCATGGTGGTCTACCAATATGTCACAGCATCGCTAATTTGACGTTTTTGACGTTCACTTGGTACGTTAATGTGTTTTTGTAACGTATTTATTTTACTTAGAGAGTATATATAAAATATGAATTTATAATTTATATTTGATTTCACCTCGTTGAAATGCGTTTCTCATTTAAATATACCATAATATTTCAATAAAATCTGATTTGAGTATATTTCAATCAGACAGCAACTCAACAACAAATATTAAACATATTTACACAAATCTTCCGGAGACCAAATAGGAAATTTAGATATATCTTGAATGATATTCGTATCAATTAGAATATTGATCGTTTTAGGAATTAACGCAAACTTCGGCACAACAGCAATAAATCAAATTCGGAGATTTTTTTATATATATATCTGCAACAAATGACATTTAAATTACAAAAAAAAATCATTATAAATGATACATTCTATACGATGCCATATATTTTATTTCACGTTTCTTAATTAAAATAAGTACACGTATATGTATCGTCTTACGGTACATACCCAGTAAACATCGGTGAAGTCTTTTTGTTCGTTATGGTTTTTTTTTTTTAAATCAAACAGCAATATTTTACGAGTTGAACGAATAAACAAATTTTGTGAGACAACACCAAATTCTGCCCCCTACTTGCCTAATTGTCTCATTATCGATCTAAGTAACTACAAATAAAACCTAAATCATTGCAAAGTCGACTATATCTATTTGACAAGAAAATATCCGACTTGAGACACATTGAATTAAATTAAAGAAGAAAATGATACTAGTTTTGAATGTGCGAGGGTATGTGTTGTACTGTTTCACTTTCAGGTAAGGGGAGGGTTTGGCGCCAGCAAACATGTTTATCGCTACATTCTGTATGTGCCTGTCCCAAGTCAGGAGCCTGTAAATTCAGTGGCTGTCGTTTGTTGCTGTATATCTTTTTTTCCCGTTGATTGTTATGTATTTAAATCAGGCCGTTACTTTTCTCGTTTGAATGGTTTTACCTTATTTTATTTCGAGGCCTTTTTTAGATTACTGTGCGGAATCAAGTTTGCTCATTGTTGAGAGCCGTACTGTGATCTGTAATAGTTAAATTCTTTGGTTGATTTCTACTACTTAAAGAATTTCCGAGGCCTTGTTTTCAAAGCGATCTAAGAAGTATATTTACACTGATCACTAGGTGTGACCGTGTCAACATCGAGGTTGTAAATTCGACGAACCTTATTTACTAGGAAGTGACGGTTTCCAGTCGAAGATCAGTGCTTTCTCTGTGCACTGCGGCCTCCTCTGCAAATAAAACTAATTTTGGACGCAATTCTTTTCTTTTTTTTCTGTTGGTGTCTTAAATAATGTCTTTTATTGTACATGCTATATGCTTTTGTGGGCCCATTGGATAGAAATAAACATATGCTTCTCATATAGTAGACTGCTGAAATTGCGTTAATCACCAACTCTCAATCAATTAATTTTCGGTTAAAGCGTGGGTCAAGTTCAAAATACTTATTTATAACAAGCCAAATCACAAAAATACTCCGAGGAAAATTAAAAACGAAAATTCAAATGGCAAAATCAAAAGCTAACACACATCAAGCGAATAGAGAAAAAGTGTCATATTCCTTACTTTGTACAGACATTAACTTATGTAGAAAATTGTGGATTAAACCTGTCAGTGATTTTATAGCTAACTAAACCTATAATTGTTCCTATACTTAATGTTTATTAGTTTTGAAAACAAGAGCTGTTTTCGTTATTTTCACATTCATTTACTATTTAAGGAAACAAAAAAGCAATTACTGTTTCGTGTTGATCTATTTCATGTTTTGTATAAAGCTTTTACTTTCAAACAAATCGAGAGAGAAAAAAAACCGATAAAATCACATTATGCTAAATCGGTTCTTTAATAACCAATAAAATTGTATTAAAAAGAACAGAATAATTCATTAAAAGTATATTATTCGTAAAAGTTTAAGTTCAAAACTTCATACTAGTCTTCCATTTAACATTTTCAAAACTCTACAAAACTATATAAAAAAATAACTCTGATTGTGATACCGTGAATTTTGGTGTGACGTACATTTTATCAATCATTATACATGTAGCTACATGCTCATATACATATATTTTTGATTGTCCTAGATTTCTGAACATACAAATAAATCGGTCAGCTAATAAAAAAAATCATTAGAATTTGATGCAAAACTATACATTTTGACGGCATTTACCAACCATGTGTAGAAGGATCACGCAGAATATATTTTTGTTTATTTGGTCATAATTTTTCTTTAGTTACTTTTATTCAAATAAAGATAGTTGGAATATTAAGCAAATTTTAGGATGAAAATCAATTTTGTGTGTATCATCGGAAATTTATAATTAACGCTTCACAACAAATAATTTACCAAAAAAACTATGAGAGTTCTGCTTCTGTGGCACCAATTTTGATTAAAACCCCCAACATAAAATAGTCTCTGAATAATTTTTATGAAAAAAACGTAGATTTACATGAAATATATAACAACAAATCGTAGGCGACAAATCCTTATGCCCATTTACTGAATATCCAACATCTTTTTTCGTTCATAGAACACACTACGTATACCTCATAATTTCTTTTGTTCCACAGAGAACATGGTGTAAACCCTTACCTCCTTTTACATACGACGTTACCAAAAGTACACCAATATCATGCGTAACGTCTTTGCTACATAAAGGGGGCGGTATGTTTTTTTTAGTATATTAACTATTTACTTTTCAACGCCATCACTCAAATGTTTTTGTTAAAATAAGAACCAGGGGCGAATCCAGCCATTTCCAAAAGGGGGTCCCAACCCAGGACAAAGGGGGGTTCAAACTATATGTCCCCATTCAAATGCATTGACCCCCCCCCCCCCCCTTGGATCCGCCAATGAGCACTATTAACGGTATTCGGAAAATCAGGAATCATGCAAAACATTAAGTTGTCATCTGCTTGACCATGATAATTTTTTTCTCATAAAATTTGGGATCAAAATATCTATTTTAGGAGAAAACCATACCCCCCCCCCCCCCTCCCCACTATTGAAGTTAAATGTCTAATCCCTTAGTGTACTGATAAGAATAGTCCGTGTAACAACTAAAATGAGTCCGTGTATCGTCTAAAAAGAGTGTAACACCCGTTAATGTACTGTTTTTCTATAGCTTTGCGGGGGGGGGGGGCAAAGTCGTACAATGCTTTTTGTCCGTCATTACTAGACATCACATAGCCTTTGATTCTCGAAAAAAATGATGTCACAATTGAAAATGTCTGACGCCACAAAGGAAAAGTGATTGTTGTATTATACGTCAATAGTTTACTGAAGTGTCACAGATTCCTAAATAGCGAAAAGGTCTGTTTCCGCTCATGATATCGGTAGTAGATAGATTCCGTTTTCTGAAATAAAGCCGCCCCCTCGTTTGAAATATATCCACCCTGAGTCTTGTATATTGACTGCTCCATAGTCTTATATGGTAAACAAAAATGCTGCATTGAAACAATTTCGTAATGGGACATTCCATTTAATATATGAAAAGCCGGGAGGGGGGATTATACCTTGTAGAAAAAAAATTCAGGCAAACTTCAACTTCTCTCAGGTGCATTTCCTCAATTTTACATATTAAGACAACAAAAGACCCATCAGAAACAAAAATGGGCACCCTTCAGATATATTTTGAGCCAATCGGGCCTAAGAAAATTGGTATCCCACAGAAAAAAAAACCATCCACCCCTTTTAAGATATTAAATGACTCTGAATTGTCCAATGTACTAGTACTAAAATTTTAATGTGATCATGTGAGCAGTTTTCTTGAAAGAAAACAAAAAATGTTGCATTCCAAAACATTATTTGCTTTGCAGTATGAAGATCACATAGAAAAAATGACGAAAAATCAGACATTTGGTCGTCAATCGGCAATACTGATACAAAGAAATATTAGTGACCGCTGTCGACAATAAACTATAGCAATTGATAGGAATATAAATCGTAAACAAACGCTGTTTGTTGAAAATTTATGGAAGTATAACACAGAAAAACACAAAAAAATTATTACAATTAAAAGAAACCAAACAATGGATTTTGAAATAAGGAGGAGGGCAAAAAAAACAAGTTCATGACACTCCGGAAGGCGCCTGCTACTAAAAATAGTACTCTAGATAGATGCTGATTTTATCTTTACTGAGCAAACTATCTCATGTCAATGTTGTTTACTTTTTAACAATCTTTCATAAACAATGTTTAATCTTCAGAAAAAGACGAATGATTTGTGTCAAAAGTTGTTTGCTGTTTTAAGTGTAGGTGTTGTCATGCAGTCGAAAGATTCTAGAAGGACATTCATAAGTCATTCAAACTGACAACATAGAAAACATAAGACTGCGCAACACGTGACGAAACCACAAAAAACTAGGGATAATCTCAGGTGCTCAAGAAGGGTAAGCAGATCCCTCTCAACATATGTCATGCTTCGTGTTGTAAACGCGGAATTAAGGCTTATACGGTAGGTCTCACTCGGGATTTTTTTGTCTAAGTCACTTTACTGGTTCATTCAAATGGTATAATCAATGGAGCGTGTACAATGAATAAGGAAGTTACATGTAGGTATTCTTTGTTAGATAGACCTTTAAATAGATAAACCCTTGTTAGCAACCCATTGAAATAGCACTAATAGTTTTTTTTCAAATAATTCATGGAGCGATACACACAGACGATTGAATTACATGTTAGACTTGTTTATAAGTGTATTTAAACAAAAACTTTTGTACATCTTACGAGGCTTTACACGTTTTATTATGAAGTCCAGCTATTCTATTTGGTTTACTATGAATTAAATCACTTAGTTAAATAGTAACATAAATAGTTGTCTTCTCATATTCCAGAATGAGGTACTCAAAGGGCATTTATATGTGTAACATATGATATCCATGCAGTAACAGATCGCGGACTTTCATAGAGGGGGGATACAAAGGGGAAGATTAAAAAAGCAGGCGCTCAATATAAAAAAAATCAACTTAAAACTTAAAACACATGTAGCAATAAAAGACGCATCCCTGATACGCCCATGTTCACAACAAACTACTATAGTATTTTATTATCATAAAGGTCATTTAATATAAAACATAATTATAGAAAATGAATATACTTAAATTTCTGTCTGAAAAATGAAAAGAAAAGTTACCAAAATGCCGAACTCAAAGAATTTTTTTAATTGGAGAGTCCTTTATCAAAAGGCAAAATCAAAAGCTAAAAACATCACACAAATGGAAAACAACTTCATATCATATTGATATTTCAAATATATATTCAACAGAGCTTACTAAAATTACCTTTAAAAGTAGTCCTCTTAGTTAAAAAGAATTTCCATTTTCGTTTCATTTATAAACGTTGCCGATCGTCAACAATTTATTTCTACATACGGGTATCAAGTATGTAATACAATACAATTCAATGCAAATGCAATATATGTTTATTGAACCAATAACAAAAGATCAACTTTAATAGTGTTTTGTACAGAAACGTGTTAACGTCATGCAAACTTGTGTTTACGGTTTCTACCTAGTATGTAAGTGTTTACTGATAATGCGAATCTTTGCGAATAACGCAAACATTTGAGTTAGCTCATTTCTTATTTAAATTTCAAGGTACATGTAAGCAGTTGTTAAAATGGAGGATCAGTTAGATCTGTTTATCTCTCTATTCACTTAACATGCTTAATGCAAAGTAAAAGCTGAAGTGTTAAGTACATATTCATGGCATAATAATGAGCAGAACAAAGAAAATTACAAACAAATACAACTGTAAATGAGGATCTGGATGGGGGCCCTTCATTTCTGTAGTTTTTAATTCATTTTCTCTATTTTTTTATTTTTTTATTTTTGCAAATTATTATCTATTCTTTATGTTTTAGCAACCCATAATTCTCTATTCTTTATTTTTTCCTATTTTTTTTTGCCATTTATTCTGGATATTTCACTCATTATGCATTATTACAACCAGTCGTATTAGTCTTGATTGGTTGGATCCAAAGCAAGGGTTCGTGTGAGCCTTTTGTACAATTGGTTAGATCCAAACCAATGGTTCGTGTGAGCCTTTTGTACGAGTGGTTAAATCCAAAGCAAGGGTTCGTGTGAGCCTTTTGTACGATTGGTTAGATCCAAACCAAGGGTTCGTGTGAGCCTTTTGTGCGATTGGTTAGATCCAAACCAAGGGTTCGTGTGAGCCTTTTGTGCGATTGGTTAGATCCAAACCAAGGGTTCGTGTGAGCCTTTTGTTCGATTAGTTAGATCCAAAGCAAGGGTTCGTGTGAGCCTTTTGTACGATTGGTTAGATCCAAACCAAGGGTTCGTGTGAGCCTTTTGTACGAGTGGTTAAATCCAAAGCAAGGGTTCGTGTGAGCCTTTTGTACGATTGGTTAGATCCAAAGCAAGGGTTCGTGTGAGCCTTTTGTGCGATTGATTAGATCCAAACCAAGGGTTCGTGTGAGCCTTTTGTGCGATTGGTTAGATCCAAACCAAGGGTTCGTGTGAGCCTTTTGTGCGATTGGTTAGATCCAAACCAAGGGTTTGTGTGAGCCTTTTGTACGATTGGTTAGATCCAAACCAAGGGTTCGTGTGAGCCTTTTGTGCGATTGGTTAGATCCAAACCAAGGGTTCGTGTGAGCCTTTTGTGCGATTGGTTAGATCCAAAGCAAGGGTTCGTGTGAGCCTTTTGTTCGATTAGTTAGATCCAAACCAAGGGTTCGTGTGAGCCTTTTGTTCGATTAGTTAGATCCAAAGCAAGGGTTCGTGTGAGCCTTTTGTGCGATTGGTTAGATCCAAAACAAGGGTTCATGTGAGCCTTTTGTACGATTGGTTAGATCCAAAACAAGGGTTCGTGTGAGCCTTTTGTACGAGTGGTTAAATCCAAAGCAAGGGTTCGTGTGAGCCTTTTGTACGATTAGTTAGATCCAAAGCATGGGTTCGTGTGAGCCTTTTGTAAGAGTTGTTAGATCCAAACCAAGGGTTCGTGTGAGCCTTTTGTAAGAGTGGTTAGATCCAAACCAAGGGTTCGTGTGAGCCTTTTGTAAGCCTGCTTAGATCCAAACCAAGGGTTCGTGTGAGCCTTTTGTGCGATTGGTTAGATCCAAACCAAGGGTTCGTGTGAGCCTTTTGTGCGATTGGTTAGATTCAAACCAAGGGTTCGTGTGAGCCTTTTGTTCGATTAGTTAGATCCAAAGCAAGGGTTTGTGTGAGCCTTTTGTACGATTGGTTAGATCCAAACCAAGGGTTCGTGTGATCCTTTTGTAAGATTGGTTAGATCAAAACCAAGGGTTCGTATGAGCCTTTTGCAAGCCTGCTTAGATCCAAACCAAGGGTTCGTGTGAGCCTTTTGTACGATTGGTTAGATCCAAACCAAGGGTTCGTGTGAGCCTTTTGTACGAGTGGTTAAATCCAAAGCAAGGGTTCGTGTGAGCCTTTTGTGCGATTGGTTAGATCCAAAACAAGGGTTCATGTGAGCCTTTTGTACGATTGGTTAGATCCAAAACAAGGGTTCGTGTGAGCCTTTTGTACGAGTGGTTAAATCCAAAGCAAGGGTTTGTGTGAGCCTTTTGTACGATTAGTTAGATCCAAAGCATGGGTTCGTGTGAGCCTTTTGTAAGAGTTGTTAGATCCAAACCAAGGGTTCGTGTGAGCCTTTCGAAGAGTGGTTAGATCCAAACCAAGGGTTCGTGTGAGCCTTTTGTAAGCCTGCTTAGATCCAAACCAAAGGTTCGTGTGAGCCTTTTGTGCGATTGGTTAGATCCAAACCAAGGGTTCGTGTGAGCCTTTTGTGCGATTGGTTAGATTCAAACCAAGGGTTCGTGTGAGCCTTTTGTTCGATTAGTTAGATCCAAAGCAAGGGTTTGTGTGAGCCTTTTGTACGATTGGTTAGATCCAAACCAAGGGTTCGTGTGATCCTTTTGTAAGATTGGTTAGATCAAAACCAAGGGTTCGTATGAGCCTTTTGTAAGCCTGCTTAGATCCAAACCAAGGGTTCGGGTGAGCCTTTTGTACGATTGGTTAGATCCAAACCAAGGGTTCGTGTGAGCCTTTTGTACGAGTGGTTAAATCCAAAGCAAGGGTTCGTGTGAGCCTTTTGTACGATTGGTTAGATCCAAACCAAGGGTTCGTGTGATCCTTTTGTACGAGTGGTTAAATCCAAAACCAAGGGTTCGTGTGAGCCTTTTGTACGGGTGGTTAGATCCAAACCAAAGGTTCGTGTGAGCCTTTTGTAAGCCTGCTTAGATCCAAACCAAGGATTCGTGTTAGCCTTTTGTACTAGTGGTTAGATCTAAACCAAGGGTTCATGTGAGCCTTTTGTACGAGTGGTAAAATCCAAAGCAAGGGTTCGTGTGAGCCTTTTGTACGAGTGGTTAGATCCAAAAAGGGTTCGTGTGAGCCTTTTGTACGAGTGGTTAGATTCAAACCAAGGGTTCGTGTGAGCCTTTTGTACGAGTGGTTAGATCTAAACCAAGGGTTCGTGTGAGCCTTTTGTGAAAATGGTTAGATCTAAACCAAGGGTTCGTGTGAGCCTTTTTTAAGATTGGTTAGATCAAAACCAAGGGTTCGTATGAGCCTTTTGTGAGATTGGTTAGATCTAAACAAAGGGTTCGTGTGAGCCTTTTGTGAGATTGGTTAGATCTAAACCAAGGGTTCGTGTGAGCCTTTTTTAAGATTGGTTAGATCAAAACCAAGGGTTCGTGTGAGCCTTTTGTGAGATTGGTTAGATCTAAACCAAGGGTTCGTGTGAGTCTTTTGTAAGATTGGTTAGATCAAAACCAAGGGTTCGTGTGAGCCTTTTGTACGAGTGGTTAGATCCAAACCAAGGGTTCGTGTGAGCCTTTTGTAAGATTGGTTAGATCCAAACCAAGGGTTCGTGTGAGCTTTTTCTAAGATTGGTTAGATCCAAACCAAGGGTTCGTGTGAACCTTTTGTGAGATTGGTTAGATCCAAACCAAGGGTTCGTGTGAGCCTTTTGTACGAGTGGTTAGATCTAAACCAAGGGTTCGTGTGAGCCTTTTGTGCGATTGGTTAGATCCAAACCAAGGGTTCGTGTGAGCCTTTTGTGCGATTGGTTAGATCCAAACCAAGGGTTCGTGTGAGCCTTTTGTGCGATTGGTTAGATCCAAACCAAGGGTTTGTGTGAGCCTTTTGTACGATTGGTTAGATCCAAACCAAGGGTTCGTGTGAGCCTTTTGTGCGATTGGTTAGATCCAAACCAAGGGTTCGTGTGAGCCTTTTGTGCGATTGGTTAGATCCAAACCAAGGGTTCGTGTGAGCCTTTTGTTCGATTAGTTAGATCCAAAGCAAGGGTTCGTGTGAGCCTTTTGTTCGATTAGTTAGATCCAAAGCAAGGGTTCGTGTGAGCCTTTTGTGCGATTGGTTAGATCCAAAACAAGGGTTCATGTGAGCCTTTTGTACGATTGGTTAGATCCAAAACAAGGGTTCGTGTGAGCCTTTTGTACGAGTGGTTAGATCCAAAAAGGGTTCGTGTGAGCCTTTTGTACGAGTGGTTAGATTCAAACCAAGGGTTCGTGTGAGCCTTTTGTACGAGTGGTTAGATCTAAACCAAGGGTTCGTGTGAGCCTTTTGTGAGAATGGTTAGATCTAAACCAAGGGTTCGTGTGAGTCTTTTTTAAGATTGGTTAGATCAAAACCAAGGGTTCGTATGAGCCTTTTGTGAGATTGGTTAGATCTAAACAAAGGGTTCGTGTGAGCCTTTTGTGAGATTGGTTAGATCTAAACCAAGGGTTCGTGTTAGCCTTTTTTAAGATTGGTTAGATCAAAACCAAGGGTTCGTGTGAGCCTTTTGTGAGATTGGTTAGATCTAAACCAAGGGTTCGTGTGAGTCTTTTGTAAGATTGGTTAGATCAAAACCAAGGGTTCGTGTGAGCCTTTTGTACGAGTGGTTAGATCCAAACCAAGGGTTCGTGTGAGCCTTTTGTAAGATTGGTTAGATCCAAACCAAGGGTTCGTGTGAGCTTTTTCTAAGATTGGTTAGATCCAAACCAAGGGTTCGTGTGAACCTTTTGTGAGATTGGTTAGATCCAAACCAAGGGTTCGTGTGAGCCTTTTGTACGAGTGGTTAGATCTAAACCAAGGGTTCGTGTGAGCCTTTTGTGCGATTGGTTAGATCCAAACCAAGGGTTCGTGTGAGCCTTTTGTGCGATTGGTTAGATCCAAACCAAGGGTTCGTGTGAGCCTTTTGTGCGATTGGTTAGATCCAAACCAAGGGTTTGTGTGAGCCTTTTGTACGATTGGTTAGATCCAAACCAAGGGTTCGTGTGAGCCTTTTGTGCGATTGGTTAGATCCAAACCAAGGGTTCGTGTGAGCCTTTTGTGCGATTGGTTAGATCCAAACCAAGGGTTCGTGTGAGCCTTTTGTTCGATTAGTTAGATCCAAAGCAAGGGTTCGTGTGAGCCTTTTGTTCGATTAGTTAGATCCAAAGCAAGGGTTCGTGTGAGCCTTTTGTGCGATTGGTTAGATCCAAAACAAGGGTTCATGTGAGCCTTTTGTACGATTGGTTAGATCCAAAACAAGGGTTCGTGTGAGCCTTTTGTACGAGTGGTTAAATCCAAAGCAAGGGTTCGTGTGAGCCTTTTGTACGATTAGTTAGATCCAAAGCATGGGTTCGTGTGAGACTTTTGTAAGAGTTGTTAGATCCAAACCAAGGGTTCGTGTGAGCCTTTTGTAAGCCTGCTTAGATCCAAACCAAGGGTTTGTGTGAGCCTTTTGTGCGATTGGTTAGATCCAAACCAAGGGTTCGTGTGAGCCTTTTGTGCGATTGGTTAGATCCAAACCAAGGGTTCGTGTGAGCCTTTTGTGCGATTGGTTAGATCCAAACCAAGGGTTCGTGTGAGCCTTTTGTTCGATTAGTTAAATCCAAAGCAAGGGTTTGTGTGAGCCTTTTGTACGATTGGTTAGATCCAAAGCAAGGGTTCGTGTGATCCTTTTGTAAGATTGGTTAGATCAAAACCAAGGGTTCGTATGAGCCTTTTGTAAGCCTGCTTAGATCCAAACCAAGGGTTCGTGTGAGCCTTTTGTACGATTGGTTAGATCCAAACCAAGGGTTCGTGTGAGCCTTTTGTACGAGTGGTTAAATCCAAAGAAAGGGTTCGTGTGAGCCTTTTGTACGATTGGTTAGATCCAAACCAAGGGTTCGTGTGATCCTTTTGTACGAGTGGTTAAATCCAAAACCAAGGGTTCGTGTGAGCCTTTTGTACGGGTGGTTAGATCCAAACCAAAGGTTCGTGTGAGCCTTTTGTAAGCCTGCTTAGATCCAAACCAAGGGTTCGTGTTAGCCTTTTGTACTAGTGGTTAGATCTAAACCAAGGGTTCATGTGAGCCTTTTGTACGAGTGGTTAAATCCAAAGCAAGGGTTCGTGTGAGCCTTTTGTACGAGTGGTTAGATCCAAAAAGGGTTCGTGTGAGCCTTTTGTACGAGTGGTTAGATTCAAACCAAGGGTTCGTGTGAGCCTTTTGTACGAGTGGTTAGATCTAAACCAAGGGTTCGTGTGAGCCTTTTGTGAGATTGGTTAGATCTAAACCAAGGGTTCGTGTGAGCCTTTTTTAAGATTGGTTAGATCAAAACCAAGGGTTCGTGTGAGCCTTTTGTGAGATTGGTTAGATCTAAACAAAGGGTTCGTGTGAGCCTTTTGTGAGATTGGTTAGATCTAAACCAAGGGTTCGTGTGAGCCTTTTTTAAGATTGGTTAGATCAAAACCAAGGGTTCGTGTGAGCCTTTTGTGAGATTGGTTAGATCTAAACCAAGGGTTCGTGTGAGCCTTTTGTAAGATTGGTTAGATCAAAACCAAGGGTTCGTGTGAGCCTTTTGTACGAGTGGTTAGATCCAAACCAAGGGTTCGTGTGAGCCTTTTGTAAGATTGGTTAGATCCAAACCAAGGGTTCGTGTGAGCTTTTTGTAAGATTGGTTAGATCCAAACCAAGGGTTCGTGTGAGCCTTTTGTGAGATTGGTTAGATCCAAACCAAGGGTTCGTGTGAGCCTTTTGTACGAGTGGTTAGATCTAAACCAAGGGTTCGTGTGAGCCTTTTGTAAGATTGGTTAGATCTAAAGTAAGGGTTCGTGTGAGCCTTTTGTACGAGTTGTTAGATCCAAATCAAGGGTTCGTGTGAGCCTATTGTACGATTGGTTGGATCGGAAGCAAGGGTTCGTGTGAGCCTTTTGTCCGAACGGTAAGATCCAAATCAAGGGTTCGTGTGAGCCTTGTGTACGATTGGTTAGATCTAAAGTAAGGGTTCGCTTGAGCCTTTTGTACGAGTTGTTAGATCCAAATCAAGGCTTCGTGTGAGCCTTTTGTACGATTGGTTAGATCCAAATCAAGGGTTCGTGTGAGCCTTTTGTACGATTAGTTAGATTCAAACCAAGGGTTCGTGTGAGCCTTTTGTAAGATTGGTTAGATCCAAATCAAGGGTTCGTGTGAGCCTTTTGTACTATTGGTTAGATCCAAATCATGGGTTCGTGTGAGGCTTTTGTACGATTGGTTAGATCCAAACCACGGGTTCGTGTGAGCCTTTTGTACGAGTGGTTAGATCCAAAGCAAGGGTTCGTATGAGCCTTTGGTACGATTTGTTAGATCCAAAGCAAGGGTTCGTGCGAGCCTTTTGTAAGATTGGTTAGATCCAAAACAAAGATTCGTGTGAGCCTTTTGTACGATTGGTTAGATCAAAATCAAGGGTTCGTGTGAGCCTCTTGTACGATTGGTTAGATCTAAAGTAAGGGTTCGTGTGAGCCTTTTGTACGATTGGTGAGATCCAAATCAAGGGTTCGTTTGAGCCTTAAGGTTTTGTACGATTTGTTAGATCCAAATAAGGGTTTGTGTGAGCCTTTTGTACGGTTAGTTAGATCCAAATCAAGGGTTCGTGGGAGCCTTTTGTACGATTTGTTAGATCCAAAGCAAGGGTTCGTGTGAGCCTTTTGTAAGATTGGTTAGATCCAAAGCAAGGATTCGTGTGAGCCTGTCGTACGGCTTGTTAGATCCAAAGCAAGGGTTCGTGTGAGCATGTTGTACGGCTTGTTAGACCCAAATCAAGGGTTCGTGTGAGCCTTTTTTAAGATTGGTTAGATCCAAAGCAAGGGTTCGTATGAGCCTTGAGAAAGATTGGTTAGATCCAAAACAAGCACTCGTATTTGCCTTGAGTAATATTGGTTAGATCCAAAGCCAGCGCTCGATTGAGCCTTGAATAAAATTGGTTAGATCCACAGCAAGCTGTCGTATTAGCCTTGTGTAAGATTGGTTAGATCCAAAGCAAGCGCTCGTATGAGCCTTGTGAAGACTGGTTAGATCAAAAGCAAGATCTCGTATGAGCCTTGTGAAGATTGGTTAGATCCAAAGCAAGCGCTCGTATGAGCCTTGTTAAGATTGGTTAGATCCAAAGCAAGCGCTCGTATGAGCCTAGTGGAGATTGGTTAGATCCAAAGCAAGCGATCGTTTGAGCCGTGTAAGATTGGTTAGATCCAAAGCAAGCGCTCGTATGAGCCTTGTGAAGAATGGTAAGATCCAAAGCAAGCTTTCGTACGAGTCTTGTGTAAGATAAGTTAATTTATAGCCCCTGGATTTGTTTGTCAAGATTCTTTTTCATATTCTGAGATATATACTAACAAATATAAACATAAGGAGATATGGTAATATGATTGTCAATGAGACAACTATCCACCAGAGTCCAACTAAGTGGATATAAGACATAATAGGTCAACGTTCGGCTTTCAACAATGAGAAAACCTTAACTGTATAGTCGGCCATACAATGCGACGACATGAAATATGTGAAACAATTTAAACGAAAAAACTAGCGACAAAATCTATAACAAATAAACGAAAAACAAATATGACAGACATGAACCAACGACAACCACTGAACTACAGATTTCTCATTTGGGACAGGCACATTGAAAATGTGGAGAGGTTAAACATATTTGTGAGCGCTTAACCCTCCCTTAACATGGAGCAGTGGTGTAACAGCAATGCATAAGAACAAACTGTAAAATTCAGTTGCAATTGGATTAACTCAAAAGATCGATACAACTATCATAAAACAATAGACACATAACACCGATACAAGAGTACTGGTAGTTACTGAAAGCTAATTAAAGCAAATTACAACTATAAAGAAATCATGTTCTCCAAGACTAAAGTATCAATCAATACACATCCAACAGATTCAGTGTAAAAACGTCATAAACAGTCTTAGAAACGCATGACATAGTGTAATACCAAAATATAAGTAAACGGTATCGACAGGATGTGCTTTCTTACAAACAAATTATATATTTTTTCTTCTTAGTAATTCATTTGAAAGCCGTAAGATTATATTGTCAGAATGTTTTGTTGCTAATCTTTACTTTGCCACTTTCCGTAAATCAAAATTTTCAAAATATTGTCCTTACCATAGAAAATTGCTCATACCAGATCTATTTTTTGTTAAATTTTTATAATTTTCTGATATAAAAATCGATCTTAATTTGTGTATTATTGAGACACAAATATTCCCTTATTCCTATGTATCTTTATGATAATGACTTGGCCTTGTGCATGGTATTGGTCCTTCTCTTAACTAAATCACACCCACATTTTACTGGCAGACGGTCGTGACCATATATTAAATGTAAACTGTAAGTTCATAGTGTAGTTTTTTTTTACCTTAAACAAAAATACAAAACTTAACGAATAATAAAAATCAAAATGTTATAAGGCAAACATAGGAGGAAATATAAGTAGAGGCTCTCAAGAGCCTGTGTCGCTCACAGGATTCTACTTTGGTTTTGGAAATCATGTATAAATAGATGAAAATCATAACAGATACCCTAATAATGATTGAGGTCAAATTTGGTTTAATATTGGCCCCGTAATTTAATATAAAAAAATATATAAATGACCTTATAAACGAACTAGAATCTTCAAAAGAAGGTGCATTCTTTTATGATCTTAATGCTAGCTCTCCAGTTCAGGCAGACGATATTGCTATTATTGCTACAAACTGCGTTTCGACACAACGGATGGTAACAATATGTGAGAACTATAGTAACATGTGGGGTTTCACGTTTTCACCAGCAAAAAGCAAATTATTACAATTCGGTAAACGCAGAACTTCTACTCCAACATATCTATATCAAGAACCGATCAACTATGTAACTTCTGCTCGACATATTGGTATTCAACTAGATACATCTTTAAAAACAATGGACAGAACTCTTAAAGCTTGTCGCACCTTGCGCTCGACAACGACATCAGTTATACGCCTTGGAATACACCCAGCCATTGTAAATCCAATTGTATGCGCAAAGATTATACGTCAGCTCTGCTATCCGAAAGCACTATACGGTTGTGAACTCTGGGGAAAACTTACCTGCACTGAAATACTGATGCTTGAAAGAACTCACCACTATATTTGTAAATTTATACAAGGTTTACCAAGAAGAACAAGAAGTGACATGTGTGTGTCATTGTTAGGATGGCTTTCAATTGAAAGTTTTATATGTGAAAGAAAACTGTTGTTTTTTGGAAGAACATGTCGTCTTCCATACTCAGCTGTCTCATTCCGTATTCTTCTCCGTAGACTCATTGATGCGAGACATAATCAATATGACACCAGATCAGGTTTCGCTTGTGACATTATTGAAATACTCACAAAATATGGTTTATCGAAATATCTAGATCAGTTTCTCAATGATGGACAATTCCCAAGTTCGGCAACTTGGAAATCGGTAGTCAAGACGTCAATTTACCAGGTTGAGGTAGTAAAGTGGCATTATCGTATGGCAGTGGATCCTGATTTTGTTGTTTTTAAAGACATTCACTCGTTTTGTGTTCCGCATGCGGCGTGGAGAGTAGCACTACGTCACCCACTGATGCGCAGACAGGCCCATTTTGTAACATCAACGTGCTGTCTTATACGCGTGAACTTACAAAACAACAGAATACTGTGCGATAATGTGGTAAACTTTTTGATGATCCTTGTACTCATGCAATACTTTCATGTGACTATACAGTTGATGCTCGAGATCAATTTTGGAGGAGTGTTATAGACATAAACCCGATTACATTTAGTGTTCACTTAGGAAATATGACTGACAATAAATTGCTTAATTGTATTCTTGCCTGTGACACCGATTTTGATCTACAGAATGAAGAACGTGAACAGTTTAACTTCATGTGTGTGAACTTTATCTACAATTCTTATAAATTGTTACAGAACCGCAACTGCTGCTAGAAGTACATAAACTATCTTCAAACTGTAATGAACATATGTAAATAATTGAACTTTTCGTCGTGATCTCGTCTTTATTGACTGTCTCTGTGTAAATCATAGTTCGTGTTGTTTGTATATGATTTATTGTAATTGTCTTTGCTTTGTTTCATACTCTCCAATAGGAGGCAAATAAATAAATTATCACCTCATTAGGAACATTTATGCCATGTTTGGTTTATTCTATTTAGTGGTTCTCTAGAAGAAAACATTTGTATGTATCCCCCCCGGCAGCCATATGGATGACAAATCAGCTACAAAGTAACAACACTTGGTCAGCACCTCAAACGAAACATTCATACCATGTTTAGTTTCAATCCTAAGCGGTTTTCTAGAAGAAGACATATGCCATGCTTGGTTTCATTTCATTCAATGGTTCTCTAGAAGAAAACATTTGTATATATTTCCCATAGGGTCCTTTGTTAAACTAAGTCCCCCCGTTGGCAGTCATCTTGGTTGACGGATTTGCTACAAAGTAACAACACTTGGTCAACACCTCATAAGGAACATTCATGCCATGGTTGGTTTCATTTCATTTAATGGTTCTCTAAAAGGAGACATTTGTATGTATTGTCGATAGGGTCCTTTATTAAACAAAGTCCCCCGTTGGCAGCCATCTTGGTTGATGGATTTGGTACAAAGTAACAACACTTGGTCAACACCTCATAAGGAACATTCATGCCACGTTTGGTTCCATTCCATTCAGTGGTTCTTCAAAAGAAAACATTTGTATATATTTCCCTTAGGGTCCTTTGTTAAACGAAGTCCCCCGCTGGCGGCCATCTTGGATGATGGATCGGCTTCAAAGTAACAACACTTGGTCAACACCTCATAAGGAACATTCATGCCATGTTTGGTTTCATTCCATTCAGTGGTTCTCTAAAAGAAATTTGTATGAATTGTCCATAGAGTCCTATGTTAAACGAAACTTGGTTTAATATTGGCCCCGTAATTTAATAAAAAAATATCCTGGCAGCCATCTTGAACAGTAAATCGGCAACAATGTAGCAACACTCGATCAGCACCTCATAAGGAACATTTATGCCATGTTTGGTTTCATTCCATTCAGTGGTTCTCTAGAAGAAGTTCAAAATGTAAAAAGTTAACGACGACGACGGACGACGACGACGACGGACGCTAAGTTGCGAGCCAGGTGAACTAAGAAATAATTTGTGTGGTGCTAACACTAACGTAGTTTAGTGGTTTTTAAGGGGATTCGTAAAAGTGTCTAAACTCCATGATGGATACGGGTATAATATAAAGCTATACGATCATGAGTAACCAACGCTAGCTGCAACCTGTGTTACAACTGTTGTGCGGGAAAGAGGGGGAAAGCGCAGACTAAGGCAGTTGCCTCCCCTTTCCCGTTGAAGGGTTTATGTGTTGTTGGTTTCTGTTTTACATATCTGTGTTTCTATTTTAACTACAACAGTTTGGGGGACTGTCGTTCGTGTTCTTTCGAGGCCTCCTGGTGAATAAAACAAAGATGTCTATATATGTTTATTTCGAGTCCAACCATACCAGTAAATTAATGTTTGATTCCTTAGGGTTTCCTATTTTAAACCCCTAGTACACGTGCTGGTTGGACTTGTTTTATTCACCAATCAAAATGACTTTTAGAATACATATTTTTATAAGAACAGTTTCTATTGGTTAGATATCTTTTAAACTAATTTACAATTTTACATTATTTGGGGTTACTATTTTTAATTACTTAATACTTTGTTTTTACGACCATAAGGGAAATCCGATTATTTGGTTAGATAGAATTCTAGTTGAACAATAGAAAAGAATTAGATATATTTGCTAAAGAAAATACTTCTAAGAGTGTAAGCTGTCAAACCTTATTTATGTCGCTAAGTGTCAAATAAGAAGAATTTCACATCTAATACTTATATATTAAAAGTTACATAACATTATAGACTTTCTAATTATATCTTTATACAAAAATTAGTTATTTTCTACAATTACAAAGAAGATCCACTTAGTTTTATATGAAATAAAATTTATTTCTTGGAATATTTTACCTCATTTTACCTTCATTATACAACCACCCTCCAATAGTGTATACTAAGTAAATGGGTATAGAAATATGGCCTGGACTTCCCCCGTTCCAACAGAAACTTGAACGCTTGCTGAATGGGACGTATTGCAAAAAGTCAAAAGGTGGAGGCAGGGAGACTTGACAGAATGTTTTGGGTTTTTTTGTACAATTTTCGGATTTTTTATCATTTAACCCGTTTATTTCCGTGAACCTTTAAAACCCAAGATTTTTATTGAAAGGGGATTGATCGTTATCTGTTGACAATATAGATTTTGATTTATGCTGCTTTCAGCTGCGGAACCAACATTTTCAGAGAGGGATATCAATCGTTATCTCGAACACAACCTTTGACATACAAACTGAATGTTCACTGCCCAGCTATACTATTTACTATTTTTACATTTTACGATAACGAATGTCCCCCGGGTCTGACTCAGTAAATACATGATCCACTTCACTAAAGTCAATAACTTTTTGTGTAACTTTTTGTAATTGCAGTTTCTTTTTATTAAAATCCAGCGTATATATATAGGCGTGTACCTTTTTTTCATTTGTTTTGTGAATTACAATACTAGGGAAAACTATATAAACGGTGGGGTATTCAATAAAAGCAGCTAAGACTAAAAACCAAGGGAACGCATTGAATTACATACACGTAGAACAGGGACATTCCAGACCACTGCAGGACTGAACAAGACTTCACAGGTGAAAAATAGTATTTTTACACCCGAAATTATTTGCAAAATTGGTTCCACAACGTAGCTATAGAATAATTTAGAAGATATGTTACCCTGTCTCGATTTTTTATACAAATTAAGTTTATGTAAAAACGTGAAACATTATCTTAGAAACCAAATAATGTAAACATACAGGAATTCATTTCTTACACAATGTCAATCCGAAAAGTTTATGTTTCTAAAGTATTCTTTCTTTTTTCATCTGAACTGAACACACTAAAGTCTTATGCTTTATCTGTTAAATCATTTTGAAATAAAAACAATAATTGCATTCAATGCGAAAGGTGGTAGGTGACCCCGGATACCGGTCACATAAGAAAATTCCTTTTCAAATTGCTGTATATGTAACAAAAAATATGTTCCACCGGAACTTATGTTACAGAAAATATGTTCCAGCACTATAAAATTTGTTCTGGAACTAATTTTTTAACCAAGTGTGAAATAAGTTCCGGAACAAAAATCACAGGACCATGAATTTTGTTCCAATATTAAAATTAAATAAAAAAGTGAAATAAGTTCTTGTGATATTAGTTTTAAACGAAGGTATTTTATAGAAATCAATGAAAATGTTCTGCTCGAACCTATTTCACAGAAAATAAGTTCTGTGCTTGCATGGGGTACATTTGCAATTGAAGGAATGACTTTAGGATGAAGATAAGAAATAAAAGCGATGATAATGTATCTATGTTTGATCGTATATGTGGTATTCAACATGTTTCCTGATGATCTGTCATTGGTGTTCTAATCATACATGTACTTAGCTATGGTCATTGCACAGTTTTTAAAGAGCGTGTATTTTGTTTATTTATGTCTTTTAATATAATTGATCAGCCACTTTGTCCTTTTCAAAAAAGTACAAATATTCATCTTCAACTATAATACTTTTTTTCGGAATGACTTTTATTATTATTTCTTATTCTACTCTTTCCTGGCTCATAAGTGCCATTTTTAGTATTATTACTTGAGCATGTGATTAAACTTTTTCTTTACTCCACATGATCCAATTGGATGTTTACACTTTTTATTTATTACGTTATGCAATATAATACATGTTTTTCATAATGACTTTAAACTCACTGATGACAAGTGCTCAGTATATAAGACATTTTGTTTAACCAGTGGAACATATTTCACAGACAAGGAACTTATTTCACCAGGTGAGGAACAAGTTTCACAAATCCAGAACTTATTCCACCAGGTAAGGAACAAATCTCACAAACATGGAACTTATTTCACTAGGTAAGGAACAAATTTCACCAACCCAGAACTTCTTTCACGAAGTAAAGTGTGGAACTTATTTCATAGAGATGGAACAAATTATATAGAAACTGTCTGTGAAAAAAGTTCTTCCAGAACATATTTCCTGTGAAATTAGTTCCACTGGAACTTTTTTCACAGGAACAAATTTTGGCTCACATATACACGTTCATCGCTAATACCTCGAACTTTTACCTCAGTAGATATGAATAGTTGTTATTTATGTATTATTGTCATTTTGCTTATTTTCTTTGGTTACATCTTCTGACATCAGACTCGGACTTCTCTTGAACTGACTTTTAATGTGCGTATTGTTATGCGTTTACTTTTCTACATTGGTTAGAGGTATAGGGGGAGGGTTGAGATCTCACAAACATGTTTAACCCCGCCGCATTTTTGCGCCTGTCCCAAGTCAGGAGCCTCTGGCCTTTGTTAGTCTTGTATTATTTTAATTTTAGTTTCTTGTGTACAATTTGGAAATTAGTTTGGCGTTCATTATCACTGGACTAGTATATATTTGTTTAGGGGCCAGCTGAAGGACGCCTCCGGGTGCGGGAATTTCTCGCTACATTGAAGACCTGTTGGTGACCCTCTGCTGTTGTTTTTTATTTGGTCGGGTTGTTGTCTCTTTGACACATTCCCCATTTCCATTCTCAATTTGATTTACAGGTATGATTGCCAGTGAGACAAGTATCCACCAGAGAACAAATGACGTAGGTGTAAGCAGCTATAGGTGACTGTACTTATGTTCTACAGGTATGATTGCCAGAGAGACAAGTATCTACCAGAGAACAAATGACGTAGATGTAAGCAGCTATAGGTGACTGTACGTATGTTCTACAGGTATGATTGCCAGAGAGACAAGTGTTCACCAGAGAACAAATGACGTAGGTGTAAGCAGCTATAGGTGACTGTACGTATGTTTTACAGGTATGATTGCCAGTGAAACAAGTATCCACCAGAGAACAAATGACGTAGGCGTTAGCATCTATAGGTGACTGTATGTATGTTCTGCAGTTATGATTACCAAAGAGACAAGTATCTGCCAGAGAACAAATGACGTAGATGTAATCAGCTATAGGTGACTGTACTTATGTTCTACAGGTATGATCACCAGAGAAACGGTATCCGCCAGAGAACAAATGACGTAGATGTAAGCAGCTATAGGTGACTGTACTTATGTTCTACAGGTATGATTCCCAGAGAGACAAGTATCCACCAGAGAAGACATGACGTAGATGTAAGCAGCTATAGATGACTGTACTTATGTTCTACAGGTATGATTGTCAGAGAGACAAGTATCCACCAGAGAACACATGACGTAGATGTAAGCAGCTATAGGTGACTGTACTAATGTTCTACAGGTATAATTGCCAGAGAGACAAGTATCCACCAGAGAACACATGACGTAGATGTAAGCAGCTATAGGTGACTGTACTAATGTTCTACAGGTATAATTGCCAGAGAGACAAGTATCTACCAGAGAACAAATGACTTAGATTTTAGCAGCTATAGGTGACTGTACTTATGTTCTACAGGTATGATTCCCAGAGAGACAAGTATCCACCAGAGAAGACATGACGTAGATGTAAGCAGCTATAGGTGACTGTACTTATGTTCTACAGGTATGATTCCCAGAGAGACAAGTATTCACCAGAGAACAAATGACGTAGGTGTAAGCCGCTATAGGTGATTGTACGTATGTTCTACATGTATGATTACCAGACAGACAAGTATCCACCAGAGAACAAAAGACATAGATGTTAGCAGCTATAGGTGACTGTACGTATGTTCTACAGGTATGATTGCCAGAGAAACAAGTATTCACCAGAGAAGAAATGACGTAGGTGTAAGTAGCTATAGGTGACTGTACTTATGTTCTTCAGGTATGATTGCCAGAGAGACAAGTATCCACCAGAGAACAAATGACGTAGATCTAAGCAGCTATAGATGACTGTACTTATGTTCTTCAGGTATGATTGTCAGAGAGACAAGTATCCACCAGAGAACACATGACGTAGATGTAAGCAGCTATAAGTGACTGTACTAATGTTCTACAGGTATGATTGTCAGAGAGACAAGTATCCACCAGAGAACACATGACGTAGATGTAAGCAGCTATAGGTGACTGTACTAATGTTCTACAGGTATAATTGCCAGAGAGACAAGTATCTACCAGAGAACAAATGACTTAGATTTTAGCAGCTATAGGTGACTGTACTTATGTTCTACAGGTATGATTCCCAGAGAGACAAGTATCCACCAGAGAAGACATGACGTAGATGTAAGCAGCTATAGGTGACTGTACTTATGTTCTACAGGTATGATTCCCAGAGAGACAAGTATTCACCAGAGAACAAATGACGTAGGTGTAAGCCGCTATAGGTGATTGTACGTATGTTCTACATGTATGATTACCAGACAGACAAGTATCCACCAGAGAACAAAAGACATAGATGTTAGCAGCTATAGGTGACTGTACGTATGTTCTACAGGTATGATTGCCAGAGAAACAAGTATTCACCAGAGAAGAAATGACGTAGGTGTAAGTAGCTATAGGTGACTGTACTTATGTTCTTCAGGTATGATTGCCAGAGAGACAAGTATCCACCAGAGAACAAATGACGTAGATCTAAGCAGCTATAGATGACTGTACTTATGTTCTTCAGGTATGATTGTCAGAGAGACAAGTATCCACCAGAGAACACATGACGTAGATGTAAGCAGCTATAGGTGACTGTACTAATATTCTACAGGTATGATTGTCAGAGAGACAAGTATCCACCAGAGAACACATGACGTAGATGTAAGCAGCTATAGGTGACTGTACTAATGTTCTACAGGTATGATTGCCAGAGAGACAAGTATCTACCAGAGAACAAATGACATAGATTTTAGCAGCTATAGGTGACTGTACTTATGTTCTACAGGTATGATTCCCAGAGAGACAAGTATCCACCAGAGAAGACATGACGTAGATGTAAGCAGCTATAGGTGACTGTACTTATGTTCTACAGGTATGATTCCCAGAGAGACAAGTATCCACCAGAGAACAAATGACGTAGGTGTAAGCCGCTATAGGTGATTGTACGTATGTTCTACATGTATGATTACCAGACAGACAAGTATCCACCAGAGAACAAAAGACATAGATGTTAGCAGCTATAGGTGACTGTACGTATGTTCTACAGATATGATTGCCAGAGAAACAAGTATTCACCAGAGAAGAAATGACGTAGATGTAAGCAGCTATAGGTGACTGTACTTATGTTCTACAGGTATGATTGTCAGAGAGACAGGTATCCACCAGAGAAGACATGACGTAGATGTAAGCAGCTATAGATGACTGTACTTATGTTCTACAGGTATGATTGTCAGAGAGACAAGTATCCACCAGAGAACAAATGACGTAGATGTAAGCAGCTATAGGTGACTGTACTTATGTTCTTCAGGTATGATTGTCAGAGAGACAAGTATCCACCAGAGAACAAATGACGTAGATCTAAGCAGCTATAGATGACTGTACTTATGTTCTTCAGGTATGATTGTCAGAGAGACAGGTATCCACCAGAGAAGACATGACGTAGATGTAAGCAGCTATAGATGACTGTACTTATGTTCTACAGGTATGATTGTCAGAGAGACAAGTATCCACCAGAGAACACATGACGTAGATGTAAGCAGCTATAGGTGACTGTACTAATGTTCTACAGGTATGATTGCCAGAGAGACAAGTATCTACCAGAGAACAAATGACTTAGATTTTAGCAGCTATAGGTGACTGTACGTATGTTCTACAGGTATGATTACCAGAGAGACAAGTATCCACCAGAGAACAAATGACGTAGATGTAAGCAGCTATAGGTGACTGTACTTATGTTTACTCCAAATCTCCCTTGATTAATATGTATGACACCTGTCTATTGGTTATGTCCGTATGTTTACCTCCAGATGTCTTTGATTTTGTGTTGTTGGTTTGCTGTATCATTGATATAAACTCCAAATATCCTTAGATTAATATGTTTGACACCTGTCTATTGGTGAAGCCCGTATGTTAACCTCCAGATGTCTTTGATTTTGTGTTGTTGGTTTGCTGTATCATTGATATAAACTCCGAATCTCCTTTGATTAATATGTATGACACCTGTTTATTGGTGAAGCCCGTATGTTAACCTCCAGATGTCTTTGATGTTGTGTTGTTGGTTTGCTGTATCATTGATATAAACTCCAAATATCCTTTGATTAATATGTATGACACCTGTCTATTGGTGATGCCCGTATGTTAACCTCCAGATGTCTTTGATTTTGTGTTGTTGGTTTGCTGTATCATCGATATAAACTCCAAATATCCTTTGATTAATATGTATGACACCTGTTTATTGGTGAAGCCCGTATGTTAACCTCCACATGTCTTTGATTTTGTGTTGTTGGTTTGCTGTATCATTGATATTAACTCCAAATATCCTTTGATTAATATGTTTGACACCTGTCTATTGGTGAAGCCCGTATGTTAACCTCCAGATGTCTTTGATTTTGTGTTGTTGGTTTGCTGTATCATTGATATAAACTCCAAATATCCTTTGATTAATATGTATGACACCTGTCTATTGGTGAAGCCCGTATGTTAACCTCCAGATGTCTTTGATTTTGTGTTGTTGGTTTGCTGTATCATTGATATAAACTCAAAATATCCTTTGATTAATATGTTTGACACCTGTTTATTGGTGAAGCCCGTATGTTAACCTCCAGATGTCTTTGATTTTGTGTTGTTGGTTTGCTGTATCATTGATATAAACTCCAAATATCCTTTGATTAATATGTTTGACACCTGTTTATTGGTGAAGCCCGTATGTTAACCTCCAGATGTCTTTGATTTTGTGTTGTTGGTTTGCTGTATCATTGATATAAACTCCAAATATCCTTTGATTAATATGTTTGACACCTGTTTATTGGTAAAGCCCGTATGTTAACCTCCAGATGTCTTTGATTTTGTGTTGTTGGTTTGCTGTATCATTGATATAAACTCCAAATATCCTTTGATTAATATGTTTGACACCTGTTTATTGGTGAAGCCCGTATGTTAACCTCCAGATGTCTTTGATTTTGTGTTGTTGGTTTGCTGTATCATTGATATAAACTCCAAATATCCTTTGATTAATATGTATGACACCTGTCTATTGGTGAAGCCCGTCTGTTAACCTCAAGATGCCTTTTGTTTTTGTGTTGTTGGTTTGCTGTATCATTGATATAAACTCCAAATCACCTTTAATTAATATGTATGACACCTGTCTATTGGTGAAGCCCGTATGTTAACCTCCAGATGTCTTTGATTTTGTGTTGTTGGTTTGCTGTATCATTGATATAAACTCCAAATATCCTTTGATTAATATGTTTGACACCTGTCTATTGGTGAAGCCCGTATGTTAATCTCCAGATGTCTTTGATTTTGTGTTGTTGGTTTGCTGTATCATTGATATAAACTCCAAATATCCTTTGATTAATATGTATGACACCTGTTTATTGGTGAAGCCCGTATGTTAACCTCCAGATGTCTTTGATTTTGTGTTGTTGGTTTGCTGTATCATTGATATAAACTCCGAATCTCCTTTGATTAATATGTATGACACCTGTCTATTGGTGAAGCCCGTCTGTTAACCTCAAGATGCCTTTTGTTTTTGTGTTGTTGGTTTGCTGTATCATTGATATAAACTCCAAATATCCTTTGATTAATATGTATGACACCTGTTTATTGGTGAAGCCCGTCTGTTAACCTCAAGATGCCTTTTGTTTTTGTGTTGTTGGTTTGCTGTATCATTGATATAAACTCCAAATATCCTTTGATTAATATGTATGACACCTGTCTATTGGTGAAGCCCGTATGTTAACCTCCAGATGTCTTTGATTTTGTGTTGTTGGTTTGCTGTATCATTGATATAAACTCCAAATATCCTTTGATTAATATGTATGACACCTGTTTATTTGTGATGCCCGTATGTTAACCTCCAGATGTCTTTGATTTTGTGTTGTTGGTTTGCTGTATCATTGATATAAACTCCAAATATGCTTTGATTAATATGTTTGACACCTGTTTATTGGTGATGCCCGTATGTTAACCTCCAGATGTCTTTGATTTTGTGTTGTTGGTTTGCTGTATCATCGATATAAACTCCAAATATCCTTTGATTAATATGTATGACACCTGTTTATTGGTGAAGCCCGTCTGTTAACCTCAAGATGCCTTTTGTTTTTGTGTTGTTGGTTTGCTGTATCATTGATATAAACTCCAAATATCCTTTGATTAATATGTATGACACCTGTCTATTGGTGAAGCCCGTATGTTAACCTCCAGATGTCTTTGATTTTGTGTTGTTGGTTTGCTGTATCATTGATATAAACTCCAAATATCCTTTGATTAATATGTATGACACCTGTCTATTTGTGATGCCCGTATGTTAACCTCCAGATGTCTTTGATTTTGTGTTGTTGGTTTGCTGTATCATTGATATAAACTCCAAATATGCTTTGATTAATATGTTTGACACCTGTTTATTGGTGATGCCCGTATGTTAACCTCCAGATGTCTTTGATTTTGTGTTGTTGGTTTGCTGTATCATTGATATAAACTCCAAATATCCTTTGATTAATATGTTTGACACCTGTTTATTTGTGATGCCCGTATGTTAACCTCCAGATGTCTTTGATTTTGTGTTGTTGGTTTGCTGTATCATTGATATAAACTCCAAATATCCTTTGATTAATATGTATGACACCTGTCTATTGGTGAAGCCCGTATGTTAACCTCCAGATGTCTTTGATTTTGTGTTGTTGGTTTGCTGTATCATCGATATAAACTCCAAATATCCTTTGATTAATATGTATGACACCTGTCTATTTGTGATGCCCGTATGTTAACCTCCAGATGTCTTTGATTTTGTGTTGTTGGTTTGCTGTATCATCGATATAAACTCCAAATATCCTTTGATTAATATGTATGACACCTGTTTATTGGTGAAGCCCGTATGTTAACCTCCAGATGTCTTTGATTTTGTGTTGTTGGTTTGCTGTATCATTGATATAAACTCCAAATATCCTTTGATTAATATGTATGACACCTGTCTATTTGTGATGCCCGTATGTTAACCTCCAGATGTCTTTGATTTTGTGTTGTTGGTTTGCTGTATCATTGATATAAACTCCAAATATTCTTTGATTAATATGTATGACACCTGTCTATTTGTGATGCCCGTATGTTAACCTCCAGATGTCTTTGATTTTGTGTTGTTGGTTTGCTGTATCATTGATATAAACTCCAAATATCCTTTGATTAATATGTTTGACACCTGTTTATTGGTGAAGCCCGTATGTTAACCTCCAGATGTCTTTGATTTTGTGTTGTTGGTTAGCTGTATCATTGATATAAACTCCAAATATCCTTTGATTAATATGTATGACACCTGTCTATTTGTGATGCCCGTATGTTAACCTCCAGATGTCTTTGATTTTGTGTTGTTGGTTTGCTGTATCATTGATATAAACTCCAAATATCCTTTGATTAATATGTATGACACCTGTTTATTGGTGAAGCCCGTATGTTAACCTCCAGATGTCTTTGATTTTGTGCTGTTGGTTTGCTGTATCATTGATATAAACTCCAAATATCCTTTGATTAATATGTATGACACCTGTTTATTGGTGAAGCCCGTATGTTAACCTCCAGATGTCTTTGATTTTGTGTTGTTGGTTTGCTGTATCATTGATATAAACTCCAAATATCCTTTGATTAATATATATGACACCTGTTTATTGGTGAAGCCCGTATGTTAACCTCCAGATGTCTTTGATTTTGTATTGTTGGTTTGCTGTATCATTGATATAAACTCCAAATATCCTTTGATTAATATGTATGACACCTGTCTATTGGTGAAGCCCGTATGTTAACCTCCAGATGTCTTTGATTTTGTGTTGTTGGTTTGCTGTATCATTGATATAAACTCCAAATATCCTTTGATTAATATGTATGACACCTGTCTATTTGTGATGCCCGTATGTTAACCTCCAGATGTCTTTGATTTTGTGTCGTTGGTTTGCTGTATCATTGATATAAACTCCAAATATCCTTTGATTAATATGTTTGACACCTGTCTATTGGTGATGCCCGTATGTTAACCCCTAGATATCTTTCATTTTGTGTCGTTGGTTTGCTGTATCATTGATATAAACTCCAAATATCCTTTGATTAATATGTATGACACCTGTTTATTGGTGATTCCCGTATGTTTACCTCCAGATGTCTTTGATTTTGTGTTGTTGGTTTGCTGTATCATTGATATAAACTCCAAATATCCTTTGATTAATATGTTTGACACCTGTTTATTGGTGAAGCCCGTATGTTAACCCCTAGATATCTTTGATTTTGTGTCGTTGGTTTGCTGTATCATTGATATAAACTCCGAATCTGCTTTGATTAATATGTATGACACCTGTCTATTTGTGATGCCCGTATGTTAACCTCCAGATGTCTTTGATTTTGTGTTGTTGGTTTGCTGTATCATTGATATAAACTCCGAATCTGCTTTGATTAATATGTATGACACCTGTCTATTGGTGAAGCCCGTATGTTAACCTCCAGATGTCTTTGATTTTGTGTTGTTGGTTTGCTGTATCATTGATATAAACTCCAAATATCCTTTGATTAATATGTATGACACCTGTTTATTGGTGAAGCCCGTATGTTAACCTCCAGATGTCTTTGATTTTGTGTTGTTGGTTTGCTGTATCATTGATATAAACTCCAAATATCCTTTGATTAATATGTATGACACCTGTCTATTTGTGATGCCCGTATGTTAACCTCCAGATGCCTTTGATTTTGTGTTGTTGGTTTGCTGTATCATTGATATAAACTCCAAATCTCCCTTGATTAATATGTTTGACACCTGTTTATTGGTGAAGCCCGTATGTTAACCTCCAGATCTCTTTGATTTTGTGTTGTTGGTTTGCTGTATCATTGATATAAACTCCAAATATCCTTTGATTAATATGTTTGACACCTGTCTATTGGTGAAGCCCGTATGTTAACCTCCAGATGTCTTTGATTTTGTGTTGTTGGTTTGCTGTATCATTGATATAAACTCCAAATATCCTTTGATTAATATGTTTGACACCTGTCTATTTGTGATGCCCGTATGTTAACCTCCAGATGCCTTTGATGTTGTGTTGTTGGTTTGCTGTATCATTGATATAAACTCCGAATCTGCTTTGATTAATATGTTTGACACCTGTCTATTGGTGAAGCCCGTATGTTAACCTCCAGATGTCTTTGATTTTGTGTTGTTGGTTTGCTGTATCATCGATATAAACTCCAAATATCCTTTTGATTAATATGTTTGACACCTGTTTATTGGTGAAGCCCGTATGTTTACCACCCGATGTCTTTGATTTTTAGTTGTTGGCATGCTGTATCAACGATATAAACTCCAAATATCCTTTGATTAATATGTTTGACACCTGTTTATTGGTGAAGCCCGTATGTTTACCACCCGATGTCTTTGATTTTTAGTTGTTGGTTTGCTGTATCATTGATATAAACTCCAAATATCCTTTAATTAATATGTATGACACCTGTCTATTTGTGATGCCCGTATGTTAACCTCAAGATGCCTTTTGTTTTTGAGTTGTTGGTTTGCTGTATCATTGATATAAACTCCAAATATCCTTTGATTAATATGTATGACACCTGTTTATTGGTGAAGCCCGTATGTTTACCACCAGATGTCTTTGATTTTGAGTTGTTGGTTTGCTGTATCATTGATATAAACTCCAGATATCCTTTGATTAATATGTTTGACAGTGATGTCCCTTGTTGCTAAGGCTCGTTGAGATAGCACTCCGTTAAAAAAGTTTAATTATTAATGAAATAGAGGTAAGATGGATCCACAACTTGAAGCAATATGTAAGCGTATGAATGCTGATCGTATGAAACGCCTACTGAGTGTTCTACAAAACGAAGAAAGTGAATCTGACGGAGATGAAGTGAATGAACATAATCAAAACCAAGAAAAAATGGCGTCTTTTTCTGAAGTAGTCACTGGTAAAACTCAAAACAAACAAACTGAAAACAATCAATCTGAGACACCTCAAAGAAATAATACCGGAAACTTTGTAAAACCCATCTTTCTGAAAGACGAAGATGTACATGGCTCAGTAAAACCCCCAAGAACTCTTTGGCTCACAAATGTAGAGATATACAATGCCATAGGTACCAAAGTCCCAGCAGAGTGTATTAAAGGTATTCAACGGATCAGAGAAATGTGGCGCCTTTATATGGACAACGAGGAGGACAGACTGTCTTTGTTAGTGACAGGGCTTAACCTGCGTGGCAGGCAGGTGCCCCTGTACTCGCAAAATCCTCGCAATCCTGGTAGGCTTCAAGAAAATACTATTCGTATTAAGGTGAAGAATGTCCCTCTGTCCGCTGACGATGGACAAATCCACAGAGCTCTAACCCTACAAGGGTGTGATATTCAAGACCTTTTCCGAGAATATCTGAGAGTCAACGGTGAATTAACTGCTTGCCAGACTGGTGACAGAGTGGTTATCAGCAAGGTACTAGACAAGACCATACCAAGAAATCTGCAGATAGGCAAATACATGGCTAGGGTTTTCCATGCTGGACAACCTGAATTCAACAGAAGCATCAATTATGAAAACAATGTAAAAACTTGTCATAAATGCTTGAAGCCTGGTCATTTGATATATGAATGTCCAAATGACTGGGTTTGTAGAACTTGCAAAGAAAGTGGGCATAAAATGATAGACTGCCCAACTGACCTTCAAAGTGAACATAAAAATGATGAAAACTCAGAGGTTGATGTTAATGAAAGTGCTGATGCAAATCTACAGTCCAATGAAGCTCAGACAAAAGAACAAATGTCTGAAACAACTGACAAAACATCCAACACATCAAAACTTAAACCATCACAAAATAGCAGTGGATCTAGCAAACACAGTGATACAAGAACAGGTTCAACAAAAAATGTGCAAATATCAAATGTCAGTAACTCAGGCAATGACAAATCACAACAATCAATTGATAAATTTGTGAGAACTCCAAAAAATGCAAGAAGAACCGCAGCAAGAAATCATACCCCACCAACACCTACTGATAACATTGCACCTAAGAAATCAAAAGGGTAGACTAATTTATCACGTTATAGTCAATACAACTGTTGTAACATATTTCAAAATATTGTATTTTAATGATTTACCACTGAAATGTACTATAATGATCTGAACATATGTTTTTACACTATTTAAAAAAACAAAAACAAAAAATATATAAATGGAAAAAAAATCAAGCTCAAATACAGAGTTTAATCGAAGTAAAGATGAAATATTTAAAAATGTTGGAATGTTATTAAACAAGATATGGTATAAAAAAGTTAATATGGTGTTGAAAACGCTATTAATAAAACTAATATTATGTATTACTATACAAATGTTTGTATTTTTAAGAGGTCAATTGAAAATATTAGAATCAAAGTTATGGTGTTACATAAATTATTTAATAGGTCAAAAGATAATATTTATTTTCAGAATCATGATCAACCAGATTTTGCATAATCATTTGTTTAAGTATTATTGTATGGGAAAAAAAGTCAACCAGCTGTTTTATAAAAACTGGGTTTTCCCTATGCTATATTTAGAAACATTAAATCAGTGTGAAAATCTATCGGATAACAGAAGTTATTCATTGACCAAAACATATAGTTTATATTATACACTTTTATGCTGCTTTATAAATTTCAATCAAATATATTTAGCTGTTAGTACTACACCAATATTATCATGGACATGGGTATGTAGTACTATCATTTTGTTATTCGCCAAATGTATATTGATTAAATTTGAAATGTTCGTATCTGAAATGGAAATGACAATGTACAACATTTATGGTTTTATAGCACGAAGATCAACATGTGAAGTTGAGATTTTATACAATTATTATAAGATAGTAGATGAGGAGTTAATTAAATTATATCATAAACAGAGGTTTAAATGTACAATGTCGAGGATGTTATATATCAAGCAATTATGTGCTTACTTGCAATACCGGGTTTTCCCAAAGCTATTTTTAGAAATATGTTATAGCAAAAAAAATCGTAAAACTACCTTTAAACAAGAACAAGGTAGATTACATATAGTCATTTTTAAAACCTGTAGCTGTATGTTTGAGAAACAGTTATTTCTTACAATGTATTTGTATAATGTTAATGTGAGTAAATATAATTTCAATATGCATGTACATCATAAAAGCGACACTTTTTGGGACTTACTATTAGTTGATAACAAACACAAACCTTTTGTTGCAAGTGATAACAAAGTAATTTATAAACAAACAAATAAAAACAATCTTGGGTATATATCCAAAATTACTTACCTTATCAGTGATGTGCTCATCTTCAGAAAACATCTGTTTCAGAATTGTAAAAGTAATCCAAAAAATCATTTACGTATGAATTCTAAAACAGGATTTAAATCCATTCGAAGTTCAGGCTTTTCTATAGTATGCCACATAAGCAAAAGCACTTTTCAATTGCAAAATACTCAGTTCATATGTTTAAAAGGTCTTACTCGCACATTATTTTTATTTTACTTATTTTTTAGTGTACTGCAGCGTAATCCATTTAAACCGTTAGAGGTAGAAATATTTGTCCAAATTGAACATGTTGAATGCTTTATACACAATGTAACAGGTGATGAAACAAATTTTATGTACCTGGGTACGTCCGTACTTCACGGGTTAATAATTGACACGAGATTAAATAAGGTCGCAAATTTTTACCTGTTGTCAATTGAAAGTTTGTACTTTAATGTTAGAATAGATCATATAGATAAGTCAACGAAATTAAATTACCTTTTAACTAATCATTACAATGACAAATATTAATTTATGTACACTTAATGTTAATGGTATACAAAATAAAGAAAAAGGATTAAGAGTCATAGATTGGGTTAAACGTAATAAGTGTTCATTGCACTTTTACAAGAAACACATCTAAATGAAGAAACTAGGGCTAGTCTAGAAAAAGAAACTGATTTTATTTTTCACTGCAGTCATGGAACTACGGCAAGTAGGGGGGTAGCAATAGGTATAAACAAGCATGCAGACATTGAGGTTATTAATAAATTCTGCGATAATGACGGAAGACTTATTTTATTAAATGTGAAAATGGATAATGTAATATTGTCTTTAGTTTGTCTTTACGCACCAAATTATAGAACCGATAGAAATTCTTTCTTTAAAAAAGTAAACAATTTTATAAAAGAAAATTCTATAGGCATTACTCTAGTTGCCGGCGATTTCAATGAAGCATTGAAAACTTTAGATAGGAAAAGCTTAAATAAAAATACGAAATTTTCAGAGCCTGTTAATAGTTTAAAAGTTCTTTTAAAATATCATAATTTTATAGATATTTGGCGTATTATACATAAAAGCACACAACAGTTTACATGGAGAAGAAAGGATAAGACACAAGCTAGTAGGATAGATTTAATTTTAATTGCAAAAGAATTCCAGTCTCTCGTTGAATATTGTAAAATTAAACCGGCACTGATTAAAGTGACTGACCATCAAGGGATAGTTTTAATCTTTAAGACAGGGGCTTCAGAAAGAGGGAATGGATACTGGAAACTAAATAATTCTATCTTAAAGGAAATTGAATATAAAAACACAATCAACAGGGTAATAAATCAGTTCGAAAATCGTATGATCAATACTGACAGTAGCGATATCCGTCTTTTATGGGACAATCTAAAAATTGAAATTAGAGATGAATCTATTCTATACTGTAAAAGAAAATCGAAGTTATCAAGGGAGACAACAAGAAAATTAGAAAGCGAATTAGAACACTTAATGACAACCAGAGATAAACAATTAAAAGAAGATGAAACACTAACAAATAATATTAAACAATTAGAATTACAATTAGACACAATTTATGAATATAAAGCAAAGGGGGCTCAAATTAGATCAAGGGAGAAATGGATAGAACTAGGGGAAAAGAATAATTCTTATTTTCTGGGATTAGAAAAACAGCGACAAGTCAAAAAATCTATTAACAAACTCAGAAATGAAAATAACGAGGTAACAACAAATCAAGAACAAATTTTAGAAATGATTAAAAACTATTATAAAATATTATATACAACCACGGCTCCAGATAAAGATCTACTGCATACATATGTAGGTGATACTATTATGGAAAGGGAGATAAATGTAAATGACTTTAAAGTTTGTGATGGGGAGGTTACTATAGATGAATGTACTAAAGCTATTAACACGATGAAGCTAAATAAATCACCTGGTCTAGATGGTTTAACATTAGAATTTTATAAGACATTCTGGGAAAAATTAAAAACAATGTTGGTAAAAGTTCTAAATAAGGGACATGAGGAAAAACTTCTTTTATATACACAACGAACAGGTGTTCTTTCTTTATTATTCAAGAAAAATGATCCATTATCTTTAGACAATTATCGTCCGATATCATTATTAAATGTAGATTTGAAAATACTATCTCATGTTTTAGCACAGAGACTAAAAAAACTTCTTCCTAAATTAATTAATGAAGATCAAACCGGATATGTAAAAAATCGTTTTATTGGATTTAATTTACGGCAAATCCAAGATATAATGGACTATGCAGAATCAAACGGAATAGATGGGGCTATAATATTTGTTGATTTTACAAAAGCTTTTGATTCTTTGGAATGGGAATTTATGTTAAGTGTTCTAAAGCATTTTGGTTTTAATGAATCATTCATATCATGGGTGGAAACATTATATAAGGGAATACAGACGTGTGTAATAAATAATGGATGGGTATCCGAAATTTTTGAAAACTCTAGAGGAATCCGTCAAGGGTGTCCTTTATCGGCTTTACTTTTTGTTTTATCAGTCGAAATTATGGCCGAGCGATTGAGGCAAACCTCAGACATTAAAGGTTTTCGTGTTACTATAGATAATAAAACACATAGCATTAAAATATCACAATTAGCTGATGATACAACTTTGTTTTGTAGTTCAAAATCAGATATATCTAAAGCTATGAATATAATTGAAACATTTGGCTCTTTCTCAGGGTTAAAGCTAAATCGTAATAAAACAGAAGGAATTTGGATTGGGGCGCTTAAAAACAGCGTAGATAAGATTGAAGGCATACGCTGGACCGACAAACCCGTCAAAGCTTTAGGTATTTATTTTGGTCACGATAAACTTCAATGTGAAAAGTTAAAATGGGAACCTAAAATAGATAACATGAAATCATTAATTAAAACATGGGAAAAAAGAAAATTAACAATGGTTGGGAAAATATTGATCATAAAATCTTTAATATTACCAAAATTTACATTTTTGGCTACTTCGTGTAAAGTTCCAGAGATTTACTTGAAAGAAATTGAAAGCTGCTGTTTCAAATACATTTGGGAAGGAAAAAATGACAAAGTAAAAAGAAACACACTTATTGGAGAATACCAAAAAGGGGGGTTAAGAATGATCGATTTTGATAGTTATTTTACTGCACTGAAAGCCTCATGGGTCTCAAAATTAACAACAACCAATATGTCGAATTGGAAGATTATTCCTACTAAATATTTTAACAATCTTGGTAAAAACTTTCTTGTTTTTAACATGAATTTAGATAATATTAAATCAATAGATAGACATGGAAAAATACCCGACTTTTATTCACAAGTAATTTCAAGTTGGGTTAAAACAGGAGGAGGTTTATCAACATTTTCTAATCACTTCTCTAATATTAGAAAACAGATTATTTGGGGAAATAAATATTAAATATCGCAACAAATGCCTGTTTTTCCCGAACTGGGTTAAAAGTGGATTGGTTTATATAAACGACATGTTGGATAGTAAAGGAAATTTATCCGAAAGTTTTATTTTAAAAAAGTTAATTAATAAAACAAACTGGATTGCAGAGTTTAAGATGTTAAAATCCTGCATCCCAAAAGAATGGATGCAAGTTTTAAAAAAAGAAAACTCCGTTAAGAGTAAAATCAATATATGTAAGGTTAAATTAAGATGGCAAAATAAACAAATTGAAACAAAAGATATCAATAATAAAATACTCTATAAAACTTTAGTAGATACAAAATATACAAAGCCAATCGGTATCAACATTTGGACAAGATATTTAAAATTAGAATACGTACCACAGATGCCATTTGTATATGATTTTATATTTAAAATTTTAAAGGAAAATAAGTTGAAAATTTTCAGATGGAAACTGCTTCAATATATCATTCCTACAAAGCAGCTACTATTAAAGTGGAAAATATCTGAGAACGATAAATGCAACTTTTGTAAAACAAAAGAAGAAGATTATTTGCATTTTTTTATTACATGTTCATTTTTGAAAGATTTTTGGGAGAAAGTATATTATCTTCTAGCCAAAATGAATTTTCAAAACAAGATATTGGCAAAACATATAGTATTTGGATACAAAATATCAGATCAAGGATATAACGGTTTAAATTATTTCTTGACAATTTTAGGTTTTTGTATTTACAAGTCGTACTATGTGTCAGAGCAAAAACTGAAATTTTTAGATGTGTATGCTATGTTTATAAAGGAACTACGAAGGTTTATGAATGAGAACAAAACAATATCTCATAATGTATTTTTCATAAAGTTAAAAAGATTGATATAATTGATGGAAAAAAAATAATGTTTATATTTATTTATATTCTGTGTATTTTCCTGGATACTCAGAAAGTATTTCACAGGGATACTTTATTGAAGCTTGGACAATGAAATAAAGTTGTAACAAGCAATTTGATGAATAAAGAATATTTATTTGTTGTAAAAAAAAAAAAATATGTTTGACACCTGTCTATTGGTGAAGCCCGTATGTTAACCTCCAGATGTCTTTGATTTTGTGTTGTTGGTTTGCTGTATCATCGATATAAACTCCAAATATCCTTTGATTAATATGTTTGACACCTGTTTATTGGTGAAGCCCGTATGTTTACCACCCGATGTCTTTGATTTTTAGTTGTTGGTATGCTGTATCAACGATATAAACTCCAAATATCCTTTGATTAATATGTTTGACACCTGTTTATTGGTGAAGCCCGTATGTTTACCACCCGATGTCTTTGATTTTTAGTTGTTGGTTTGCTGTATCATTGATATAAACTCCAAATATCCTTTAATTAATATGTATGACACCTGTCTATTTGTGATGCCCGTATGTTAACCTCAAGATGCCTTTTGTTTTTGAGTTGTTGGTTTGCTGTATCATTGATATAAACTCCAAATATCCTTTGATTAATATGTATGACACCTGTTTATTGGTGAAGCCCGTATGTTAACCTCCAGATGTCTTTGATTTTGAGTTGTTGGTTTGCTGTATCATTGATATAAACTCCAGATATCCTTTGATTAATATGTTTGACACATGCTTATTGGTGAAGCCCGTATGTTAACCTCCAGATGTCTTTGATTTTGTGTTGTTGGTTTGCTGTATCATTGATATAAACTCCAAATATCCTTTGATTAATATGTATGACACCTGTCTATTGGTGAAGCCCGTATGTTAACCTCCAGATGTCTTTGATTTTGTGTTGTTGGTTTGCTGTATCATTGATATAAACTCCAAATATCCTTTGATTAATATGTATGACACCTGTCTATTGGTGAAGCCCGTATGTTAACCTCCAGATGTCTTTGATTTTGTGTTGTTGGTTTGCTGTATCATTGATATAAACTCCAAATATCCTTTGATTAATATGTATGACACCTGTCTATTTGTGATGCCCGTATGTTAACCTCAAGATGCCTTTTGTTTTTGAGTTGTTGGTTTGCTGTATCATTGATATAAACTCCAAATATCCTTTGATTAATATGTATGACACCTGTTTATTGGTGAAGCCCGTATGTTAACCTCCAGATGTCTTTGATTTTGAGTTGTTGGTTTGCTGTATCATTGATATAAACTCCAGATATCCTTTGATTATTATGTATGACACCTGTCTATTGGTGAAGCCCGTATGTTAACCTCCAGATGTCTTTGATTTTGTGTTGTTGGTTTGCTGTATCATTGATATAAACTCCAAATATCCTTTGATTAATATGTTTGACACCTGTTTATTGGTGATGCCCGTGTGTTTACCTCCAGATGTCTTTGATTTTGTGTTGTTGGTTTGCTGTATCATTGATATAAACTCCAAATATCCTTTGATTAATATGTATGACACCTGTTTATTGGTGAAGCCCGTATGTTAACCCCTAGATATCTTTGATTTTGTGTTGTTGGTTTGCTGTATCATTGATATAAACTCCGAATCTGCTTTGATTAATATGTATGACACCTGTTTATTGGTGATGGCCGTATGTTAACCTCCAGATGTCTTTGATTTTGTGTTGTTGGTTTGCTGTATCATTGATATAAACTCCAAATATCCTTTGATTAATATGTTTGACACCTGTTTATTGGTTAAGCCCGTATGTTAACCTCCAGATGTCTTTGATTTTGTGTTGTTGGTTTGCTGTATCATTGATATAAACTCCAAATATCCTTTGATTAATATGTTTGACACCTGTTTATTGGTGAAGCCCGTATGTTAACCTCCAGATGTCTTTGATTTTGTGTTGTTGGTTTGCTGTATCATTGATATAAACTCCAAATATCCTTTGATTAATATGTATGACACCTGTCTATTTGTGATGCCCGTATGTTAACCTCCAGATGCCTTTGATTTTGTGTTGTTGGTTTGCTGTATCATTGATATAAATTCCAAATATCCTTTGATTGATATGTATGACACCTGTCTATTGGTGAAGCCCGTATGTTAACCTCCAGATGCCTTTGATTTTGTGTTGTTGGTTTGCTGTATCATTGATATAAACTCCAAATCTCCCTTGATTAATATGTTTGACACCTGTTTATTGGTGAAGCCCGTATGTTAACCTCCAGATGTCTTTTATTTTGTGTTGTTGGTTTGCTGTATCATTGATATAAACTCCAAATATCCTTTGATTAATATGTATGACACCTGTCTATTGGTGAAGCCCGTATGTTAACCTCCAGATGTCTTTGATTTTGTGTTGTTGGTTTGCTGTATCATTGATATAAACTCCAAATATCCTTTGATTAACATGTATGACACCTGTCTATTGGTGAAGCCCGTATGTTAACCTCCAGATGTCTTTGATGTTGTGTTGTTGGTTTGCTGTATCATTGATATAAACTCCAAATATCCTTTGATTAATATGTTTGACACCTGTTTATTGGTGATGCCCGTATGTTTACCTCCAGATGTCTTTGATTTTGTGTTGTTGGTTTGCTGTATCATTGATATAAACTCCAAATATCATTTGATTAATATGTATGACACCTGTTTATTGGTGAAGCCCGTATGTTAACCTCCAGATGTCTTTGATTTTGTGTTGTTGGTTTGCTGTATCATTGATATAAACTCCAAATATCCTTTGATTAATATGTATGACACCTGTTTATTGGTGAAGCCCGTATGTTAACCTCCAGATGTCTTTGATTTTGTGTCGTTGGTTTGCTGTATCATCGATATAAACTCCAAATATCCTTTGATTAATATGTATGACACCTGTTTATTGGTGAAGCCCGTATGTTAACCTCCAGATGTCTTTGATTGTGTGTCGTTGGTTTGCTGTATCATCGATATAAACTTCAAATATCCTTTGATAAATATGTATGACACCTGTTTATTGGTGAAGCCTGTATGTTAACCTCCAGATGTCTTTGATTTTGTGTCGTTGGTTTGCTGTATCATCGATATAAACTCCAAATATCCTTTGATTAATATGTATGACACCTGTCTATTGGTGAAGCCCGTATGTTTACCACCCGATGTCTTTTTTTTTAGTTGTTGGTTTGCTGTATCATTGATATAAACTCCGAATCTGCTTTGATTAATATGTTTGACACCTGTTTATTGGTGAAGCCCGTATGTTAACCTCCAGATGTCTTTTGTTTTTGTGTTGTTGGTTTTATGTATCATTGATATAAACTCCAAATATCCTTTGATTAATATGTTTGACACCTGTTTATTGGTGAAGCCCGTATGTTAACCTCCAGATGTCTTTGATTTTGTGTTGTTGGTTTGCTGTATCATTGATATAAACTCCAAATATCCTTTGATTAATATGTATGACACCTGTCTATTTGTGATGCCCGTATGTTAACCTCCAGATGCCTTTGATTTTGTGTTGTTGGTTTGCTGTATCATTGATATAAACTCCAAATATCCTTTGATTAATATGTATGACACCTGTCTATTGGTGAAGCCCGTATGTTAACCTCCAGATGTCTTTGATTTTGTGTTGTTGGTTTGCTGTATCATTGATATAAACTCCAAATATCCTTTGATTAACATGTATGACACCTGTCTATTGGTGAAGCCCGTATGTTAACCTCCAGATGTCTTTTGTTTTGTGTTGTTCGTTTGCTGTATCATTGATATAAACTCCAAATATCCTTTGATTAATATGTATGACACCTGTCTATTTGTGATGCCCGTATGTTAACCTCCAGATGTATTTTGTTTTGTGTTGTTGGTTTGCTGTATCATTGATATAAACTCCAAATATCCTTTGATTAATATGTATGACACCTGTCTATTTGTGATGCCCGTATGTTAACCTCCAGATGTCTTTTGTTTTGTGTTGTTGGTTTGCTTTATCATTGATATAAACTCCAAATATCCTTTGATTAATATGTATGACACCTGTCTATTGGTGAAGCCCGTATGTTAACCTCCAGATGCCTTTGATTTTGTGTTGTTGGTTTGCTGTATCATTGATATAAACTCCAAATATCCTTTAATTAATATGTTTGACACCTGTTTATTGGTGAAGCCCGTATGTTAACCTCCAGATGTCTTTGATTTTGTGTTGTTGGTTTGCTGTATTATTGATATAAACTCCAAATATCCTTTGATTAATATGTTTGACACCTGTCTATTGGTGAAGCCCGTATGTTAACCTCTAGATATCTTTGATTTTGTGTTGTTGGTTTGCTGTATCATTGATATAAACTCCAAATATCCTTTGATTAATATGTTTGACACCTGTTTATTGGTGAAGCCCGTATGTTAACCTCCAGATGTCTTTGATTTTGTGTTGTTCGTTTGCTGTGTCATTGATATAAACTCCAAATATCCTTTGATTAATATGTTTGACACCTGTTTATTGGTGAAGCCCGTATGTTAACCTCCAGATGTCTTTGATTTTGTGTTGTTGGTTTGCTGTATCATTGATATAAACTCCAAATATCCTTTGATTAATATGTTTGACACCTGTTTATTGGTGAAGCCCGTATGTTAACCTCCAGATGTCTTTGATTTTGTGTTGTTGGTTTGCTGTATCATTGATATAAACTCCAAATATCCTTTGATTAATATGTTTGACACCTGTCTATTGGTGAAACCCGTATGTTAACCCCTAGATATCTTTGATTTTGTGTCGTTGGTTTGCTGTATCATCGATATAAACTCCAAATATCCTTTGATTAATATGTATGACACCTGTCTATTGGTGAAGCCCGTATGTTAACCTCCAGATGTCTTTGATTTTGTGTTGTTGGTTTGCTGTATCATTGATATAAACTCCAAATATCCTTTGATTAATATGTATGACACCTGTTTATTGGTGAAGCCCGTATGTTAACCTCCAGATGTCTTTGATTTTGTGTTGTTGGTTTGCTGTATCATTGATATAAACTCCAAATATCCTTTGATTAATATGTTTGACACCTGTTTATTGGTGAAGCCCGTATGTTTACCACCCGATGTCTTTGATTTTGTGTTGTTGGTTTGCTGTATCATTGATATAAACTCCAAATATCCTTTGATTAATATGTTTGACACCTGTCTATTGGTGAAGCCCGTATGTTAACCTCCAGATGTCTTTGATTTTGTGTTGTTGGTTTGCTGTATCATCGATATAAACTCCAAATATCCTTTGATTAATATGTATGACACCTGTTTATTGGTGAAGCCCGTATGTTAACCTCCAGATGTCTTTGATTTTGTGTTGATGGTTTGCTGTATCATCGATATAAACTCCAAATATCCTTTGATTAATATGTATGACACCTGTCTATTGGTGAAGCCCGTATGTTAACCTCCAGATGTCTTTGATTTTGTGTTGTTGGTTTGCTGTATCATCGATATAAACTCCAAATATCCTTTGATTAATATGTTTGACACCTGTTTATTGGTGAATCCCGTATGTTTACCACCCGATGTCTTTGATTTTTAGTTGTTGGTTTGCTGTATCATTGGTATAAACTCCAAATATCCTTTGATTAATATGTATGACACCTGTCTATTGGTGAAGCCCGTATGTTAACCTCCAGATGTCTTTGATTTTGTGTTGTTGGTTTGCTGTACCATTGATATAAACTCCAAATATCCTTTGATTAATATGTATGACACCTGTCTATTTGTGATGCCCGTATGTTAACCTCCAGATGTCTTTGATTTTGTGTTGTTGGTTTGCTGTATCATTGATATAAACTCCAAATATCCTTTGATTAATATGTATGACACCTGTCTATTTGTGATGCCCGTATGTTAACCTCCAGATGTCTTTGATTTTGTGTTGTTGGTTTGCTGTATCATCGATATAAACTCCAAATATCCTTTGATTAATATGTATGACACCTGTCTATTGGTGAAGCCCGTATGTTAACCCCTAGATATCTTTGATTTTGTGTTGTTGGCTTGCTGTATCATTGATATAAACTCCAAATATCCTTTGATTAACATGTATGACACCTGTCTATTGGTGAAGCATGTATGTTAACCTCCAGATGTCTTTGATTTTGTGTTGTTGGTTTGCTGTATCATTGATATAAACTCCAAATATCCTTTGATTAATATGTTTGACACCTGTTTATTGGTGAAGCCCGTATGTTTACCACCCGATGTCTTTGATTTTGTGTTGTTGGTTTGCTGTATCATTGATATAAACTCCAAATATCCTTTGATTAATATGTATGACACCTGTCTATTGGTGAAGCCCGTATGTTAACCTCCAGATGTCTTTGATTTTGTGTTGTTGGTTTGCTGTATCATTGATATAAACTCCAAATATCCTTTGATTAATATGTTTGACACCTGTCTATTGGTGTAGCCCGTATGTTAACCTCCAGATGTCTTTGATTTTGTGTTGTTGGTTTGCTGTATCATCGATATAAACTCCAAATATCCTTTGATTAATATGTATGACACCTGTCTATTTGTGATGCCCGTATGTTAACCTCCAGATGTCTTTTATTTTGTGTTGTTGGTTTGCTGTATCATTGATATAAACTCCAAATATCCTTTGATTAATATGTTTGACACCTGTTTATTGGTGAAGCCCGTATGTTAACCTCCAGATGTCTTTGATTTTGTGTTGTTGGTTTGCTGTATCATTGATATAAACTCCAAATATCCTTTGATTAATATGTTTGACACCTGTCTATTGGTGAAGCCCGTATGTTAACCCCTAGATATCTTTGATTTTGTGTCGTTGGTTTGCTGTATCATCGATATAAACTCCAAATATCCTTTGATTAATATGTATGACACCTGTTTATTGGTGAAGCCCGTATGTTAACCTCCAGATGTCTTTGATTTTGTGTTGTTGGTTTGCTGTATCATTGATATAAACTCCAAATATCCTTTGATTAATATGTATGACACCTGTTTATTGGTGAAGCCCGTATGTTAACCTCCAGATGTCTTTGATTTTGTGTTGTTGGTTTGCTGTATCATTGATATAAACTCCAAATATCCTTTGATTAATATGTTTGACACCTGTTTATTGGTGAAGCCCGTATGTTTACCACCCGATGTCTTTGATTTTGTGTTGTTGGTTTGCTGTATCATTGATATAAACTCCAAATATCCTTTGATTAATATGTTTGACACCTGTCTATTGGTGAAGCCCGTATGTTAACCTCCAGATGTCTTTGATTTTGTGTTGTTGGTTTGCTGTATCATCGATATAAACTCCAAATATCCTTTGATTAATATGTATGACACCTGTTTATTGGTGAAGCCCGTATGTTAACCTCTAGATGTCTTTGATTTTGTGTTGATGGTTTGCTGTATCATCGATATAAACTCCAAATATCCTTTGATTAATATGTATGACACCTGTCTATTGGTGAAGCCCGTATGTTAACCTCCAGATGTCTTTGATTTTGTGTTGTTGGTTTGCTGTATCATCGATATAAACTCCAAATATCCTTTGATTAATATGTTTGACACCTGTTTATTGGTGAATCGCGTATGTTTCCCACCCGATGTCTTTGATTTTTAGTTGTTGGTTTGCTGTATCATTGATATAAACTCCAAATATCCTTTGATTAATATGTATGACACCTGTCTATTGGTGAAGCCCGTATGTTAACCTCCAGATGTCTTTGATTTTGTGTTGTTGGTTTGCTGTACCATTGATATAAACTCCAAATATCCTTTGATTAATATGTATGACACCTGTCTATTGGTGAAGCCCGTATGTTAACCTCCAGATGTATTTGATTTTGTGTTGTTGGTTTGCTGTATCATTGATATAAACTCCAAATATCCTTTGATTAATATGTATGACACCTGTCTATTTGTGATGCCCGTATGTTAACCTCCAGATGTCTTTGATTTTGTGTTGTTGGTTTGCTGTATCATCGATATAAACTCCAAATATCCTTTGATTAATATGTATGACACCTGTCTATTGGTGAAGCCCGTATGTTAACCCCTAGATATCTTTGATTTTGTGTTGTTGGCTTGCTGTATCATTGATATAAACTCCAAATATCCTTTGATTAACATGTATGACACCTGTCTATTGGTGAAGCATGTATGTTAACCTCCAGATGTCTTTGATTTTGTGTTGTTGGTTTGCTGTATCATTGATATAAACTCCAAATATCCTTTGATTAATATGTTTGACACCTGTTTATTGGTGAAGCCCGTATGTTTACCACCCGATGTCTTTGATTTTGTGTTGTTGGTTTGCTGTATCATTGATATAAACTCCAAATATCCTTTGATTAAAATGTATGACACCTGTCTATTGGTGATGCCCGTATGTTAACCTCCAGATGTCTTTGATTTTGTGTTGTTGGTTTGCTGTATCATTGATATAAACTCCAAATATCCTTTGATTAATATGTATGACACCTGTCTATTTGTGATGCCCGTATGTTAACCTCCAGATGTCTTTGATTTTGTGTTGTTGGTTTGCTGTATCATTGATATAAACTCCAAATATCCTTTGATTAATATGTTTGACACCTGTTTATTGGTGATGCCCGTATGTTTACCTCCAGATGTCTTTGATTTTGTGTTGTTGGTTTGCTGTATCATTGATATAAACTCCAAATATCCTTTGATTAATATGTTTGACACCTGTCTATTGGTGAAGCCCGTATGTTAACCTCCAGATGTCTTTGATGTTGTGTTGTTGGTTTGCTGTATCATTGATATAAACTCCAAATATCCTTTGATTAATATGTTTGACACCGGTTTATTGGTGATGCCCGTATGTTAACCTCCAGATGTCTTTGATTTTGTGTTGTTGGTTTGCTGTATCATTGATATAAACTCCAAATATCCTTTGATTAATATGTTTGACACCTGTCTATTGGTGAAGCCCGTATGTTAACCCCTAGATACCTTTGATTTTGTGTTGTTGGTTTGCTGTATCATTGATATAAACTCCGAATCTGCTTTGATTAATATGTATGACACCTGTCTATTTGTGATGCCCGTATGTTAACCTCCAGATGTCTTTGATTTTGTGTTGTTGGTTTGCTGTATCATTGATATAAACTCCGAATCTGCTTTGATTAATATGTATGACACCTGTCTATTGGTGAAGCCCGTATGTTAACCTTCAGATGTCTTTGATTTTGTGTTGTTGGTTTGCTGTATCATTGATATAAACTCCAAATATCCTTTGATTAATATGTATGACACCTGTTTATTGGTGAAGCCCGTATGTCAACCTCCAGATGTCTTTGATTTTGTGTTGTTGGTTTGCTGTATCATCGATATAAACTCCAAATATCCTTTGATTAATATGTATGACACCTGTCTATTGGTGAAGCCCGTATGTTAACCCCTAGATATCTTTGATTTTGTGTTGTTGGCTTGCTGTATCATTGAGATAAACTCCAAATATCCTTTGATTAACATGTATGACACCTGTCTATTGGTGAAGCATGTATGTTAACCTCCAGATGTCTTTGATTTTGTGTTGTTGGTTTGCTGTATCATTGATATAAACTCCAAATATCCTTTGATTAATATGTTTGACACCTGTTTATTGGTGAAGCCCGTATGTTTACCACCCGATGTCTTTGATTTTGTGTTGTTGGTTTGCTGTATCATTGATATAAACTCCAAATATCCTTTGATTAATATGTATGACACCTGTCTATTGGTGAAGCCCGTATGTTAACATCCAGATGTCTTTGATTTTGTGTTGTTGGTTTGCTGTATCATTGATATAAACTCCAAATATCCTTTGATTAATATGTTTGACACCTGTCTATTGGTGAAGCCCGTATGTTAACCTCCAGATGTCTTTGATTTTGTGTTGTTGGTTTGCTGTATCATCGATATAAACTCCAAATATCCTTTGATTAATATGTATGACACCTGTCTATTTGTGATGCCCGTATGTTAACCTCCAGATGTCTTTGATTTTGTGTTGTTGGTTTGCTGTATCATTGATATAAACTCCAAATATCCTTTGATTAATATGTTTGACACCTGTTTATTGGTGAATCCCGTATGTTTACCACCCGATGTCTTTGATTTTTAGTTGTTGGTTTGCTGTATCATTGATATAAACTCCAAATATCCTTTGATTAATATGTATGACACCTGTCTATTGGTGAAGCCCGTATGTTAACCTCCAGATGTCTTTGATTTTGTGTTGTTGGTTTGCTGTACCATTGATATAAACTCCAAATATCCTTTGATTAATATGTATGACACCTGTCTATTGGTGAAGCCCGTATGTTAACCTCCAGATGTCTTTGATTTTGTGTTGTTGGTTTGCTGTATCATTGATATAAACTCCAAATATCCTTTGATTAATATGTATGACACCTGTCTATTTGTGATGCCCGTATGTTAACCTCCAGATGTCTTTGATTTTGTGTTGTTGGTTTGCTGTATCATCGATATAAACTCCAAATATCCTTTGATTAATATGTATGACACCTGTCTATTGGTGAAGCCCGTATGTTAACCCCTAGATATCTTTGATTTTGTGTTGTTGGCTTGCTGTATCATTGATATAAACTCCAAATATCCTTTGATTAACATGTATGACACCTGTCTATTGGTGAAGCATGTATGTTAACCTCCAGATGTCTTTGATTTTGTGTTGTTGGTTTGCTGTATCATTGATATAAACTCCAAATATCCTTTGATTAATATGTTTGACACCTGTTTATTGGTGAAGCCCGTATGTTTACCACCCGATGTCTTTGATTTTGTGTTGTTGGTTTGCTGTATCATTGATATAAACTCCAAATATCCTTTGATTAAAATGTATGACACCTGTCTATTGGTGATGCCCGTATGTTAACCTCCAGATGTCTTTGATTTTGTGTTGTTGGTTTGCTGTATCATTGATATAAACTCCAAATATCCTTTGATTAATATGTATGACACCTGTCTATTTGTGATGCCCGTATGTTAACCTCCAGATGTCTTTGATTTTGTGTTGTTGGTTTGCTGTATCATTGATATAAACTCCAAATATCCTTTGATTAATATGTTTGACACCTGTTTATTGGTGATGCCCGTATGTTTACCTCCAGATGTCTTTGATTTTGTGTTGTTGGTTTGCTGTATCATTGATATAAACTCCAAATATCCTTTGATTAATATGTTTGACACCTGTCTATTGGTGAAGCCCGTATGTTAACCTCCAGATGTCTTTGATGTTGTGTTGTTGGTTTGCTGTATCATTGATATAAACTCCAAATATCCTTTGATTAATATGTTTGACACCGGTTTATTGGTGATGCCCGTATGTTAACCTCCAGATGTCTTTGATTTTGTGTTGTTGGTTTGCTGTATCATTGATATAAACTCCAAATATCCTTTGATTAATATGTTTGACACCTGTTTATTGGTGAAGCCCGTATGTTAACCCCTAGATACCTTTGATTTTGTGTTGTTGGTTTGCTGTATCATTGATATAAACTCCGAATCTGCTTTGATTAATATGTATGACACCTGTCTATTTGTGATGCCCGTATGTTAACCTCCAGATGTCTTTGATTTTGTGTTGTTGGTTTGCTGTATCATTGATATAAACTCCGAATCTGCTTTGATTAATATGTATGACACCTGTCTATTGGTGAAGCCCGTATGTTAACCTTCAGATGTCTTTGATTTTGTGTTGTTGGTTTGCTGTATCATTGATATAAACTCCAAATATCCTTTGATTAATATGTATGACACCTGTTTATTGGTGAAGCCCGTATGTCAACCTCCAGATGTCTTTGATTTTGTGTTGTTGGTTTGCTGTATCATCGATATAAACTCCAAATATCCTTTGATTAATATGTATGACACCTGTCTATTGGTGAAGCCCGTATGTTAACCCCTAGATATCTTTGATTTTGTGTTGTTGGCTTGCTGTATCATTGAGATAAACTCCAAATATCCTTTGATTAACATGTATGACACCTGTCTATTGGTGAAGCATGTATGTTAACCTCCAGATGTCTTTGATTTTGTGTTGTTGGTTTGCTGTATCATTGATATAAACTCCAAATATCCTTTGATTAATATGTTTGACACCTGTTTATTGGTGAAGCCCGTATGTTTACCACCCGATGTCTTTGATTTTGTGTTGTTGGTTTGCTGTATCATTGATATAAACTCCAAATATCCTTTGATTAATATGTATGACACCTGTCTATTGGTGAAGCCCGTATGTTAACATCCAGATGTCTTTGATTTTGTGTTGTTGGTTTGCTGTATCATTGATATAAACTCCAAATATCCTTTGATTAATATGTTTGACACCTGTCTATTGGTGAAGCCCGTATGTTAACCTCCAGATGTCTTTGATTTTGTGTTGTTGGTTTGCTGTATCATCGATATAAACTCCAAATATCCTTTGATTAATATGTATGACACCTGTCTATTTGTGATGCCCGTATGTTAACCTCCAGATGTCTTTGATTTTGTGTTGTTGGTTTGCTGTATCATTGATATAAACTCCAAATATCCTTTGATTAATATGTTTGACACCTGTTTATTGGTGATGCCCGTATGTTTACCTCCAGATGTCTTTGATTTTGTGTTGTTGGTTTGCTGTATCATTGATATAAACTCCAAATATCCTTTGATTAATATGTTTGACACCTGTCTATTGGTGAAGCCCGTATGTTAACCTCCAGATGTCTTTGATGTTGTGTTGTTGGTTTGCTGTATCATTGATATAAACTCCAAATATCCTTTGATTAATATGTATGACACCTGTTTATTGGTGAAACCCGTATGTTTACCACCCGATGTCTTTGATTTTGTGTTGTTGGTTTGCTGTATCATTGATATAAACTCCAAATATCCTTTGATTAATATGTATGACACCTGTCTATTGGTGAAGCCCGTATGTTAACCTCCAGACGTCTTTGATTTTGTGTTGTTGGTTTGCTGTATCATTGAGATAAACTCCAAATATCCTTTGATTAATATGTATGACACCTGTTTATTGGTGAAGCCCGTATGTCAACCTCCAGATGTCTTTGATTTTGTGTTGTTGGTTTGCTGTATCATTGAGATAAACTCCAAATATCCTTTGATTAATATGTATGACACCTGTTTATTGGTGAAGCCCGTATGTCAACCTCCAGATGTCTTTGATTTTGTGTTGTTGGTTTGCTGTATCATCGATATAAACTCCAAATATCCTTTGATTAATATGTATGACACCTGTCTATTGGTGAAGCCCGTATGTTAACACATAGATATCTTTGATTTTGTGTTGTTGGCTTGCTGTATCATTGAGATAAACTCCAAATATCCTTTGATTAATATGTATGACACCTGTCTATTGGTGAAGCCCGTATGTTAACCTCCAGATGTCTTTGATTTTGTGTTGTTGGTTTGCTGTATCATCGATATAAACTCCAAACATCCTTTGATTAATATGTTTGACACCTGTTTATTGGTGAATCCCGTATGTTTACCACCCGATGTCTTTGATTTTTAGTTGTTGGTTTGCTGTATCATTGATATAAACTCCAAATATCCTTTGATTAATATGTATGACACCTGTCTATTGGTGAAGCCCGTATGTTAACCTCCAGATGTCTTTGATTTTGTGTTGTTGGTTTGCTGTACCATTGATATAAACTCAAAATATCCTTTGATTAATATGTATGACACCTGTCTATTGGTGAAGCCCGTATGTTAACCTCCAGATGTCTTTGATTTTGTGTTGTTGGTTTGCTGTATCATTGATATAAACTCCAAATATCCTTTGATTAATATGTATGACACCTGTCTATTTGTGATGCCCGTATGTTAACCTCCAGATGTCTTTGATTTTGTGTTGTTGGTTTGCTGTATCATCGATATAAACTCCAAATATCCTTTGATTAATATGTATGACACCTGTCTATTGGTGAAGCCCGTATGTTAACCCCTAGATATCTTTGATTTTGTGTTGTTGGCTTGCTGTATCATTGATATAAACTCCAAATATCCTTTGATTAACATGTATGACACCTGTCTATTGGTGAAGCATGTATGTTAACCTCCAGATGTCTTTGATTTTGTGTTGTTGGTTTGCTGTATCATTGATATAAACTCCAAATATCCTTTGATTAAAATGTTTGACACCTGTTTATTGGTGAAGCCCGTATGTTTACCACCCGATGTCTTTGATTTTGTGTTGTTGGTTTGCTGTATCATTGATATAAACTCCAAATATCCTTTGATTAATATGTATGACACCTGTCTATTGGTGAAGCCCGTATGTTAACCTCCAGATGTCTTTGATTTTGTGTTGTTGGTTTGCTGTATCATTGATATAAACTCCAAATATCCTTTGATTAATATGTTTGACACCTGTCTATTGGTGAAGCCCGTATGTTAACCTCCAGATGTCTTTGATTTTGTGTTGTTGGTTTGCTGTATCATCGATATAAATTCCAAATATCCTTTGATTAATATGTATGACACCTGTCTATTTGTGATGCCCGTATGTTAACCTCCAGATGTCTTTGATTTTGTGTTGTTGGTTTGCTGTATCATTGATATAAACTCCAAATATCCTTTGATTAATATGTTTGACACCTGTTTATTGGTGATGCCCGTATGTTTACCTCCAGATGTCTTTGATTTTGTGTTGTTGGTTTGCTGTATCATTGATATAAACTCCAAATATCCTTTGATTAATATGTTTGACACCTGTCTATTGGTGAAGCCCGTATGTTAACCTCCAGATGTCTTTGATGTTGTGTTGTTGGTTTGCTGTATCATTGATATAAACTCCAAATATCCTTTGATTAATATGTTTGACACCGGTTTATTGGTGATGCCCGTATGTTAACCTCCAGATGTCTTTGATTTTGTGTTGTTGGTTTGCTGTATCATTGATATAAACTCCAAATATCCTTTGATTAATATGTTTGACACCTGTTTATTGGTGAAGCCCGTATGTTAACCCCTAGATATCTTTGATTTTGTGTTGTTGGTTTGCTGTATCATTGATATAAACTCCGAATCTGCTTTGATTAATATGTATGACACCTGTCTATTTGTGATGCCCGTATGTTAACCTCCAGATGTCTTTGATTTTGTGTTGTTGGTTTGCTGTATCATTGATATAAACTCCGAATCTGCTTTGATTAATATGTATGACACCTGTCTATTGGTGAAGCCCGTATGTTAACCTTCAGATGTCTTTGATTTTGTGTTGTTGGTTTGCTGTATCATTGATATAAACTCCAAATATCCTATGATTAATATGTTTGACACCTGTCTATTGGTGAAGCCCGTATGTTAACCTCCAGATGTCTTTGATTTTGTGTTGTTGGTTTGCTGTATCATTGATATAAACTCCAAATATCCTTTGATTAATATGTATGACACCTGTTTATTGGTGAAGCCCGTATGTCAACCTCCAGATGTCTTTGATTTTGTGTTGTTGGTTTGCTGTATCATCGATATAAACTCCAAATATCCTTTGATTAATATGTATGACACCTGTCTATTGGTGAAGCCCGTATGTTAACCCCTAGATATCTTTGATTTTGTGTTGTTGGCTTGCTGTATCATTGAGATAAACTCCAAATATCCTTTGATTAACATGTATGACACCTGTCTATTGGTGAAGCATGTATGTTAACCTCCAGATGTCTTTGATTTTGTGTTGTTGGTTTGCTGTATCATTGATATAAACTCCAAATATCCTTTGATTAATATGTTTGACACCTGTTTATTGGTGAAGCCCGTATGTTTACCACCCGATGTCTTTGATTTTGTGTTGTTGGTTTGCTGTATCATTGATATAAACTCCAAATATCCTTTGATTAATATGTTTGACACCTGTTTATTGGTGAAGCCCGTATGTTTACCACCCGATGTCTTTGATTTTGTGTTGTTGGTTTGCTGTATCATTGATATAAACTCCAAATATCCTTTGATTAATATGTTTGACACCTGTCTATTGGTGAAGCCCGTATGTTAACCTCCAGATGTCTTTGATTTTGTGTTGTTTGTTTGCTGTATCATCGATATAAACTCCAAATATCCTTTGATTAATATGTTTGACACCTGTCTATTGGTGAAGCCCGTATGTTAACCTCCAGATGTCTTTGATTTTGTGTTGTTGGTTTGCTGTATCATTGATATAAACTCCAAATATCCTTTGATTAATATGTTTGACACCTGTCTATTGGTGAAGCCCGTATGTTAACCTCCAGATGTCTTTGATTTTGTGTTGTTGGTTTGCTGTATCATTGATATAAACTCCAAATATCCTTTGATTAATATGTTTGACACCTGTCTATTGGTGAAGCCCGTATGTTAACCTCCAGATGTCTTTGATGTTGTGTTGTTGGTTTGCTGTATCATTGATATAAACTCCAAATATCCTTTGATTAATATGTATGACACCTGTTTATTGGTGAAACCCGTATGTTTACCACCCGATGTCTTTGATTTTGTGTTGTTGGTTTGCTGTATCATTGATATAAACTCCAAATATCCTTTGATTAATATGTATGACACCTGTCTATTGGTGAAGCCCGTATGTTAACCTCCAGACGTCTTTGATTTTGTGTTGTTGGTTTGCTGTATCATTGAGATAAACTCCAAATATCCTTTGATTAATATGTATGACACCTGTTTATTGGTGAAGCCCGTATGTCAACCTCCAGATGTCTTTGATTTTGTGTTGTTGGTTTGCTGTATCATTGAGATAAACTCCAAATATCCTTTGATTAATATGTATGACACCTGTTTATTGGTGAAGCCCGTATGTCAACCTCCAGATGTCTTTGATTTTGTGTTGTTGGTTTGCTGTATCATCGATATAAACTCCAAATATCCTTTGATTAATATGTATGACACCTGTCTATTGGTGAAGCCCGTATGTTAACCCCTAGATATCTTTGATTTTGTGTTGTTGGCTTGCTGTATCATTGAGATAAACTCCAAATATCCTTTGATTAACATGTATGACACCTGTCTATTGGTGAAGCATGTATGTTAACCTCCAGATGTCTTTGATTTTGTGTTGTTGGTTTGCTGTATCATTGATATAAACTCCAAATATCCTTTGATTAATATGTTTGACACCTGTTTATTGGTGAAGCCCGTATGTTTACCACCCGATGTCTTTGATTTTGTGTTGTTGGTTTGCCGTATCATTGATATAAACTCCAAATATCCTTTGATTAATATGTATGACACCTGTCTATTGGTGAAGCCCGTATGTTAACCTCCAGATGTCTTTGATTTTGTGTTGTTGGTTTGCTGTATCATTGATATAAACTCCAAATATCCTTTGATTAATATGTTTGACACCGGTTTATTGGTGATGCCCGTATGTTAACCTCCAGATGTCTTTGATTTTGTGTTGTTGGTTTGCTGTATCATTGATATAAACTCCAAATATCCTTTGATTAATATGTTTGACACCTGTTTATTGGTGAAGCCCGTATGTTAACCCCTAGATATCTTTGATTTTGTGTTGTTGGTTTGCTGTATCATTGATATAAACTCCGAATCTGCTTTGATTAATATGTATGACACCTGTCTATTGGTGAAGCCCGTATGTTAACCTCCAGATGTCTTTGATTTTGTGTTGTTGGTTTGCTGTATCATTGATATAAACTCCAAATATCCTTTGATTAATATGTTTGACACCGGTTTATTGGTGATGCCCGTATGTTAACCTCCAGATGTCTTTGATTTTGTGTTGTTGGTTTGCTGTATCATTGATATAAACTCCAAATATCCTTTGATTAATATGTTTGACACCTGTTTATTGGTGAAGCCCGTATGTTTACCACCCGATGTCTTTGATTTTGTGTTGTTGGTTTGCTGTATCATTGATATAAACTCCAAATATCCTTTGATTAATATGTATGACACCTGTCTATTGGTGAAGCCCGTATGTTAACCTCCAGATGTCTTTGATTTTGTGTTGTTGGTTTGCTGTATCATTGATATAAACTCCAAATATCCTTTGATTAATATGTTTGACACCGGTTTATTGGTGATGCCCGTATGTTAACCTCCAGATGTCTTTGATTTTGTGTTGTTGGTTTGCTGTATCATTGATATAAACTCCAAATATCCTTTGATTAATATGTTTGACACCTGTTTATTGGTGAAGCCCGTATGTTAACCCCTAGATATCTTTGATTTTGTGTTGTTGGCTTGCTGTATCATTGAGATAAACTCCAAAAATCCTTTGATTAACATGTATGACACCTGTCTATTGGTGAAACATGTATGTTAACCTCCAGATGTCTTTGATTTTGTGTTGTTGGTTTGCTGTATCATTGATATAAACTCCAAATATCCTTTGATTAATATGTATGACACCTGTTTATTGGTGAAGCCCGTACGTCAACCTCCAGATGTCTTTGATTTTGTGTTGTTGGTTTGCTGTATCATTGAGATAAACTCCAAATATCCTTTGATTAATATGTATGACACCTGTTTATTGGTGAAGCCCGTATGTCAACCTCCAGATGTCTTTGATTTTGTGTTGTTGGTTTGCTGTATCATCGATATAAACTCCAAATATCCTTTGATTAATATGTATGACACCTGTCTATTGGTGAAGCCCGTATGTTAACCCCTAGATATCTTTGATTTTGTGTTGTTGGCTTGCTGTATCATTGATATAAACTCCAAATATCCTTTGATTAACATGTATGACACCTGTCTATTGGTGAAGCATGTATGTTAACCTCCAGATGTCTTTGATTTTGTGTTGTTGGTTTGCTGTATCATTGATATAAACTCCAAATATCCTTTAATTAATATGTTTGACACCTGTTTATTGGTGAAGCCCGTATGTTTACCACCCGATGTCTTTGATTTTGTGTTGTTGGTTTGCTGTATCATTGATATAAACTCCAAATATCCTTTGATTAATATGTATGACACCTGTCTATTTGTGATGCCCGTATGTTAACCTCCAGATGTCTTTGATTTTGTGTTGTTGGTTTGCTGTATCATTGATATAAACTCCAAATATCCTTTGATTAATATGTATGACACCTGTCTATTTGTGATGCCCGTATGTTAACCTCCAGATGTCTTTGATTTTGTGTTGTTGGTTTGCTGTATCATTGATATAAACTCCAAATATCCTTTGATTAATATGTATGACACCTGTCTATTTGTGATGCCCGTATGTTAACCTCCAGATGTCTTTGATTTTGTGTTGTTGGTTTGCTGTATCATTGATATAAACTCCAAATATCCTTTGATTAATATGTTTGACACCTGTTTATTGGTGAAGCCCGTATGTTAACCTCCAGATGTCTTTGATTTTGTGTTGTTGGTTTTATGTATCATTGATATAAACTCCAAATATCCTTTGATTAATATGTATGACACCTGTCTATTTGTGATGCCCGTATGTTAACCTCCAGATGTCTTTGATGTTGTGTTGTTGGTTTGCTGTATCATTGATATAAACTCCAAATATCCTTTGATTAATATGTTTGACACCGGTTTATTGGTGATGCCCGTATGTTAACCTCCAGATGTCTTTGATTTTGTGTTGTTGGTTTGCTGTATCATTGATATAAACTCCAAATATCCTTTGATTAATATGTTTGACACCTGTTTATTGGTGAAGCCCGTATGTTAACCCCTAGATATCTTTGATTTTGTGTTGTTGGTTTGCTGTATCATTGATATAAACTCCGAATCTGCTTTGATTAATATGTATGACACCTGTCTATTTGTGATGCCCGTATGTTAACCTCCAGATGTCTTTGATTTTGTGTTGTTGGTTTGCTGTATCATTGATATAAACTCCGAATCTGCTTTGATTAATATGTATGACACCTGTCTATTGGTGAAGCCCGTATGTTAACCTTCAGATGTCTTTGATTTTGTGTTGTTGGTTTGCTGTATCATTGATATAAACTCCAAATATCCTATGATTAATATGTTTGACACCTGTCTATTGGTGAAGCCCGTATGTTAACCTCCAGATGTCTTTGATTTTGTGTTGTTGGTTTGCTGTATCATTGATATAAACTCCAAATATCCTTTGATTAATATGTATGACACCTGTTTATTGGTGAAGCCCGTATGTCAACCTCCAGATGTCTTTGATTTTGTGTTGTTGGTTTGCTGTATCATCGATATAAACTCCAAATATCCTTTGATTAATATGTATGACACCTGTCTATTGGTGAAGCCCGTATGTTAACCCCTAGATATCTTTGATTTTGTGTTGTTGGCTTGCTGTATCATTGAGATAAACTCCAAATATCCTTTGATTAACATGTATGACACCTGTCTATTGGTGAAGCATGTATGTTAACCTCCAGATGTCTTTGATTTTGTGTTGTTGGTTTGCTGTATCATTGATATAAACTCCAAATATCCTTTGATTAATATGTTTGACACCTGTTTATTGGTGAAGCCCGTATGTTTACCACCCGATGTCTTTGATTTTGTGTTGTTGGTTTGCTGTATCATTGATATAAACTCCAAATATCCTTTGATTAATATGTTTGACACCTGTTTATTGGTGAAGCCCGTATGTTTACCACCCGATGTCTTTGATTTTGTGTTGTTGGTTTGCTGTATCATTGATATAAACTCCAAATATCCTTTGATTAATATGTTTGACACCTGTCTATTGGTGAAGCCCGTATGTTAACCTCCAGATGTCTTTGATTTTGTGTTGTTTGTTTGCTGTATCATCGATATAAACTCCAAATATCCTTTGATTAATATGTTTGACACCTGTCTATTGGTGAAGCCCGTATGTTAACCTCCAGATGTCTTTGATTTTGTGTTGTTGGTTTGCTGTATCATTGATATAAACTCCAAATATCCTTTGATTAATATGTTTGACACCTGTCTATTGGTGAAGCCCGTATGTTAACCTCCAGATGTCTTTGATTTTGTGTTGTTGGTTTGCTGTATCATTGATATAAACTCCAAATATCCTTTGATTAATATGTTTGACACCTGTCTATTGGTGAAGCCCGTATGTTAACCTCCAGATGTCTTTGATGTTGTGTTGTTGGTTTGCTGTATCATTGATATAAACTCCAAATATCCTTTGATTAATATGTATGACACCTGTTTATTGGTGAAACCCGTATGTTTACCACCCGATGTCTTTGATTTTGTGTTGTTGGTTTGCTGTATCATTGATATAAACTCCAAATATCCTTTGATTAATATGTATGACACCTGTCTATTGGTGAAGCCCGTATGTTAACCTCCAGACGTCTTTGATTTTGTGTTGTTGGTTTGCTGTATCATTGAGATAAACTCCAAATATCCTTTGATTAATATGTATGACACCTGTTTATTGGTGAAGCCCGTATGTCAACCTCCAGATGTCTTTGATTTTGTGTTGTTGGTTTGCTGTATCATTGAGATAAACTCCAAATATCCTTTGATTAATATGTATGACACCTGTTTATTGGTGAAGCCCGTATGTCAACCTCCAGATGTCTTTGATTTTGTGTTGTTGGTTTGCTGTATCATCGATATAAACTCCAAATATCCTTTGATTAATATGTATGACACCTGTCTATTGGTGAAGCCCGTATGTTAACCCCTAGATATCTTTGATTTTGTGTTGTTGGCTTGCTGTATCATTGAGATAAACTCCAAATATCCTTTGATTAACATGTATGACACCTGTCTATTGGTGAAGCATGTATGTTAACCTCCAGATGTCTTTGATTTTGTGTTGTTGGTTTGCTGTATCATTGATATAAACTCCAAATATCCTTTGATTAATATGTTTGACACCTGTTTATTGGTGAAGCCCGTATGTTTACCACCCGATGTCTTTGATTTTGTGTTGTTGGTTTGCCGTATCATTGATATAAACTCCAAATATCCTTTGATTAATATGTATGACACCTGTCTATTGGTGAAGCCCGTATGTTAACCTCCAGATGTCTTTGATTTTGTGTTGTTGGTTTGCTGTATCATTGATATAAACTCCAAATATCCTTTGATTAATATGTTTGACACCGGTTTATTGGTGATGCCCGTATGTTAACCTCCAGATGTCTTTGATTTTGTGTTGTTGGTTTGCTGTATCATTGATATAAACTCCAAATATCCTTTGATTAATATGTTTGACACCTGTTTATTGGTGAAGCCCGTATGTTAACCCCTAGATATCTTTGATTTTGTGTTGTTGGTTTGCTGTATCATTGATATAAACTCCGAATCTGCTTTGATTAATATGTATGACACCTGTCTATTGGTGAAGCCCGTATGTTAACCTCCAGATGTCTTTGATTTTGTGTTGTTGGTTTGCTGTATCATTGATATAAACTCCAAATATCCTTTGATTAATATGTTTGACACCGGTTTATTGGTGATGCCCGTATGTTAACCTCCAGATGTCTTTGATTTTGTGTTGTTGGTTTGCTGTATCATTGATATAAACTCCAAATATCCTTTGATTAATATGTTTGACACCTGTTTATTGGTGAAGCCCGTATGTTTACCACCCGATGTCTTTGATTTTGTGTTGTTGGTTTGCTGTATCATTGATATAAACTCCAAATATCCTTTGATTAATATGTATGACACCTGTCTATTGGTGAAGCCCGTATGTTAACCTCCAGATGTCTTTGATTTTGTGTTGTTGGTTTGCTGTATCATTGATATAAACTCCAAATATCCTTTGATTAATATGTTTGACACCGGTTTATTGGTGATGCCCGTATGTTAACCTCCAGATGTCTTTGATTTTGTGTTGTTGGTTTGCTGTATCATTGATATAAACTCCAAATATCCTTTGATTAATATGTTTGACACCTGTTTATTGGTGAAGCCCGTATGTTAACCCCTAGATATCTTTGATTTTGTGTTGTTGGCTTGCTGTATCATTGAGATAAACTCCAAAAATCCTTTGATTAACATGTATGACACCTGTCTATTGGTGAAACATGTATGTTAACCTCCAGATGTCTTTGATTTTGTGTTGTTGGTTTGCTGTATCATTGATATAAACTCCAAATATCCTTTGATTAATATGTATGACACCTGTTTATTGGTGAAGCCCGTACGTCAACCTCCAGATGTCTTTGATTTTGTGTTGTTGGTTTGCTGTATCATTGAGATAAACTCCAAATATCCTTTGATTAATATGTATGACACCTGTTTATTGGTGAAGCCCGTATGTCAACCTCCAGATGTCTTTGATTTTGTGTTGTTGGTTTGCTGTATCATCGATATAAACTCCAAATATCCTTTGATTAATATGTATGACACCTGTCTATTGGTGAAGCCCGTATGTTAACCCCTAGATATCTTTGATTTTGTGTTGTTGGCTTGCTGTATCATTGATATAAACTCCAAATATCCTTTGATTAACATGTATGACACCTGTCTATTGGTGAAGCATGTATGTTAACCTCCAGATGTCTTTGATTTTGTGTTGTTGGTTTGCTGTATCATTGATATAAACTCCAAATATCCTTTAATTAATATGTTTGACACCTGTTTATTGGTGAAGCCCGTATGTTTACCACCCGATGTCTTTGATTTTGTGTTGTTGGTTTGCTGTATCATTGATATAAACTCCAAATATCCTTTGATTAATATGTATGACACCTGTCTATTTGTGATGCCCGTATGTTAACCTCCAGATGTCTTTGATTTTGTGTTGTTGGTTTGCTGTATCATTGATATAAACTCCAAATATCCTTTGATTAATATGTATGACACCTGTCTATTTGTGATGCCCGTATGTTAACCTCCAGATGTCTTTGATTTTGTGTTGTTGGTTTGCTGTATCATTGATATAAACTCCAAATATCCTTTGATTAATATGTATGACACCTGTCTATTTGTGATGCCCGTATGTTAACCTCCAGATGTCTTTGATTTTGTGTTGTTGGTTTGCTGTATCATTGATATAAACTCCAAATATCCTTTGATTAATATGTTTGACACCTGTTTATTGGTGAAGCCCGTATGTTAACCTCCAGATGTCTTTGATTTTGTGTTGTTGGTTTTATGTATCATTGATATAAACTCCAAATATCCTTTGATTAATATGTATGACACCTGTCTATTTGTGATGCCCTTATGTTAACCTCCAGATGTCTTTGATTTTGTGTTGTTGGTTTGCTGTATCATTGATATAAACTCCGAATCTGCTTTGATTAATATGTTTGACACCTGTCTATTGGTGATGCCCGTATGTTAACCTCCAGATGTCTTTGATTTTGTGTTGTTGGTTTGCTGTATCATTGATATAAACTCAAAATATCCTTTGATTAATATGTATGACACCTGTTTATTATTGAAGCCCGTATGTTAACCCCTAGATATCTTTGATTTTGTGTTGTTGGTTTGCTGTATCATTGATATAAACTCCGAATCTGCTTTGATTAATATGTATGACACCTGTCTATTGGTGATGCCCGTATGTTAACCTCCAGATGTCTTTGATTTTGTGTTGTTGGTTTGCTGTATCATTGATATAAACTCCAAATATCCTTTGATTAACATGTATGACACCTGTCTATTGGTGATGCCTGTATGTTAACCTCCAGATGTCTTTGATTTTGTGTTGTTGGTTTGCTGTATCATTGATATTAACTCCAAATATCCTTTGATTAATATGTTTGACACCTGTTTATTGGTTAAGCCCGTATGTTAACCTCCAGATGTCTTTGATTTTGTGTTGTTGGTTTGCTGTATCATTGATATAAACTCCAAATATCCTTTGATTAATATGTATGACACCTGTCTATTTGTGATGCCCGTATGTTAACCTCCAGATGTCTTTGATTTTGTGTTGTTGGTTTGCTGTATCATTGATATAAACTCCGAATCTGCTTTGATTAATATGTATGACACCTGTCTATTGGTGATGCCTGTATGTTAACCTCCAGATGTCTTTGATTTTGTGTTGTTGGTTTGCTGTATCATTGATATAAACTCCGAATCTGCTTTGATTAATGTGTATGACACCTGTCTATTTGTGATGCCCGTATGTTAACCTCCAGATGTCTTTGATTTTGTGTTGTTGGTTTGCTGTATCATTGATATAAACTCCGAATCTGCTTTGATTAATATGTATGACACCTGTCTATTGGTGATGCCCGTATGTTAACCTCCAGATGTCTTTGATTTTGTGTTGTTGGTTTGCTGTATCATTGATATAAACTCCAAATATCCTTTGATTAACATGTATGACACCTGTCTATTGGTGAAGCCCGTATGTTAACCTCCAGATGTCTTTTGTTTTTGTGTTGTTGGTTTTATGTATCATTGATATAAACTCCAAATATCCTTTGATTAATATGTTTGACACCTGTTTATTGGTGAAGCCCGTATGTTAACCTCCAGATGTCTTTGATTTTGTGTTGTTGGTTTGCTGTATCATTGATATATAAACTCCAAATATCCTTTGATTAATATGTTTGACACCTGTTTATTGGTGAAGCCCGTATGTTAACCTCCAGATGTCTTTGATTTTGTGTTGTTGGTTTGCTGTATCATTGATATAAACTCCAAATATCCTTTGATTAATATGTATGACACCTGTTTATTGGTGAAGCCCGTATGTTAACCTCCAGATGTCTTTGATTTTGTGTTGTTGGTTTGCTGTATCATTGATATATAAACTCCAAATATCCTTTGATTAATATGTTTGACACCTGTTTATTGGTGAAGCCCGTATGTTAACCTTCAGATGTCTTTGATTTTGTGTTGTTGGTTTGCTGTATCATTGATATAAACTCCAAATATCCTTTGATTAATATGTTTGACACCTGTTTATTGGTGAAGCCCGTATGTTAACCTCCAGATGTCTTTGATTTTGTGTTGTTGGTTTGCTGTATCATTGATATAAACTCCAAATATCCTTTGATTAATATGTTTGACACCTGTCTATTGGTGAAGCCCGTATGTTAACCCCTAGATATCTTTGATTTTGTGTTGTTGGTTTGCTGTATCATTGATATAAACTCCAAATATCCTTTGATTAATATGTATGACACCTGTCTATTGGTGAAGCCCGTATGTTAACTTCCAGATGCCTTTGATTTTGTGTTGTTGGTTTGCTGTATCATTGATATAAACTCCAAATATCCTTTGATTAATATGTTTGACACCTGTCTATTGGTGAAGCCCGTATGTTAACCCCTAGATATCTTTGATTTTGTGTCGTTGGTTTGCTGTATCATCGATATAAACTCCAAATATCCTTTGATTAATATGTATGACACCTGTTTATTGGTGAAGCCCGTATGTTAACCTCCAGATGTCTTTGATTTTGTGTTGTTTGTTTGCTGTATCATTGATATAAACTCCAAATATCCTTTGATTAATATGTTTGACACCTGTCTATTGGTTATGCCCGTATGTTTACCTCCGGATGTCTTTGATTTTGTGTTGTTGGTTTGCTGTATCATTGATATAAACTCCAAATATCCTTTGATTAATATGTTTGACACCTGTCTATTGGTTATGCCCGTATGTTTACCTCCAGATGTCTTTGATTTTGTGTTGTTGGTTTGCTGTATCATTGATATAAACTCCAAATATCCTTTGATTAATATGTTTCACACCTGTCTATTGGTTATGCCCGTATGTTTACCTCCAGATGTCTTTGATTTTGTGTTGTTGGTTTGCTGTATCATTGATATAAACTCCAAATATCCTTTGATTAATACGTTTGACACCTGTTTATTGGTGAAGCCCGTATGTTAACCTCAAGATGTCTTTGATTTTGTGTTGTTGGTTTGCTGTATCATTGATATAAACTCCAAATATCCTTTGATTAATATGTATGACACCTGTCTATTGGTGAAGCCCGTATGTTGACCTCCAGATGTCTTTGATTTTGTGTTGTTGGTTTGCTGTATCATTGATATAAACTCCAAATATCCTTTGATTAATATGTTTGACACCTGTCTATTTGTGATGCCCGTATGTTAACCTCCAGATGTCTTTGATTTTGTGTTGTTGGTTTGCTGTATCATTGATATAAACTCCAAATATCCTTTGATTAATATGTTTGACACCTGTTTATTGGTGATGCCCGTATGTTAACCTCCAGATGTCTTTGATTTTGTGTTGTTGGTTTGCTGTATCATTGATATAAACTCCAAATATCCTTTGATTAATATGTTTGACACCTGTCTATTGGTGAAGCCCGTATGTTAACCTCCAGATGTCTTTGATGTTGTGTTGTTGGTTTGCTGTATCATTGATATAAACTCCAAATATCCTTTGATTAATATGTTTGACACCTGTTTATTGGTGATGCCCGTATGTTAACCTCCAGATGTCTTTGATTTTGTGTTGTTGGTTTGCTGTATCATTGATATAAACTCCAAATATCCTATGATTAATATGTTTGACACCTGTTTATTGGTGAAGCCCGTATGTTAACCCCTAGATATCTTTGATTTTGTGTTGTTGGTTTGCTGTATCATTGATATAAACTCCGAATCTGCTTTGATTAATATGTATGACACCTGTCTATTTGTGATGCCCGTATGTTAACCTCCAGATGTCTTTGATTTTGTGTTGTTGGTTTGCTGTATCATTGATATAAACTCCGAATCTGCTTTGATTAATATGTATGACACCTGTCTATTGGTGAAGCCCGTATGTTAACCTCCAGATGTCTTTGATTTTGTGTTGTTGGTTTGCTGTATCATTGATATAAACTCCAAATATCCTTTGATTAATATGTTTGACACCTGTCTATTGGTGAAGCCCGTATGTTAACCTCCAGATGTCTTTGATTTTGTGTTGTTGGTTTGCTGTATCATTGATATAAACTCCAAATATCCTTTGATTAATATGTATGACACCTGTTTATTGGTGAAGCCCGTATGTTAACCTTCAGATGTCTTTGATTTTGTGTTGTTGGTTTGCTGTATCATTGATATAAACTCCAAATATCCTTTGATTAACATGTATGACACCTGTCTATTGGTGAAGCCCGTATGTTAACCTCCAGATGTCTTTTGTTTTTGTGTTGTTGGTTTTATGTCTCATTGATATAAACTCCAAATATCCTTTGATTAATATGTTTGACACCTGTTTATTGGTGAAGCCCGTATGTTAACCTCCAGATGTCTTTGATTTTGTGTTGTTGGTTTGCTGTATCATTGATATATAAACTCCAAATATCCTTTGATTAATATGTTTGACACCTGTTTATTGGTGAAGCCCGTATGTTAACCTCCAGATGTCTTTGATTTTGTGTTGTTGGTTTGCTGTATCATTGATATAAACTCCAAATATCCTTTGATTAATATGTATGACACCTGTTTATTGGTGAAGCCCGTATGTTAACCTCCAGATGTCTTTGATTTTGTGTTGTTGGTTTGCTGTATCATTGATATATAAACTCCAAATATCCTTTGATTAATATGTTTGACACCTGTTTATTGGTGAAGCCCGTATGTTAACCTTCAGATGTCTTTGATTTTGTGTTGTTGGTTTGCTGTATCATTGATATAAACTCCAAATATCCTTTGATTAATATGTTTGACACCTGTTTATTGGTGAAGCCCGTATGTTAACCTCCAGATGTCTTTGATTTTGTGTTGTTGGTTTGCTGTATCATTGATATAAACTCCAAATATCCTTTGATTAATATGTTTGACACCTGTCTATTGGTGAAGCCCGTATGTTAACCCCTAGATATCTTTGATTTTGTGTTGTTGGTTTGCTGTATCATTGATATAAACTCCAAATATCCTTTGATTAATATGTATGACACCTGTCTATTGGTGAAGCCCGTATGTTAACTTCCAGATGCCTTTGATTTTGTGTTGTTGGTTTGCTGTATCATTGATATAAACTCCAAATATCCTTTGATTAATATGTTTGACACCTGTCTATTGGTGAAGCCCGTATGTTAACCCCTAGATATCTTTGATTTTGTGTCGTTGGTTTGCTGTATCATCGATATAAACTCCAAATATCCTTTGATTAATATGTATGACACCTGTTTATTGGTGAAGCCCGTATGTTAACCTCCAGATGTCTTTGATTTTGTGTTGTTTGTTTGCTGTATCATTGATATAAACTCCAAATATCCTTTGATTAATATGTTTGACACCTGTCTATTGGTTATGCCCGTATGTTTACCTCCGGATGTCTTTGATTTTGTGTTGTTGGTTTGCTGTATCATTGATATAAACTCCAAATATCCTTTGATTAATATGTTTGACACCTGTCTATTGGTTATGCCCGTATGTTTACCTCCAGATGTCTTTGATTTTGTGTTGTTGGTTTGCTGTATCATTGATATAAACTCCAAATATCCTTTGATTAATATGTTTCACACCTGTCTATTGGTTATGCCCGTATGTTTACCTCCAGATGTCTTTGATTTTGTGTTGTTGGTTTGCTGTATCATTGATATAAACTCCAAATATCCTTTGATTAATACGTTTGACACCTGTTTATTGGTGAAGCCCGTATGTTAACCTCAAGATGTCTTTGATTTTGTGTTGTTGGTTTGCTGTATCATTGATATAAACTCCAAATATCCTTTGATTAATATGTATGACACCTGTCTATTGGTGAAGCCCGTATGTTAACCTCCAGATGTCTTTGATTTTGTGTTGTTGGTTTGCTGTATCATTGATATAAACTCCAAATATCCTTTGATTAATATGTTTGACACCTGTCTATTTGTGATGCCCGTATGTTAACCTCCAGATGTCTTTGATTTTGTGTTGTTGGTTTGCTGTATCATTGATATAAACTCCAAATATCCTTTGATTAATATGTTTGACACCTGTTTATTGGTGATGCCCGTATGTTAACCTCCAGATGTCTTTGATTTTGTGTTGTTGGTTTGCTGTATCATTGATATAAACTCCAAATATCCTTTGATTAATATGTTTGACACCTGTCTATTGGTGAAGCCCGTATGTTAACCTCCAGATGTCTTTGATGTTGTGTTGTTGGTTTGCTGTATCATTGATATAAACTCCAAATATCCTTTGATTAATATGTTTGACACCTGTTTATTGGTGATGCCCGTATGTTAACCTCCAGATGTCTTTGATTTTGTGTTGTTGGTTTGCTGTATCATTGATATAAACTCCAAATATCCTTTGATTAATATGTTTGACACCTGTTTATTGGTGAAGCCCGTATGTTAACCCCTAGATATCTTTGATTTTGTGTTGTTGGTTTGCTGTATCATTGATATAAACTCCGAATCTGCTTTGATTAATATGTATGACACCTGTCTATTTGTGATGCCCGTATGTTAACCTCCAGATGTCTTTGATTTTGTGTTGTTGGTTTGCTGTATCATTGATATAAACTCCGAATCTGCTTTGATTAATATGTATGACACCTGTCTATTGGTGAAGCCCGTATGTTAACCTCCAGATGTCTTTGATTTTGTGTTGTTGGTTTGCTGTATCATTGATATAAACTCCAAATATCCTTTGATTAATATGTTTGACACCTGTCTATTGGTGAAGCCCGTATGTTAACCTCCAGATGTCTTTGATTTTGTGTTGTTGGTTTGCTGTATCATTGATATAAACTCCAAATATCCTTTGATTAATATGTATGACACCTGTCTATTGGTGAAGCCCGTATGTTAACCTCCAGATGTCTTTGATTTTGTGTTGTTGGTTTGCTGTATCATTGATATAAACTCCGAATCTGCTTTGATTAATATGTATGACACCTGTCTATTGGTGAAGCCGTATGTTAACCTCCAGATGTCTTTGATTTTGTGTTGTTGGTTTGCTGTATCATTGATATAAACTCCAAATATACTTTGATTAATATGTTTGACACCTGTCTATTGGTGAAGCCCGTATGTTAACCTCCAGATGTCTTTGATTTTGTGTTGTTGGTTTGCTGTATCATTGATATAAACTCCAAATATCCTTTGATTAATATGTATGACACCTGTTTATTGGTGAAGCCCGTATGTTAACCTCCAGATGTCTTTGATTTTGTGTTGTTGGTTTGCTGTATCATTGATATAAACTCCAAATATCCTTTGATTAATATGTTTGACACCTGTTTATTGGTGATGCCCGTATGTTAACCTCCAGATGCCTTTGATTTTGTGTTGTTGGTTTGCTGTATCATTGATATAAACTCCAAATATCCTTTGATTAATATGTTTGACACCTGTTTATTGGTGATGCCCGTGTGTTTACCTCCAGATGTCTTTGATTTTGTGTTGTTGGTTTGCTGTATCATTGATATAAACTCCAAATATCCTTTGATTAATATGTATGACACCTGTCTATTGGTGAATCCCGTATGTTAACCTCCAGATGTCTTTGATTTTGTGTTGTTGGTTTGCTGTATCATTGATATAAACTCCAAATATCCTTTGATTAATATGTTTGAAACCTGTTTATTGGTGAAGCCCGTATGTTAACCTCCAGATGTCTTTGATTTTGTGTTGTTGGTTTGCTGTATCATTGATATAAACTCCAAATATCCTTTGATTAATATGTATGACACCTGTCTATTGGTGAAGCCCGTATGTTAACCTCCAGATGTCTTTGATTTTGTGTTGTTGGTTTGCTGTATCATTGATATAAACTCCAAATATCCTTTGATTAATATGTATGACACCTGTCTATTGGTGAAGCCCGTATGTTAACCTCCAGATGTCTTTTATTTTGTGTTGTTGGTTTACTGCATCATTGATATAAACTCCAAATATCCTTTGATTAATATGTTTGACACCTGTCTATTGGTGCAGCCCGTATGTTAACCCCTAGATATCTTTGATTTTGTGTCGTTGGTTTGCTGTATCATCGATATAAACTCCAAATATCCTTTGATTAATATGTATGACACCTGTTTATTGGTGAAGCCCGTATGCTAACCTCCAGATGTCTTTGATTTGGTGTTGTTGGTTTGCTGTATCATTGATATAAACTCCGAATCTGCTTTAATTAATATGTTTGACACCTGTCTATTGGTGAAGCCCGTATGTTAACCTCCAGATGTCTTTGATTTTGTGTTGTTGGTTTGCTGTATCATTGATATAAACTCCAAATATCCTTTGATTAATATGTTTGACACCTGTTTATTGGTGAAGCCCGTATGTTAACCTCCAGATGTCTTTGATTTTGTGTTGTTGGTTTGCTGTATCATTGATATAAACTCCAAATATCCTTTGATTAATATGTATGACACCTGTCTATTTGTGATGCCCGTATGTTAACCTCCAGATGCCTTTGATTTTGTGTTGTTGGTTTGCTGTATCATTGATATAAACTCCAAATATCCTTTGATTAATATGTTTGACACCTGTTTATTGGTGATGCCCGTGTGTTTACCTCCAGATGTCTTTGATTTTGTGTTGTTGGTTTGCTGTATCATTGATATAAACTCCAAATATCCTTTGATTAATATGTATGACACCTGTTTATTGGTGATGCCCGTGTGTTTACCTCCAGATGTCTTTGATTTTGTGTTGTTGGTTTGCTGTATCATTGATATAAACTCCAAATATCCTTTGATTAATATGTATGACACCTGTCTATTGGTGAAGCCCGTATGTTAACCTCCAGATGTCTTTTATTTTGTGTTGTTGGTTTGCTGCATCATTGATATAAACTCCAAATCTGCTTTGATTAATATGTATGACACCTGTCTATTTGTGATGCCCGTATGTTAACCTCCAGATGTCTTTGATTTTGTGTTGTTGGTTTGCTGTATCATTGATATAAACTCCAAATATCCTTTGATTAATATGTATGACACCTGTCTATTGGTGAAGCCCGTATGTTAACCCCTAGATATCTTTGATTTTGTGTCGTTGGTTTGCTGTATCATCGATATAAACTCCAAATATCCTTTGATTAATATGTATGACACCTGTTTATTGGTGAAGCCCGTATGCTAACCTCCAGATGTCTTTGATTTGGTGTTGTTGGTTTGCTGTATCATTGATATAAACTCCGAATCTGCTTTAATTAATATGTTTGACACCTGTCTATTGGTGAAGCCCGTATGTTAACCTCCAGATGTCTTTGATTTTGTGTTGTTGGTTTGCTGTATCATTGATATAAACTCCAAATATCCTTTGATTAATATGTTTGACACCTGTTTATTGGTGAAGCCCGTATGTTAACCTCCAGATGTCTTTGATTTTGTGTTGTTGGTTTGCTGTATCATTGATATAAACTCCAAATATCCTTTGATTAATATGTATGACACCTGTTTATTGGTGAAGCCCGTATGTTAACCTCCAGATGCCTTTGATTTTGTGTTGTTGGTTTGCTGTATCATCGACATCAACTCCAAATATCCTTTGATTAATATGTATGACACCTGTTTATTGGTGATGCCCGTATGTTAACCTCCAGATGTCTTTGATTTTGTGTTGTTGGTTTGCTGTATCATTGATATAAACTCCAAATATTCTTTGATTAATATGTTTGACACCTGTTTATTGGTGAAGCCCGTATGTTTACCACCCGATGTCTTTGATTTTTAGTTGTTGGTTTGCTGTATCATTGATATAAACTCCAAATATCCTTTGATTAATATGTTTGACACCTGTTTATTGGTGAAGCCCGTATGTTAACCTCCAGATGTCTTTGATTTTGTGTTGTTGGTTTGCTGTATCATCGATATAAACTCCAAATATCCTTTGATTAATATGTATGACACCTGTCTATTGGTGAAGCCCGTATGTTAACCTCCAGATGTCTTTGATTTTGTGTTGTTGGTTTGCTGTATCATTGATATAAACTCCAAATATCCTTTGATTAATATGTTTGACACCTGTTTATTGGTGAAGCCCGTATGTTAACCTCCAGATGTCTTTGATGTTGTGTTGTTGGTTTGCTGTATCATTGATATAAACTCCAAATATCCTTTGATTAATATGTTTGACACCTGTCTATTTGTGATGCCCGTATGTTAACCTCCAGATGTCTTTGATTTTGTGTTGTTGGTTTGCTGTATCATTGATATAAACTCCAAATATCCTTTGATTAATATGTTTGACACCTGTTTATTGGTGATGCCCGTATGTTTACCTCCAGATGTCTTTGATTTTGTGTTGTTGGTTTGCTGTATCATTGATATAAACTCCAAATATCCTTTGATTAATATGTTTGACACCTGTCTATTGGTGAAGCCCGTATGTTAACCTCCAGATGTCTTTGATGTTGTGTTGTTGGTTTGCTGTATCATTGATATAAACTCCAAATATCCTTTGATTAATATGTATGACACCTGTCTATTTGTGATGCCCGTATGTAAACCTCCAGATGTCTTTGATTTTGTGTTGTTGGTTTGCTGTTTCATTGATATAAACTCCAAATATCCTTTGATTAATATGTTTGACACCTGTTTATTGGTGAAGCCCGTATGTTAACCCCTAGATATCTTTGATTTTGTGTTGTTGGTTTGCTGTATCATTGATATAAACTCCGAATCTGCTTTGATTAATATGTATGACACCTGTCTATTTGTGATGCCCGTATGTTAACCTCCAGATGTCTTTGATTTTGTGTTGTTGGTTTGCTGTATCATTGATATAAACTCCAAATATCCTTTGATTAATATGTATGACACCTGTCTATTGGTGAAGCCCGTATGTTAACCCCTAGATATCTTTGATTTTGTGTCGTTGGTTTGCTGTATCATCGATATAAACTCCAAATATCCTTTGATTAATATGTATGACACCTGTTTATTGGTGAAGCCCGTATGCTAACCTCCAGATGTCTTTGATTTGGTGTTGTTGGTTTGCTGTATCATTGATATAAACTCCGAATCTGCTTTAATTAATATGTTTGACACCTGTCTATTGGTGAAGCCCGTATGTTAACCTCCAGATGTCTTTGATTTTGTGTTGTTGGTTTGCTGTATCATTGATATAAACTCCAAATATCCTTTGATTAATATGTTTGACACCTGTTTATTGGTGAAGCCCGTATGTTAACCTCCAGATGTCTTTGATTTTGTGTTGTTGGTTTGCTGTATCATTGATATAAACTCCAAATATCCTTTGATTAATATGTATGACACCTGTTTATTGGTGAAGCCCGTATGTTAACCTCCAGATGCCTTTGATTTTGTGTTGTTGGTTTGCTGTATCATCGACATCAACTCCAAATATCCTTTGATTAATATGTATGACACCTGTTTATTGGTGATGCCCGTATGTTAACCTCCAGATGTCTTTGATTTTGTGTTGTTGGTTTGCTGTATCATTGATATAAACTCCAAATATTCTTTGATTAATATGTTTGACACCTGTTTATTGGTGAAGCCCGTATGTTTACCACCCGATGTCTTTGATTTTTAGTTGTTGGTTTGCTGTATCATTGATATAAACTCCAAATATCCTTTGATTAATATGTTTGACACCTGTTTATTGGTGAAGCCCGTATGTTAACCTCCAGATGTCTTTGATTTTGTGTTGTTGGTTTGCTGTATCATCGATATAAACTCCAAATATCCTTTGATTAATATGTATGACACCTGTCTATTGGTGAAGCCCGTATGTTAACCTCCAGATGTCTTTGATTTTGTGTTGTTGGTTTGCTGTATCATTGATATAAACTCCAAATATCCTTTGATTAATATGTTTGACACCTGTTTATTGGTGAAGCCCGTATGTTAACCTCCAGATGTCTTTGATGTTGTGTTGTTGGTTTGCTGTATCATTGATATAAACTCCAAATATCCTTTGATTAATATGTTTGACACCTGTCTATTTGTGATGCCCGTATGTTAACCTCCAGATGTCTTTGATTTTGTGTTGTTGGTTTGCTGTATCATTGATATAAACTCCAAATATCCTTTGATTAATATGTTTGACACCTGTTTATTGGTGATGCCCGTATGTTTACCTCCAGATGTCTTTGATTTTGTGTTGTTGGTTTGCTGTATCATTGATATAAACTCCAAATATCCTTTGATTAATATGTTTGACACCTGTCTATTGGTGAAGCCCGTATGTTAACCTCCAGATGTCTTTGATGTTGTGTTGTTGGTTTGCTGTATCATTGATATAAACTCCAAATATCCTTTGATTAATATGTATGACACCTGTCTATTTGTGATGCCCGTATGTAAACCTCCAGATGTCTTTGATTTTGTGTTGTTGGTTTGCTGTATCATTGATATAAACTCCAAATATCCTTTGATTAATATGTTTGACACCTGTTTATTGGTGAAGCCCGTATGTTAACCCCTAGATATCTTTGATTTTGTGTTGTTGGTTTGCTGTATCATTGATATAAACTCCGAATCTGCTTTGATTAATATGTATGACACCTGTCTATTTGTGATGCCCGTATGTTAACCTCCAGATGTCTTTGATTTTGTGTTGTTGGTTTGCTGTATCATTGATATAAACTCCGAATCTGCTTTGATTAATATGTATGACACCTGTCTATTGGTGAAGCCCGTATGTTAACCTCCAGATGTATTTGATTTTGTGTTGTTGGTTTGCTCTATCATTGATATAAACTCCAAATATCCTTTGATTAATATGTTTGACACCTGTCTATTGGTGATGCCCGTATGTCAACCTCCAGATGTCTTTGATTTTGTGTTGTTGGTTTGCTGTATCATTGATATAAACTCCAAATATCCTTTGATTAATATGTATGACACCTGTTTATTGGTGAAGCCCGTATGTTAACCTCCAGATGCCTTTACTTTTGTGTTGTTGGTTTGCTGTATCATCGATATAAACTCCAAATATCCTTTGATTAATATGTATGACACCTGTTTATTGGTGATGCCCGTATGTTAACCTCCAGATGTCTTTGATTTTATTTTGTGTTGTTGGTTTGCTGTATCATTGATATAAACTCCAAACATCCTTTGATTAATATGTATGACACCTGTCTATTGGTGAAGCCCGTATGTTAACCTCCAGATGTCTTTGATTTTGTGTTGTTGGTTTGCTGTATCATCGATACAAACTCCAAATATCCTTTGATTAATATGTTTGACACCTGTTTATTGGTGAAGCCCGTATGTTAACCTCCAGATGTCTTTGATTTTGTGTTGTTGGTTTGCTGTATCATTGATATAAACTCCAAATATCCTTTGATTAATATGTTTGACACCTGTCTATTGGTGAAGCCCGTATGTTAACCTCCAGATGTCTTTGATTTTTAGTTGTTGGTTTTCTGTATCATTGATATAAACTCCAAATATCCTTTGATTAATATATATGACACCTGTCTATTGGTGAAGCCCGTATGTTAACCTCCAGATATCTTTGATTTTGTGTTGTTGGTTTGCTGTATCATTGATATAAACTCCAAATATCCTTTGATTAATATGTTTGACACCTGTCTATTGGTGAAGCCCGTATGTTAACCTCCAGATGTCTTTGATTTTGTGTTGTTGGTTTGCTGTATCATTGATATAAACTCCAAATATCCTTTGATTAATATGTTTGACACCTGTTTTTTGGTGCAGCCCGTATGTTAACCTCCAGATGCCTTTGATTTTGTGTTGTTGGTTTGCTGTATCATCAATATAAACTCCAAATATCCTTTGATTAATATGTATGACACCTGTTTATTGGTGATGCCCGTATGTTAACCTCCAGATGTCTTTGATTTTGTGTTGTTGGTTTGCTGTATCATTGATATAAACTACAAATATCCTTTGATTAATATGTTTGACACCTGTCTATTGGTGAAGCCCGTATGTTAACCCCTAGATATCTTTGATTTTCTGTCGTTGGTTTGCTGTATCATCGATATAAACTCCAAATATCCTTTGATTAATATGTATGACACCTGTTTATTGGTGAAGCCCGTATGTTAACCTCCAGATGTCTTTGATTTTGTGTTGTTGGTTTGCTGTATCATTGATATAAACTCCAAATATCCTTTGATTAATATGTATGACACCTGTTTATTGGTGAAGCCCGTATGTTAACCTCCAGATGTCTTTGATTTTGTGTTGTTGGTTTGCTGTATCATTGATATAAACTCCAAATATCCTCTGATTAATATGTATGACACATGTTTATTTGTGATGCCCGTATGTTAACCTCCAGATGTCTTTTGTTTTTGAGTCGTTGGTTTGATGTATCATTGATATAGACTCCAAATCTCCCTTGATTATTATGTATGACACCTGTCTATTGGTGAAGCCCGTATGTTAACCTCCAGATGTCTTTGATTTTGTGTTGTTGGTTTGCTGTATCATTGATATAAACTCCAAATATCCTTTGATTAATATGTTTGACACCTGTCTATTGGTGAAGCCCGTATGTTAATCTCCAGATGTCTTTGATTTTGTGTTGTTGGTTTGCTGTATCATTGATATAAACTCCAAATATCCTTTGATTAATATGTTTGACAACTGTCTATTGGTGAAACCCGTATGTTAACCTCCAGATGCCTTTGATGTTGTGTTGTTGGTTTGCTGTATCATTGATATAAACTCCGAATCTGCTTTGATTAATATGTTTGACACCTGTCTATTGGTGATGCCCGTATGTTAACCTCCAGATGTCTTTGATTTTGTGTTGTTGGTTTGCTGTATCATTGATATAAACTCCAAATATCCTTACATTAATATGTATGACACCTGTCTATTGGTGAAGCCCGTATGTTAACCTCCAGATGTCTGTGATTTTGTGTTGTTGGTTTGCTGTATCATTGATATAAACTCCAAATATCCTTTGATTAATATGTTTGACACCTGTTTATTGGTGAAGCCCGTATATTAACCTCCAGATGTCTTTGATTTTGTGTTGTTGGTTTGCTGTATCATTGATATAAACTCCAAATATCCTTTGATTAATATGTATGACACCTGTCTATTGGTGAAGCCCGTATGTTAACCTCCCGATGTCTTTGATTTTGTGTTGTTGGTTTGCTGTATCATTGATATAAACTCCAAATATCCTTTGATTAATATGTTTGACACCTGTTTATTGGTGAAGCCCGTATGTTAACCTCCAGATGTCTTTGATTTTGTGTTGTTGGTTTGCTGTATCATTGATATAAACTCCAAATATCCTTTGATTAATATGTTTGACACCTGTTTATTGGTGAAGCCCGTATGTTAACCTTAAGATGTCTTTGATTAATATGTTTGACACCTGTTTATTGGTGAAGCCCGTATGTTTACCTCCAGATGTCTTTGATTTTGTGTTGTTGGTTTGCTGTATCATTGATATAAACTCCAAATATCCTTTGATTAATATGTTTGACACCTGTTTATTGGTGAAGCCCGTATGTTTACCACCCGATGTCTTTGATTTTTAGTTGTTGGTTTGCTGTATCATTGATATAAACTCCAAATATCCTTTGATTAATATGTATGACACCTGTCTATTGGTGAAGCCCGTATGTTAACCTCCAGATGTCTTTGATTTTGTGTTGTTGGTTTGCTGTATCATTGATATAAACTCCGAATCTGCTTTGATTAATATGTTTGACACCTGTTTATTGGTGAAGCCCGTATGTTTACCTCCAGATGTCTTTGATTTTGTGTTGTTGGTTTGCTGTATTATTGATATAAAATCCGAATATGCTTTGATTAATATGTTTGACACCTGTTTATTGGTGAAGCCCGTATGTTAACCTCCAGATGTCTTTGATTTTGTGTTGTTGGTTTGCTGTCTCATTGATATAAACTCCAAATATCCTTTGATTAATATGTATGACACCTGTCTATTGGTGATGCCCGTATGTTTACCACCCGATGTCTTTGATTTTGTGTTGTTGGTTTGCTGTATCATTTATATAAACTCCAAATATCCTTTGATTAATATGTTTGACACCTGTTAATTGGTAAAGCCCGTATGTTTACCACCCGATGTCTTTGATTTTTAGTTGTTGGTTTGTTGTATCATTGATATAAACTCCAAATATCCTTTTTTGATATGTATGACACCTGTCTATTGGTGAAGCCCGTATGTTAACCTCCAGATGTCTTTGATTTTGTGTTGTTGGTTTGCTGTATCATTGATATAAACTCCAAATATCCTTTGATTAATATGTTTGACACCTGTCTATTGGTGAAGCCCGTATGTTAACCTCCAGATGTCTTTGATTTTGTGTTGTTGGTTTGCTGTATCATTGATATAAACTCCAAATATCCTTTGATTAATATGTTTGACACCTGTTTATTGGTGATGCCCGTATGTTAACCTCCAGATGTCTTTGATTTTGTGTTGTTGGTTTGCTGTATCATTGATATAAACTCCAAATATCCTTTGATTAATATGTTTGACACCTGTTCATTGGTGAAGCCCGTATGTTTACCTCCAGATGTCTTTGATTTTGTGTTGTTGGTTTGCTGTATCATTGATATAAACTCCAAATATCCTTTGATTAATATGTTTGACACCTGTTTATTGGTGTAGCCCGTATGTTTACCACCCGATGTCTTTGATTTTGTGTTGTTGGTTTGCTGTATCATTGATATAAACTCCAAATATCCTTTGATTAATATGTTTGACACCTGTCTATTGGTGAAGCCCGTCTGTTAACCTCAAGATGTCTTTGATGTTGTGTTGTTGGTTTGCTATATCATTGATATAAACTCCAAATCAATTTAATTAATATGTATGACACCTGTCTATTGGTGATGCCCGTATGTTAACCTCCAGATGTCTTTGATTTTGTGTTGTTGGTTTGCTGTATCATTGATATAATCTCCAAATATCCTTTGATTAATATGTATGACACCTGTTTATTGGTGATGCCCGTATGTTAACCTCCAGATGTCTTTGATGTTTTGTTGTTGGTTTGCTGTATCATTGATATAAACTCCAAATATCCTTTGATTAATATGTATGACACCTGTCTATTGGTGAAGCCCGTATGTTAACCTCCAGATGTCTTTGATTTTGTGTTGTTGGTTTGCTGTATCATTGATATAAACTCCAAATCTCCCTTGATTAATATGTATGACACCTGTCTATTTGTGAAGCCCGTATGTTAACCTCCAGATGTCTTTGATTTTGTGTTGTTGGTTTGCTGTATCATTGAATTTAACTCCAAATATACTTTGATTAATATGTATGACACCTGTCTATTGGTGAAGCCCGTATGTTAACCTCCAGATGTCTTTGATTTTGTGTTGTTGGTTTGCTGTATCATTGATATAAACTCCAAATATCCTTTGATTAATATGTATGACACCTGTCTATTGGTGAAGCCCGTATGTTAACCTCCAGATGTCTTTGATTTTGTGTCGTTGGTTTGCTGTATCATCGATATAAACTCCAAATATCCTTTGATTAATATGTATGACACCTGTTTATTGGTGAAGCCCGTATGTTAACCTCCAGATGTCTTTGATTTTTAGTTGTCGATTTGCTGTATCATTGATATATACTCCAAATCTGCTTTGATTAATATGTATGACACCTGTCTATTGGTGATGCCTGTATGTTAACCTCAAGATGCCTTTTGTTTTTGAGTTGTTGGTTTGCTGTATCATTGATATAAACTCCAAATATCCTTTGATTAATATATATGACACCTGTCTATTGGTGAATCCCGTATGTTAACCTCCAGATGTCTTTGATTTTGTGTTGTTGGTTTGCTGTATCATTGATATAAACTCCGAATCTGCTTTGATTAATATGTTTGGCACCTGTTTATTGGTGAAGCCCGTATGTTAACCTCCAGATGTCTTTTGTTTTTGTGTTGTTGGTTTTATGGATCATTGATATAAACTCCAAATATCCTTTGATTAATATGTTTGACACCTGTCTATTGGTGAATCCCGTATGTTAACCTCCAGATGTCTTTGATTTTGTGTTGTTGGTTTGCTGTATCATTGATATAAGCTCCAAATATCCTTTGATTAATATGTTTGACACCTGTTTATTGGTGAAGCCCGTATGTTAACCTCCAGATGTCTTTGATTTTGTGTTGTTGGTTTGCTGTATCATTGATATAAACTCCAAATATCCTTTGATTAATATGTATGACACCTGTTTATTGGTGAAGCCCGTATGTTAACCTCCAGATGTCTTTGATTTTGAGTTGTTGGTTTGCTGTATCATTGATATAAATTCCAAATATCCTTTGATTAATATGTATGACACCTGTCTATTGGTGAAGCCCGTATGTTAACCTCCAGATGTCTTTGATTTTGTGTTGTTGGTTTACTTTATCATTGATATAAACTCCAAATATCCTTTGGTTAATATGTTTGACAACTGTCTATTGGTGAAGCCCGTATGTTAACCTCCAGATGTCTTTGATTTTGTGTTGTTGGTTTGCTGTATCATTGATATAAACTCCAAATATCCTTTGATTAATATGTATGACACCTGTCTATTGGTGAAGCCCGTATGTTAACCTCCAGATGTCTTTGATTTTTAGTTGTTGGTTTGCTGTATCATTGATATAAACTCCAAATATCCTTTGATTAATATGTATGATACCTGTTTATTGGTGATGCCCGTATGTTAACCTCCAGATGTCTTTGATTTTTAGTTGTTGGTTTGCTGTATCATTGATATAAACTCCAAATATCCTTTGATTAATATGTATGACACCTGTCTATTGGTGAAGCCCGTATGTTAACCTCCAGATGTCTTTGATTTTGTGTTGTTCGTTTGCTGTATCATTTATATAAACTCCAAATATCCTTTGATTAATATGTATGACACCTGTTTATTGGTGAAGCCCGTATGTTAACCTCCAGATGTCTTTGATTTTGTGTCGTTGGTTTGCTGTATCATCGATATAAACTCCAAATATCCTTTGATTAATATGTATGACACCTGTCTATTGGTGAAGCCCGTATGTTAACCTCCAGATGTCTTTGATTTTGTGTTGTTGGTTTGCTGTATCATTGATATAAACTCCAAATATCCACTGATTAATATGTTTGACACCTGTTTATTGGTGATGCCCGTATGTTAACCTCCAGATGTCTTTGATTTTGTGTTGTTGGTTTGCTGTATCATTGATATAAACTCCAAATATCCTTTGATTAATATGTTTGACACCTGTTTATTGGTGATGCCCGTATGTTAACCTCCAGATGTCTTTGATTTTGTGTTGTTGGTTTGCTGTATCATTGATATAAACTCCAAATCTTCCTTGATTAATATGTTTGACACCTGTTTATTGGTGAAGCCCGTATGTTAACCTCCAGATGTCTTTGATTTTGTGTTGTTGGTTTGCTGTATCATTGATATAAACTCCAAATATCCTTTGATTAATATGTATGACACCTGTCTATTGGTGAAGCCCGTATGTTAACCTCCAGATGTCTTTGATTTTGTGTTGTTGGTTTGCTGTATCATTGATATAAACTTCAAATATCCTTTGATTAATATGTATGACACCTGTTTATTGGTGAAGCCCGTATGTTAACCTCCAGATGCCTTTGATTTTGTGTTGTTGGTTTGCTGTATCATTGATATAAACTCCAAACATCCTTTGATTAATATGTATGACACCTGTCTATTGGTGAAGCCCGTATGTTAACCTCCAGATATCTTTGATTTTGTGTTGTTGGTTTGCTGTATCATTGATATAAACTCCAAATATCCTTTGATTAATATGTTTGACACCTGTTTCTTGGTGAAGCCCGTATGTTAACCTCCAGATGTCTTTGATTTTTAGTTGTTGGTTTGCTGTATCATTGATATAAACTCCAAATATCCTTTGATTAATATGTATGATACCTGTTTATTGGTGATGCCCGTATGTTAACCTCCAGATGTCTTTGATTTTTAGTTGTTGGTTTGCTGTATCATTGATATAAACTCCAAATATCCTTTGATTAATATGTATGACACCTGTCTATTGGTGAAGCCCGTATGTTAACCTCCAGATGTCTTTGATTTTGTGTTGTTGGTTTGCTGTATCATTGATATAAACTCCAAATATCCTTTGATTAATATGTATGACACCTGTTTATTGGTGAAGCCCGTATGTTAACCTCCAGATGTCTTTGATTTTGTGTCGTTGGTTTGCTGTATCATCGATATAAACTCCAAATATCCTTTGATTAATATGTATGACACCTGTCTATTGGTGAAGCCCGTATGTTAACCTCCAGATGCCTTTGATTTTGTGTTGTTGGTTTGCTGTATCATTGATATAAACTCCAAATATCCACTGATTAATATGTTTGACACCTGTTTATTGGTGATGCCCGTATGTTAACCTCCAGATGTCTTTGATTTTGTGTTGTTGGTTTGCTGTATCATTGATATAAACTCCAAATATCCTTTGATTAATATGTTTGACACCTGTTTATTGGTGATGCCCGTATGTTAACCTCCAGATGTCTTTGATTTTGTGTTGTTGGTTTGCTGTATCATTGATATAAACTCCAAATCTTCCTTGATTAATATGTTTGACACCTGTTTATTGGTGAAGCCCGTATGTTAACCTCCAGATGTCTTTGATTTTGTGTTGTTGGTTTGCTGTATCATTGATATAAACTCCAAATATCCTTTGATTAATATGTATGACACCTGTCTATTGGTGAAGCCCGTATGTTAACCTCCAGATGTCTTTGATTTTTAGTTGTTGGTTTGCTGTATCATTGATATAAACTCCAAATCTTCCTTGATTAATATGTTTGACACCTGTTTATTGGTGAAGCCCGTATGTTAACCTCCAGATGTCTTTGATTTTGTGTTGTTGGTTTGCTGTATCATTGATATAAACTCCAAATATCCTTTGATTAATATGTATGACACCTGTTTATTGGTGAAACCCGTATGTTAACCTCCAGATGCCTTTGATTTTGTGTTGTTGGTTTGCTGTATCATTGATATAAACTCCAAACATCCTTTGATTAATATGTATGACACCTGTCTATTGGTGAAGCCCGTATGTTAACCTCCAGATGTCTTTGATTTTGTGTTGTTGGTTTGCTGTATCATTGATATAAACTCCAAATATCCTTTGATTAATATGTTTGACACCTGTTTATTGGTGAAGGCCGTATGTTAACCTCAAGATGTCTTTGATTTTGTGTTGTTGGTTTGCTGTATCATTGATATAAACTCCAAATATCCTTTGATTAATATGTTTGACACCTGTCTATTGGTGAAGCTCGTATGTTAACCTCCAGATGTCTTTGATTTTGTGTTGTTGGTTTGCTGTATCATTGATATAAACTCCAAATATCCTTTGATTAATATGTATGACACCTGTTTATTGGTGAAGCCCGTATGTTTACCTCCAGATGTCTTTGATTTTGTGTTGTTGGTTTGCTGTATCATTGATATAAACTCCAAATATCCTTTGATTAATATGTTTGACACCTGTCTATTGGTGAAGCCCGTATGTTAACCTCCAGATGTCTTTGATTTTGTGTTGTTGGTTTGCTGTATCATTGATATAAACTCCAAATATCCTTTGATTAATATGTATGACACCTGTTTATTGGTGAAGCCCGTATGATAACCTCCAGATGTCTTTGATTTTGTGTCGTTGGTTTGCTTTATCATCGATATAAACTCCAAATATCCTTTGATTAATATGTATGACACCTGTCTATTGGTGAAGCCCGTATGTTAACCTCCAGATGTCTTTGATTTTGTGTCGTTGGTTTGCTGTATCATTGATATAAACTCCAAATATCCTTTGATTAATATGTTTGACACCTGTTTATTGGTGAAGCCCGTATGTTAACCTCCAGATGTCTTTGATTTTGTGTTTTTGGTTTGCTGTATCATTGATATAAACTCCAAATCTCCCTTGATTAATATGTTTGACACCTGTTTATTGGTGAAGCCCGTATGTTAACCTCCAGATGTCTTTGATTTTGTGTTGTTGGTTTGCTGTATCATTGATATAAACTCCAAATATCCTTTGATTAATATGTTTGACACCTGTCTATTGGTGAAGCCCGTATGTTAACCTCCAGATGTCTTTGATTTTGTGTTGTTGGTTTGCTGTATCATTGATATAAACTCCAAATATCCTTTGATTAATATGTATGACACCTGTCTATTGGTTATGCGCGTATGTTTACCTCCAGATGTCTTTGATTTTGTGTTGTTGGTTTGCTGTATCATTGATATAAACTCCAAATATCCTTTGATTAATATGTATGACACCTGTCTATTTGTGATGCCCGTATGTTAACCTCCAGATGCCTTTTGTTTTTGAGTCGTTGGTTTGCTGTATCATTGATATAAACTCCAAATATCCTTTGATTAATATGTTTGACACCTGTTTATTGGTTATGCCCGTATGTTAACCTCCAGATGCCTTTGATGTTGTGTTGTTGGTTTGCTGTATCATTGATATAAACTCCAAATATCCTTTGATTAATACGTTTGACACCTGTCTATTTGTGATGCCCGTATGTTAACCTCCAGATGTCTTTGATTTTGTGTTGTTGGTTTGCTGTATCATTGATATAAACTCCAAATCTCCCTTGATTAATATGTTTGACACCTGTTTATTGGTGAAGCCCGTATGTTAACCTCCAGATGTCTTTGATTTTGTGTTGTTGGTTTGCTGTATCATTGATATAAACTCCAAATCTCCCTTGATTAATATGTTTGACACCTGTTTATTGGTGAAGCCCGTATGTTAACCTCCAGATGTCTTTGATTTTGTGTTGTTGGTTTGCTGTATCATTGATATAAACTCCAAATATCCTTTGATTAATATGTATGACACCTGTTTTTTGGTGAAGCCCGTATGTTTACCTCCAGATGTCTTTGATTTTGTGTTGTTGGTTTGCTGTATCATTGATATAAACTCCAAATACCCTTTGATTAATATGTATGACACCTGTTTATTGGTGAAGCCCGTATGTTAACCTCCAGATGTCTTTGATTTTGTGTTGTTGGTTTGCTGTATCATTGATATAAACTCCAAATATCCTTTGATTAATATGTATGACACCTGTTCATTGGTGAAGCCCGTATGTTAACCTCCAGATGTCTTTGATTTTGTGTTGTTGGTTTGCTGTATCATTGATATAAACTCCAAATCACCTTTAATTAATACGTATAACACCTGTCTTGGTGAAGCCCGTATGTTCACCTCCAGATGTCTTTGAATTTTTAGTCGTTGGTTTGCTGTTCATTGACGGGTCATTTTCAAAATCCGTCAATATTCTTGTACGGCTTTTCTGTAAGGTCAATACGGCTACACATTATTTTAATTTTAGAGTTCTTCTTGGTTCAACGTAAGTTATACTACATTTTACTTGGAGAATAAAAATAAGGAATAGGTACATACATGTATATAATTAAAATTAAAAAAAATATTATTCCAATCAGGGTCCCACAGGGGGCATTTACAATTAACAATTATGGTAGTATAAGCAACTAACATGAGACATTGTACAGTATATAACGTGGCAGATATTATAATAGACAAATGAAAATAGCATTAATAACAAAAATACATTAAAAGTACCTTTTTTCCTTCCTTCCTTCTTGCCATTATTATTTCTATGTCCAGCAGTGCACACATAAAAAAATTTTAATAATAAAGTTTTCATAAACTTAAATGATTATAAAGATGGAAATTTGTTCATCTGCAGGAGACACCAAGGGACGGTGCTGTAGGATATACTGTTGGTTTGCGATAGGCAATAACAGCAATCCTCCTCGTGTCAGAAGCAGATGAACAAAATAATAGAGAAACTGAATCCTGTCAATTAACAAATATTTTTTAAATAACAACAATTGCTAATTTTGCGAAACATGTAATACAAATCTGATATTTGCAGTGTTTAACCAGGAATATACACAACTCTTTTAATACAGTTGAGTTCTCACAAGACAGTAGTCATAGCAATTTCTCTTGGGAATTTTAGTTAATGAAGTTGGGAAATGATTCCGAAATAATGTGTCTGTCTTCGTTATATTAAGTGCAATAAAAGAGTAAATGAACTTCATCTTCAATATTACCAGAGTTACACTTCTGACATAGTCTAAGGTGTGGAGAAGTACCCTATTTCAATCTGTAAATGGTGAGACGACACCCTGGCGAGACGACACCCTCAATTTTGTTAATGATCTCCTAAGCTCAAAATTGGTTATGATATTTAGATATTTTTTCGAAACCATAATTATTCTTAAATTTTACATAAGTGCGGAGCTTCCCTTCTGAATTCTTGGTCAGTTGGTTCTTCCAAATTTTTATAAACGTCTTTTTCAATATTTTCCTGGTGGTATTTTTCCCATCATTTATGTTTGCAAACCCGGGAAGAGTTTTTAAAATTTGTCGGAGAGAGCTATTCCATGACGATTTATGCTGAGAAAAAAATAATTTTGAATGGAAGTATGCATCTTGTAATAAAGGAAATGAGTCTAAATTTTCTATTCTAAGCAAATAATTCAAAATAGACTTAACTAAGTCAAAGTACAATGGAAACCGACCAAGTTCAGATAAGGCTGCCAAATTTGTGGGGTTTTTTTTGTGCACACCCAGAATAAATTTACAAAATTTACTGTGTAGTTTTTCACAAGTTAAATTTGAATAAATTTTATCCAAAGTTAACTGGTTTCCAGATCTAAATTTTGCTATAAAGGGATTAAATGAGCTCCAAATTTAACTTCCATAAAGAAGAATAGGCTTAATGGTAATGATCAAAAACATGTTCACTAGTTTTTAGTTTTTAAGCTAGGATTTAGAGATAATAGATATTTTCTAAGTTTAAAATATGCTTTTAAAGCTTTCTTGTATAATTCATTCTGAGCACAGGAATGTACCTGAAGCACTAACATACAAACCTAGATATTTACAATATCATATTCTTTGTATTTAAATTTGAGGCGGATGTGTCTGCCTGCCTTGTTGAAAATCACAAGTTTTGTTTTATTTGGGTTGAGAGTAGGACACCAAACTTGACAATAATTTCCCAAAATATCAAGTTTTGATTGAAGACCAGTAGCTGTAGAAGATAGTAAAATGATGTCATCGGCATACATCAGACAATGGATATTTACAGGGTCTTCGGATTTTTCCAAATAGTTGGGAGGGTCATTGATGAAACCCTTAAACAGTATTCTGGATCACATACGCAACTATATTTACTATAAAGTCTATTGGATTGAATTTTCAGACATTCATATTTTCCGGAAATAATCTGGACTTATCCGTATTTTCACTACCGTTTACTTTCTCTTCCTCACCTGTCTATTGCAAATGGATGCCACTACAAATCTGCTCCTGTGGATATTGTGACAAATCACCGTCAAGTACGTTTCAAATCGATTATAAACTGTTAAATATATATACCGTTAATTCCGTTAACTTGAATTCCACGTTTATTCAACAAATATGAACTGTAATTGTTTATTTCTATGAATTGACCTGATAATTCTACTTTCGTTTTTGACTTGATATTATTACTGCATTGAACATTCATATATTTCTTTCGTACATATTGTAAATATTGTATTTTTATTTCTTTCAGTTTACCAAACAATACACACTCTGTAAAACTCCTGTACCATTTCTGGTGGAATTATAATCTACAATCTTCACACACAAGTTGTTATTCTTTATAATTTGCCGAGATTGCGATACAGTCCCATGGTTATACTAGCTGAGTCAGGCTCAGCATAGTAAATTGACGACAACCTGTCTTTACATATCCAGACAAGGAACGACAACATAACAACGTTAATACCTTTACACTGACAGTGGACTACATAACTTGTGTGTACTAGGCAGCAACCCAACAACGTTGAGTCAACATGGATCCCAGTCATGTGGAACAACAAGAAGAGATACAGCCCCCAGAGGGAAATGTCCCAGATCTAGAACTATTACAAAATCCGTCTAATACCACACATTTAGATGAAAATCCCGAGACTAGGCGAGTACGGGATCTCACCGAAAAAGGTAAAGGAGCCTACACAGAAAGACGTAATAAGTTCTGTGAGGAATTAGAGGTCCTTTGGTCAGATATAACGACCCAGTTATCGGAAATTACCACACCTCCCAATGAACTTCAGCAAGTCTTAACAGCCCAGGACAATCTTGTAAAAGCCTATACAAATTATCGTAGGCTCACAGACGAATATCTGGACTTTCTAAAAAGGACCAGAACGTTGGACAGTCAAAAAGACATAGACGCATGTAACCTTACATTGGATCTCCGTCTGTCCAAAGTGGAACTGGCCATGGACTCTTTACACGAGCATCGCCTTGCCCTCACTAAGGCTAAATCAACTAAAACAAGGACCTCAGGGTCAAAAGGTAAGAAAACCTCACGCAGTGGTAGCTCTAACGTGTCAGACATGTCAAGCCTAGCACGGAGAAAGCTTGCCAAGGCAGAGGCTGCCAAGTCTAAAATAGCCTTTGTAGAAAAACATGCCCTTATCCTACAACAGGAAGCAATGTTAGAGGAACAAGCCCTGTCCAGACAAATTGAAATGGAACAGGAAGCCACACGTAAAAAGGCAGAAATGGAACAAGAAGTCGCTCAACGTAAGGCTCAAATGCAACAAGAAGCCGCACGAGTAAGCCGGGAAAAGGTCGAGCTTAAAGCCAAATTTAAACTTCTTGAACCACAGAGAGAAGCTGCAGGCTCGTATCCTGGAATACGATGATAGCCAAGCGTTTATCGATCTCGCTAACGAAAAGGAAGACCCGCTCCAGCGTGTGCAAGATTTTGTCAATAGACTTCCTGTATCAACTGTTGTAAAGGAAGTAACAGGTCTTCAAAAGAAAAAGCAAATTCCTGTTAAGATCGAGTTGAGTCACGAAGCACCAGCGATCGTGCCATCCGTGGCATTGAACTTGCTGTCACAGATATCTGCTGTCTTGCCTTCCGATACTAAGTCACCGGAAGTTACCTTAATCCCAGATCTGGGATTAGTAACCGGCATACAAAAACTAGGCCTTTCAGATGAGAGCCCTACTGAACACCAAAAACAGGGTGTTAAAGAAGTGATCCCTGTCTTACGCACAAAACAAGACTTTATAGAAGAGATCCCTGTTTCACACCAAAAACAAGGCGTAATAGAAGAGATCCCTGTTGCACACCAGCAACAAATCAACCTCACATCGGAGATAACTATATTCCTCTTACGTAAGGACCTGCTTTTCTCCCGGTTAACAAGCTTTAACGATCGGGCAGAATCCTTCCATACTTAGAAAGCAAGCTTGAAGAACGTGACTGATGAGTTACAAGTCTCTGACTCAGAACAGATCGATTTACTGATCAAGTGGCTCGGTCCAGAGTCCGCTAAACATGCCATTAGCATAAGAGCGTCGAACGCCAATAATCCTACCATAGGTATACAGAGATTATGGAAGAGGCTTGACGAGCGGTATGGTGCTCCAGAAATGTTGGAAGCCTCTCTCATGAATAAACTTGCCAAATTCCCTACCTTGACGAATAAGGACAACGCACGTCTCTACGAACTGTCTGACATTCTATCAGAAATAGAATATCACAAAGAAAATCCCATGCTGGGATGTTTGCTAGCATATTTTGATTCTTCGTCCGGGATAAATCCTATTGTTGAAAAATTACCGTACGGTCTCCAAGAAAAGTGGACAACGAGGGCTACAAGATACAAGTCCAAATATGAAGTTGCCTTTCCACCTTTCACAGAATTCTCTGCCTTCATCAGGGAAATAAGCAAAACAAAGAACGATCCTGGGTTCATCTTTGGGTCAAAGGCAACACCAAATACAAAGGGTGCTGCACCAAGGTCTACGTCTTACCCTAAGACTAAAGTTGGTGCTCATAAAACAGCTGTTGAGCAGTAATCTGGAGACGCCAGCAAACAAGGTCTTTGTATTCTGCACAATACAAAGCATTCCTTAAATGAATGTCGAGCGTTCCGAGCCAAGTCAATAGAGGAGCGCAAAGGTCTTTTAAAAGAAAACAATGTATGTTACAAGTGTTGTGATTCTACCTCACACAGGAGCCGGGAATGCAATGCACGCATAAGTTGTAAAGAATGTGGAAGTAAACAACACACTGCCGCACTACACATCACTAGACCACAGCAACCTGCAAGTTCTCAGTCTAGCTTACCTAAGCAAGCCTACGGCGGGGAGCCTACAGAATCGGCTGAAACTAAGTCAACCTCAGTCAACTCTATCTGTACTGAGATCTGCAAAGATACATATAGCGGGAAATCGTGTGCTAAAATACTTCCTGTAAATGTTTATCACAAAGATAACCAGTACAAAGTTATTCGCATGTACGCCATCATTGATGACCAAAGCAACCGGTCACTAGCATCGCCCGAATTCTTTAATCTTTTCGACGTCAAAGATAAACCGGAGAACTATACTCTATCAACATGCTCCGGCAAAGTAGTCACTTAAGGGAAAAGAGGAAGAGGTTTTGTCATGGAATCAATCAATGGTAATGACAAGTTTGACCTTCCTGTACTGATTGAATGTGATCATATTCCCAATAATAGGGACGAAATACCTACTCCTGAAGTAACAATGCATCACCCTCATTTAAAAGAACTTAGGGGTAGCATTCCACCAATAGAAGAAAATTGCCAAATTCTTCTATTAATTGGCAGAGACCTTTTAGAGGCACACCATGTCCTCGACCAGCGCATAGGACCACCCAGAACTCCATACGCACAACAATTGAAACTGGGTTGGGTAGTGATAGGAGAAACCTGCATTAACAAGCAGCATGTACCTCTTGAATTAAATGTCAAAATAACCAACATTTTACCTACAGGACAACCTTCAACCTTTCAACCATGCACAAGCAAGTTTGACATCCGGGAAAACTACACAGACCCTGTAACGAAAGATTTACAATCGCCACTCTTTGAAAAAACAAGGGACGATGATAAGCCTGGACATTCATATGAGGACAAAATGTTCATGAAGCAGATGGACAACGAATTTGTGAGAGACTCGGATGGAAGTTGGGTAGCACCGTTGCCGTTCCAAGTGCCAAGACAGCCATTGCCAAGCAACAGACAACAAGCTCTTCATCGTGCTAATATGTTAGACACCAGTCTGAATAGAAACCCAGTTAAGCGGGAACACTTTCTTACATTTATGAGTAAGATCCTAGACAATAATCATGCAGAGCTCGCTCCACCATTGCATGAACATGAGGAGTGCTGGTATTTGCCATTGTTCGGTGTTTATCATCCGAAGAAACCCGATCAGATAAGAGGTGTGTTTGATTCTTCCGCCAAATGTAACGGAGTTTCACTTAACAGCGTCCTGCTTACAGGTCCAGACTTGACCAATGATCTCTTTGGAGTACTGCTGCGTTTCAGGAAAGAAATGGTCGCAGTTACTGCAGACGTTCAACATATGTTTCACTGCTTTGTTGTCAGAAAAGACCACCGAAATTACCTGAGATTTTTATGGCATAAAGACAGTGACCTAAAGGAGAACCTTGTCGAATACCGCATGAGAGTTCATGTTTTCGGAAATAGTCCGTCACCTGCCGTTGCTACGCTTGGACTCCGAAAAGCAGCTCAAGCATCAGAACTAGAGTTTGGCAGTCACGTGACTAGCTTTGTGACAAGAGACTTCTATGTCGACGACGGTCTAACGTCATGTCCTACTAAAGAGGAAACTGTTAAGCTCATGAAGGACACACAGCAAGCATTAGCAAAATATGGAAACTTACGACTTCACAAGTTTGCCTCTAATTGTGCTGAAGTTATGTCTGCATTTCATGCCAGTGATTTGGCTTCAAATCTTAAAGATCTAGACTTAGAATGCGACAGTTAACCCCTACAACGTAGTCTTGATCTCAGCTGGGACGTAAACACTGATAACTTCTTATTTCAATTATCATCAGAAAACAAACCGATCACTCGGAGAGGAATTTTATCGACGATAAACAGTCTCTACGATCCTCTGGGATTTTTGGCTCCGGTGATTATACAAGGGAAACTCCTATTAAGGAAAATAGTATCAGAAACCATCGATTGGGACCAACCTCTCACTGACGAGACAGCAGATGAGTAGAAATCTTGGAGAGATACTCTAATTGCTATCGAAACATTGCGCATTCCACGTACCTACGTGCCGTATCTCAGCAAAACCACCACAAAGGAGTTACATGTCTTCTCTGATGCATCAGAAAAAGCCATAGCAGCTGTTGCATATCTACGCACTACCGACAGTAGTGGTGAACCAAACATAGGTTTCATTCTTGCCGTTGGGAAAGCTAAAGTTGCACCAACAAGTGGTCATACTATTCCACGCCTTGAACTATCTGCTGCAGTATTAGCAGTCTAGATAACACAGACAGTAAAGTAGTCCTAGGCTACATCAGTAACGAGACAAGAAGGTTTTTTTATCTATGTCGCCAATAGAGTAGAGAAAATAAGAAAATTTAGCTCTCCAAGTCACTGGAATTATGTACCAACTAACCGTATCCCGCAGACTCGGGAACAAGGTCCGTACCTGCTCACGAAATTCATAGCAGCGAATGGTTATTAGGACCAAGACAACTTCTTTTCTCAGAACAAAAGAATTCTGAGGACATATATCAGCTAATTGACCCAGAGGAAGATGGAGAAATACGTGCAACTGTTAATGTTGCAAAAACATTTGCCACACTTGAGCAAAAAGGTATCGGAACTGATAGATTCAACAGATTCTCCAACTGGACATCACTTGTGCGAGCGATAGCCTTTTTGGAACGTTTCTCCCGTTTACACGGGTCAAAACAGACAGCACCAGTGACTTCTCTGGAAGGCTTTTCGAATGCCGAAAATTTCATCATAATATCTGCTCAATATGAAGTTTACGGAGATGAAATAGATTGCATTAAACGTCAGGAACAAATCCATAAGCGGAGTCCGATAGCTAACCTTAATCCGTTTTTGGACGAACGAGGACTATTACGAGTAGGAGGCCGTATCGCCAAATCTGACTTAAACCTCCGTGAAAAGAAACCATTGATCGTCCCTGGACGCCATCATATAGCGACATTATTAGTTCGACACTACCACAACAAGATAAAACATCAAGGTCGCCATTTCACAGATGGAGCGATTCGATCCGCAGGATTTTGGATCGTAGGAGCAAAACGCTTGATCTCATCTATTATTCACAAATGTGTGACATGCCGCAAACTCAGAGGAAAAACCGAGTATCAAATCATGTCTGATTTGCCAGAGGACCGTCTTGAACCTTCACCTCCGTTTACTAACGTTGGAATAGACACCTTTGGACCCTGGACAATTGTTTCACGTAAAACACGTGGTGGATACGCCAACTCAAAGCGTTGGGCAATTTTATTCACATGCTTAGTGACAAGAGCTATTCACATCGAATTAATCGAGGAAATGAGTTCTTCAGCCTTCATAAACGCTGTCAGGAGATTCACCGCTATAAGAGGCCAAGTTAAGATTTTCCGATCTGACCGTGGAACGAACTTTATCGGCGCAATCGACGATTTAAAGATTGACTCAATCAACGTTGAAGATGGACCCTTCAATAACTTTCTGTACAATTCTGGTACAACTTCAATCTTCAATCCGCCGCATTCGTCCCACATGGGTGGAGCCTGGGAAAGAATGATTGGTATCACTAGGATAATTCTTGATTCTATGCTTCTTAACGCAGCCGGAAGAAGCCTAACACATGACGTGCTCAACACACTAATGGCAGAAGTTTCAGCAATAGTGAACTCTAGACCTCTGGTACTGGTATCAACAGATCCAGAGAATCCGTTAATATTAACTCCGGCTATGTTATTGACGCAGAAAACAGACTACATTTTCACTTCAGACCATCTTGGGGAATTCGACAAGCGAGATCTCTGTCTTGCCGAATGGAGACGAGTACAGGCTCTAGCCAGTGTTTTCTGGTCCCGTTGGAGGAAGGAGTAGCTGCCGTTACTACAACCACGACGAAAATGGACCGAAGATCGCCGTGATATCATCGAAGGAGACGTCATTCTTCTAAAGGACAAAAACATTTTCCGTACCCAATTGCCCGTTGAAATTATAGTGAACTCTTTTAAAAGTTCAGACGAACATGTCCGAAAAGCAGAAGTGCGAGTAATCGTTAATGGAAAAGCCACAACCTACACACGCCCTATCGTGGACATGATTCTTCTCATAGAAAACAAACCTGTGTAATTATATGTATATATTTTGGATTAATATAGTGACATTCACATTTGGAATTATACTTTCTGGAATAGTGATATCAGGTAGATTCCAGACGGGGAGTATTCTGGATCACATACGCAACTATATTTACTATAAAGTCTATTGGATTGAATTTTCAGACATTCATATTTTCCGGAAATAATCTGGACTTATCCGTATTTTCACTACCGTTTACTTTCTCTTCCTCACCTGTCTATTGCAAATGGATGCAACGACAAATCTGCTCCTGTGGATATTGTGACAAATCACCGTCAAGTACGTTTCAAATCGATTATAAACTGTTAAATATATATACCGTTAATTACGTTAACTTGAATTCCACGTTTATTCAACAAATACGAACTGTAATTGTTTATTTCTATGAATTGACCTGAGAATTCTACTTTCGTTTTTGACTTGATATTATTACTGCATTGAACATTCATATATTTCTTTCGTACATATTGTAAATATTGTATTTTTATTTCTTTCAGTTTACCAAACAATACACACTCTGTAAAACTCCTGTACCATTTCTGGTGGAATTATAATCTACAATCTTCACACACAAGTTGTTATTCTTTATAATTTGCCGAGATTGCGATACAGTCCCATGGTTATACTAGCTGAGTCAGGCTCAGCATAAACAGGTTAGAACTTCGGTGATCTCCCTGGTTAACTCTAAGCTGTATAGGGAAGAAATCTGTAATGCTATTCTTAATTCGAATGCAGGATTTGCTTACCTCATACATTTGCTTATAACGATATTGTAAAACAATGTGCCTACACCAATTTTTAAAAGCTTAATTTTCAATCCGGAGTGAATAACAGTGTCAAAAGCCTTTTAAAAGTCAACAAAGCAGACATACACCCTACCATCTTCTGAATTACAATATTCATCTATAATACATTTCAAAATAAATAAATGATCACAAATTCTAGCCTTTCTTGTAAAACCTATCTGACACTCATGTATGATATTGTGTTTATCCAGAAATACATCAAGCCTATTATTTAACACACTGTTGAATAATTTTCCTATGGCACTAGTTACTGCAATACCCCTGTAATTATTTGGATCAGATATGTCGTTAGATTTATGTTCTGACGTAATATATCCAAGAGCTCAAGCACAGGGATAATTACAACTTGACAGACAAGCATTAAATAGCTTATGAATACAAGGAATAATAGCAGTTTGCCCACATTAAAGCATGTTATTAGATAAATCATAAATGTATCCTGGCGACTTGTTATATTTTAGTTTTGATATAGCTATAGAAATTTCTTCTTGACTAATAAGCATGTCAAGTTCATTAAAGATTTTTCTTTTTGTAGACGGTCTAGTAATTTATCAAGTTCGCTAAGGCGTTGTTTGAAGTTGTCTTTTACTTCATTTAGATTTTTGAGGTGATTTACCCAGGTGGATGGATCAACGGCAGAACTTTTATGGTCTCTTTCTCTCATATCTCTCAAGTCCTTAACAAGATTCCAATAAAGCTTTGAATTATTCTCTTGAAGAGGTTCCAACTGGATCAATATTGACTGCCTATGCTGTTTATATTTAAACTTACGCAGTTTGTTATACTCTCGATAACGTTTGTAGTAATGGTTTCTCACGAAATTGTCCTTGGGAAATTTGCTATAAATACGAGCATATCTGATGAGGTTTTGTCTAGTTTTACCCAAGATCTTCGTCAAACCATTTTTTTTATTTTTAGGTTTAGAGTGAGAAGTTTTTGTAACTTTTGGCTTTTTGAGAGATGAATGTGCAACTGACAATATAAGATCAGTAAGTTCTATCAACGCTTCATCCACTGACACTTGTGTGACTTTAATACAATTATTGTTATTGTTATTGTTATTTGCCTCTTGTATCTATGGTCATATCTGGACTATATCTATTGAGTATTGTGACGAAAGGCTTTGGTACGACTATGCATTAACAAGGGCGAAGTCAGTAGTTACTGTCCCCTTTCCTATTTGAACCCTAAACATCAAAACATTGGAATTAAAAGGTACAGTTACAATTTCTTTATTTGTCTTAATACTTACCTTAAACTTCATCGTATTAATAAGTTACATTTTATTAAAGTTACAGTGAGGTTAATCATTTGATAACTTGCATTATTTCGGACTACATTCTACTTTCCAATTCAAGTAGTCATGTATATCTCCGACTATTTCATAAACTGGCAAATGAGTTAACTTGTATGAAGAATCTTCAGTGTGAGATGTAATAACAATATAAATGGTATTTTTATGGTCATCGGGTTCCGTAATATCTTCCTTGAGATGAGATATTGTAACGTTTGTGGGTCATCGTAAATTCCCCTTTTTCTATTTTTAGATACTATATATAACTATAGTTGTCCAGTCACTTTTTCGCGGGGATCGTTTATCTCGTGCTTGAACTCAATGTTCAGACTTGGATATTTAAACCTCGTCAGGACAGTATTTCTTTAGATTGGGGAAAACTTTCGTACTGGTAAGTTGTACTTTAAAATTTCAATTTATTTTGTATTTCGATGTTTGACTTAAATATTTATTTCTTTACATTTGATATATTTCTTTTCGGTCTCGTAGTCAAACAGTTCTAAAATGTTAAATTTACGTTTCCGTTCCAGAATAAATAGAGGGAATTGTACACTAGCTTGATATTTTATGATTTCGGGTTTATAAAGAGATGGGTTTCATTTTGATAGCGATATTTAGACAGAGGGTTAATCCGAGGGATATTTTGGAGTAACGGTCGTCAATCTATGGGATTGTTCGTGCCTAATTACTCTGAAATAGAATTTTATATTATCGCATGTTTTGGTTTTGGATCTTGAACTGGTCAATTTTACTGAAAAACGTTTTTCAGACATTGCTCTGGTTGGATTGAAAACTAAACGGGAAATGCGATGGTTTTTTTTTACTGGATCGATTTTTGTTCCCTAGTCATAGAATAATGAGATTCATGTTCTAGTCTAACAAAGTCGGTGGGAACCAGTGGGTATAATTATTTTGTCTCGGAAGGTTGACGTCACAACTTGATTGATTGGATTATAATTTAGTTAAAAACGAATAGTGTACAGCTCTCAATATTTTAAGTAAACGGACACTTCAAATTCTAGTATCATTTTATTTTATTCAATTAGATAGCACTAAGGCCAAACGCTTCTTTGAAATGGTTAACTTGTATGGGTATTTTTCACCGCATTGTTTGTCCAAAAAGGGGAAGTTCGAAAGTGTATTGAAATTCTAAATTGATATTTTTGCCCTGGAGATACCGCGATATGATTTATGTATTTATGTTGTCTTTGTCTATTAAATATGAAACTGTTTTATGAATTTTTGTCATTTGTTCTATGAACAAATACATTGCTTGGCAAATCGTCATCACTGGTCATTTTTAGGTTTCTTATACCTGTCATTTATTGAATTTACTGTTTCGTTGTATTGTCAGTATGCTGTCAGAAGTCCTGGAGCGAAAGCACTGGCCGAACCCTCTATACCAGTAACGTAAATGGCTGAGCTAGCAGGGTTTAATGTCATGAGACAGATTATGAATGAAAAATACGTTTACACACGAAAACCCATTTACGTTGCATTGGCGCCAACGTGGGACCCCATCTTACTCGAGTCCCCCCGATTTGCTAGCTTTAGGACCTTTCATTTCATTTTCGAACTTCCGCACCTCATTACTTTGATTTTATTTTAATCTCGAGAAAATTGGTAGCGACAGTGGAAGGCTGAGCTTGTAATATAAACTGTATAGCTTGTCAGATTTTTCACCGGCTGTGTAACAAAATGTTGTTATCATTCATTTCATGTTCATAAAAAGAAAATTAAAAAAAAGTTTATTTCGTAATTTTTTTTTTTACCTTGCCGACAGTGTATGTATTTGTTGTGCCTCCTTATCTGCGAAGTATAACTATAGTCGAACGTTTATATTGATGGATTTATTTCTATGGACAATCTGTATGTTGAAAGGTTGATTCTGACACCTGACCAAGGTCAGAACCAACGTATGTAAATTATATTCTTGACTGCAGCAAGGATGCGTTATGCTGAAGAACTATTTTATATATGTGCGGAATAACGGAATTTGGACTATTTACAGTCATTGTGTGTCATGAACTGATACTTCGTTAAGATAAGGGGTACGAAACCTTTGTTTCTGTATGTTGGCAAATTTGAATATTTGCATAGATTGTTTTAATAAAAGGTCATATTCATTTAAAGGTTGATATATGTTGTAAATTACGTATGAGTGATTTTTTTTTACAAGTCCATGCATAGACTTGTTGTGAATAAGGAATTGTTTTCTACACAGCCGGTGCCTTCATACTTGAATATACTATTATATATCATATATATTAAGGGGTTTATTATACGGGTTTTTTTCGGGGTTATTCTATTTATTCAGATGTTCATTTATTTATGAATTATCTTCAGATTTGCGTCTTGCGTGAATGGTCAATTTTGCCTGCGTAAGGACGTTAATCTTAGTTAAAAGTATTTATTGGGAGGAATTTGAAATTAACAAAGTGATTTGGAAAGGTGGTAACCGGATATGGTTTTTTTTTCCATGTAAAAATTATTGAAAGTTTAGTGATGAAAGTTGGCCTTCCGCTGGTGCTCTTTTTTAATAATGATAATAGATTTACGGTGTCTTGTGATGGAATATGTTTATTTGTACATGGTTAAAAGATTAATGCAGTGTAGATTGCATGTGATGATGATATATAGAAAAAAATGTGCTGAACCCAATTTTAGAGGTGCATAAAAAAAAATACACGAATACATTATTTTTTAATCTTATTCATGTAAATCGTATACATGACAGTAAATACATGATTTATGATTCACCCATGCACATGACCAGTTGAACATTAGTATACAGTTGAAACTGCCTGGATATAATATACATAGAAAGTATTAGCTTTGCTCTGGCCATACATCGCTACCATAAGCTTTGGTGGTGCAGTAGTTTTAAGCTGAATATAGATGATTTATGAATAATATTGATACGTGAACTAAGATTCACAGTATGGCAGTATACATATAGATATATATAGAGTCATGGGTGGGGAAAAAAATGCACTCTGAAATAAAAGAATAGCATTAAAAAGTGATTGTCAAAAGTATCTTTCTTATGCATAGTTTGCTTACTGTACGTCTGAAGTTGGGTTTAGTACACACACCATAAACACTTATTTGACTTCATTGCATTAGATATATTGATTTGTAGTAATAATTATTCTATATTGGAAATACTGATTAATTACATAATTAGTTTGTTCTTGTAGCACACTCATGTAATCGGTACTGATTTTCTCGAAAATAATTGCTTGGCCTTAGTTCATTTCAGATTACATGTATCCAAAATTACGTTAATTTAGTATTTTTACCTTCCCCAATCTCCGTGCTCTGCACGTAAAATGTTAATATATGTGGTTGTCAGTATCTCCAAAAGCATAAAGATTTTTTTAATTTTTTTATATTTGATTTGATTCTATTTTTTGTCAGTTATTATTTTTCAGTGTTTGTGCATTGTTGGAATAAAAGAATATTAAAGACGTATATGGATTCAATTCTTAATTCGCATGGAAATATCTGTTGAACGTTTATGATGAAATTGCCTTTAACAATGGAAATGTTTGGACCTTCGTCACCATTTGAACCTTCATCACTATTTGGACCTTCGTCACCATTTGGACCTTCATCACTATTTGGACCTTCGTCACCATTTGTACCTTCATCACTATTTGGACCTTCGTCACCATTTAGACCTTCATCACTGTTTGGACCTTCTTGGACATTTATCATCATTTAGACTTTGAAATTTTAAATTATATACAATACAATGCACATTTTCAACTGTTTAAAGACAACCGTGTCTTGTCCTTTAAATTGTCTTACTATGTTGTCAAATCGCGGACGATTTGTTTTTCTGGGTAGGGGGTATTGTAACGTTTGTGGGTCATCGTAAATTCCCCTTTTTCTATTTTTAGATACTATATATAACTATAGTTGTCCGGTCACTTTTTCGCGGGGATCGTTTATCTCGTGCTTGAACTCAATGTCCAGACTTGGATATTTAAACCTCGTCAGGGCAGTATTTCTTTAGATTGGGGAAAACTTTCGTACTGGTAAGTTGTACTTTAAAATTTCAATTTATTTTGTATTTCGATGTTTGACTTAAATATTTATTTCTTTACATTTGATATATTTCTTTTCGGTCTCGTAGTCAAACAGTTCTAAAATGTTAAATTTACGTTTCCGTTCCAGAATAAATAGAGGGAATTGTACACTAGCTTGATATTTTATGATTTCGGGTTTATAAAGAGATGGGTTTCATTTTGATAGCGATATTTAGACAGAGGGTTAATCCGAGGGATATTTTGGAGTAACGGTCGTCAATCTATGAGATTGTTCGTGCCTAATTACTCTGAAATAGAATTTTATATTATCGCATGTTTTGGTTTTTGATCTTGAACTGGTCAATTTTACTGAAAAACGTTTTTCAGACATTGCTCTGGTTGGATTGAAAACTAAACGGGAAATGCGATGGTTTTTTTTTACTGGATCGATTTTTGTTCCCTAGTCATAGAATAATGAGATTCATGTTCTAGTCTAACAAAGTCGGTGGGAACCAGTTGGTATAATTATTTTGTCTCGGAAGGTTGACGTCACAACTTGATTGATTGGATTATAATTTAGTTAAAAACGAATAGTGTACAGCTCTCAATATTTTAAGTAAACGGACACTTCAAATTCTAGTATCATTTTATTTTATTCAATTAGATTGCACTAAGGCCAAACGCTTCTTTGAAATGGTTAACTTGTATGGGTATTTTTCACCGCATTGTTTGTCCAAAAAGGGGAAGTTCGAAAGTGTATTGAAATTCTAAATTGATATTTTTGCCCTGGAGATACCGCGATATGATTTATGTATTTATGTTGTCTTTGTCTATTAAATATGAAACTGTTTTATGAATTTTTGTCATTTGTTCTATGAGCAAATACATTGCTTGGCAAATCGTCATCACTGGTCTTTTTTAGGTTTCTTATACCTGTCATTTATTGAATTTACTGTTTCGTTGTATTGTCAGTATTCTGTCAGAAGTCCTGGAGCGAAAACACAGGCCGAACCCTCTATACCAGTAACGTAAATGGCTGAGCTAGCAGGGTTTAATGTCATGAGACAGATTATGAATGAAAAATACGTTTACACACGAAAACCCATTTACGTTGCAATATTATCGTTTCATAACTTGACGTCCCTTGTAACTATGATATGCTCAATATGGCACAGTCCAATAAAGGTAGACTCATCCAGGGTTGATACACCCTCGTTACTAGGCAATATTGGATAATGGTATTGTCCAAAAGTGGTATATCCCAATCATCCAGGGGTATATAAACAGCCGTCAGTCAGGGTCGGTATTACGATCAGATCACACGTATAAGTGATAGGATAAATACCTGCTTATTGTTCCAAACATTGGATTCACTGCTCAAGTGTTTCCAATAACTGAAACTTAGTAGAAGAATTATCTTAAGCTGTAAGTGAGCTGTATCGAGAGAAACGGAGGAGCTAGAGAGCTAAGAGAGCTTTGTTGATTGAAAGATATAGCGGAAAGAGCGGCAATATTGTGAGCCAGTGGAGCTACAGCGCTAGTGAGTCTGTTGAGCTAAGAGCTACAGAGCTAGTGAGCAAGTAGATCTTGCTATTTAATTGACCTATAGAGTCAGTAAGCCAGTAAGGCTGAATAATCATTGAGCTGGAGGAGCTTTAATGAGCAGAGAGAGAGTAAGAGAGAAATTATAAACAATAAGAAAATATACAAGTCTCAGATCTCGAGAATCAACTAGGGTATGGACCCCAGACACGTTACATAAATTGGTGGCAGCGGTGGGATCTGAGAAAACTTAGTACATCTGAGTTAATCAATACGATTCGGAAAAATTAGTAAGGAGCCAAAAGAGCTTTTTGAGTCAATTAAACGCTCAATAATATTTAAGATAATAAAATATTTAAAATACTGTTGTTGTTATTTCTTGAAAAATCAGAATGGCAAAACTATTTCCAGATGAAATGGATGAATTCATGAGCAAAATGAACGGATTAGAAAATCCTAGTTAGTCTACACCTAGACTACCTTCGCATCGCTTATCTTATGATTCCATGGAAGAGTCCGGGTATGCTTCTGGTCGACCATCGACAGAATCTGAACTAATAGATTGTGATATAAGGAAATTGAAAGAGCAATTGGAGCAATTAGAATCCTTTAGGGAACCAAGTGAGGACAGATTGTATCCCAATTTACTTGATGATAACAAAGATGATGTACCATCAGGGGTAACTGTAAGATCAAAATATCGCTCTACAGATACTAAGAGAAATAATGAACCCATTATGAAGACAGATGATAAAAACTTGAGACAAAACAACTCTACGTCAGTACGAGTTAAACCTGCAACATATGAAGGTACTTCCTCATGGTTAGATTTTAAGTCCCATTTTGAGGCTTGCTCAAGTATTAATAATTGGTCTGAACAGGATAAAGGACTGTATTTAGCAGTCGCACTAAGGGGGCAAGCTAAAGGCATTTTGGGTGATTTACCGATAGATAAACAACAAAATTATAAAGCGTTGGTTAATGCTCTGGAGCAAAGGTTTGCTCCACCAGGCCAATCAGAATTATCGCCCCTTAAACCAAGGTCTAGTGGTGAATAGCTCTGATGAAAAAATCATAAAAAGTGTATATTTATAGAACAGTAAGTCATTAAAACAATGTCTAACAATCAAACAATGATACCAGAACAACAAAATGAAAGCAACAAGCAAGATTTAGATGGTAAACAACCTGAAATTGACAAATCTCCGTCCGGTGGTAGCGAAAATAACTCGGCGCCATCTTTCTCCAATGTTGTCAAACATCATAGTGCAAATTATCAGGCCTACAGTGATCCTGAACTAAAGCTTACAGGAGTCAAACCTATCTTTATTAAAGAATCAGACTTCTTTGGCAACAAATCTCCACCAAAAGAACTGTGGATAACACATGTTGAAATCTACAAAGCACTTGAACACAAGATCAAACCGCAGTTTGTAAGAGGCATACAAAGAATAAAACAAATGTGGAGAATATATTTAGACACTGCGAAAGACAGAATGCTGTTGCTAACAGAAGGTATCACCCTAAGAAATAAGACGATACCCCTGCATTCTCAGAATCCATACTATCAAAAGGATGAGTGGTTAACAACAACAATAAGAGTTAAAAACATCCCACTATCAGCAGATGACGGCCAAATTGACAGAGAATTAAGACAAAAAAACATAGATGTCATCAGTATAAACAGAGAAAGACTCAGGGTTGACAACTTGGTTACCCACTGCTGGACAGGTGACAGAATAGTGTTATGCAAAAAGTTTGACACACCACTGTCAAGGTTTCTTACAATAGGTAAATACACAGCAAGAGTATATCACTTTGGTCAACTGAAAGATACAGACATGTTCTTATGTAACAAATGCCAACTGAAAGGACATAATATACATAACTGTCCAAATGAATGGAAATGCAGGTTATGCAATGAATATGGCCATAAAATGCTTGAATGCCCTACCTTTATAAAAAAGAACAGTGGAAAACAATCTGAAACAGAAGGAGAAGAGCAACAAGAAACAACAATAGCTATAGATGAAGTTAATGCAAAGTATGAAGAAAGTCAACAAAATGAAACTCCCATAGAAAATGACAAAATAGAGAAAACTGATGATCAATCTGAATTAACAGAAGGAGATGATGAAGACATTCTGGCACATTCTATGTCACTGAACAAAGAAACAACACCAGGAAACAACAAAAAAGAAAGAAAGAAAGCAACAAAAGCTGCTAACAAGTCTGCAAAAAAGGAAGGACAAAAGTGTAACTCCTCTGAACAACAGGCATCAAAATCAGCAGAAGCAAACAAAAATTCATCATCAACTCAACCTGACATTTCGAAATTTTTAACCCCCAACAATAAATCAAAAGCAGCAAAGGAAAGAACCCCACCAACTCCCAATCAACCAGATGGGAAAAGACAATCCGTACATCTATAAATTATAGAACATTTTATATATAAAAAAAAAAAAAAAAAAAAAAAAACATGTATGTTTATTTGTCTTGTCTATTGTATTTATGTTTGTGTGTATTAAGTAATTATGTAAAGATAATTGAATGGAACAAAGATTCAAAAACAAATGTTACAAGAGTAGATATGAAAAAAAGAAAAGTAAAACTTTTCAAACATTGTATTATAATATATATCTTCATGCTAATGTTACTATTGACTGACAGAAGTATCTTTGATAATACCAAAAACAAAAAATGATTCAGATAAAAACAATTATATTAGAAAAGATAAACTGTATGATTTCTATTTAAAACCTTTTAGGATTAGAACTTCTATCTATAGTAAACGTACTCAAAAATATCAAATCAAAAGAAAAGATTTACTTACCATAACATCTCTTCTAAGAACATCTGAACACCATAAATCATATAAAGTAACTGAAAATAGAAAAAAGGAAAATATTAAGAAAAAAATAAATAAACACTGTCAAAATGTTACGAAAAGCAAAACATCAAAAACAAGCAGTACTTTTCTAGAGTTTCATAGATTTGACAATATTTATACATTACTAAGTGAGAAAACTAGAAACAGATTATTATTTTTTCACTGTCAAAACCATACATTTATTTTAGTTTGTAAACAGCAAAACATCTGTCATTTTGTAATTTCAGTTATTATAGTTCTGTATACAATATGTATTATATATTTCAAGTATGTAGTAATTGTGTATGAGTATGTTTTATATGCTGTTTCAAAATTAACATCTAAATATCGATCAAAACACAATCGTGAAATAGACTATAACAATATTGTTATAATCCAATTACAAAAAAGAAAATTGGCTAATGTAATTATTTTTACAGGTAACTCCCACGTTAAAAAAGCGATAAAAACAAAATAGGCGAAATAATGTTTACCTTAGAAATGTTACCCAAACGTAAAGTACGCTCACTAAGTAAACGTAATAAGAAAATCGAACAACTTTTAATCTAAATATGCTAAATAACCTACACATTAGTACAGCAAATGTTAAAGGACTTCGAGATAAACAAAAGAGATTGAGACTTTATCAATGGATAAAAAAACAGAAATGTAAAATATCTTTTATTCAAGAAACTCATTTCAATACATCCCTAGAAAACGCTCTAACAATAGAATCAGATCATTCTTGTTATTATAGTCACGGAACGACTTCCAGCAGAGGAGTAGCAATATTAATTAATAACAAACTAGACTATAAATTAATAGACGAGCATAAAGATTTAGAAGGTCGAATAATTATGATAAATATTGAATTTGAAAATATAATATATTCTCTTATAAACATATATGCCCCAAATATAGAATCTGAAAGAAATAGCTTCTACAAAAAATTAAATGACTTTTTAAACAAAAACGCAATAGGTACAATAATTTTAGGAGGAGATATGAACGACGCCCTTAAAAATGTAGATAGGAAAAGTTCAAATATTCGTAAAAAAGCAAGTAAACCAGTCAACAGCCTAAAAAATCTAATAAAATCAAATGATCTTATAGATATATGGAGACACGTTAACCCTCAAAAGATCCAATATACATGGAGACGTAAAAATCCAGTTCAGTCTAGTAGAATTGACATGTTCCTAGTTAAAAAAGATTTCGTACTAAACGTAAAGTCATGTGATATTAGGCCTATTCTTATTAAAAGTACTGACCACCAAGCAGTATCAATACAATTACAATCTGTATCATCTGAAACAAGAGGCCCGGGTATTGGAAAATTAATAACGGTATTCTCAACGAACAAGAATACGAAGACAAAATAAATAAAATTATACAAAAACATAGTAATGAGATAGGAAAAAATGAAATAGATCCTAGACTTGTGTGGGACTCCCTCAAATTAGAAATAAAGGAATACAGTATTCAGTACAGTAAAAGTAAAGCTAAACTGAGAAAAAATGTAACGCGTAATTTAGAACTACAATTAAAAATATTATATGAAAAATCTAATAATGAAGATAATAATTTTATAAAAGAAAAAATATCCACTTTAGAGAAAGAGCTAGAAAATCAATATGAATACAAAGCAAAAGGAGCTCAAATAAGATCAAAACAAGAGTGGGTAGAAAAAGGAGAAAAAAATAATGCATATTTTCTAGGTCTTGAAAAATCTAAACAAACGAAAAAGACAATACTGAAACTGAGAAACAATAAGGGGGTAATAGTAACAGATCAAGATGAAATATTAAATCTTGAAAGAAATTTTTATGCTAATCTATACGACACTAAACAAAAACCGGATATAGATGTTAAAAAATACATTTCTAAAACAAAACATAATTATAAACTGTCAGAAGAAGAAAGTAAGTCTTGTGACGGAAACGTAACGTTAGAAGAATTAACCATTGCAGTCAATAATCTAAAGATAAACAAAAGTCCGGGAATGGACGGAATAAGCATAAACTTTTATAAAAAGTTTTGGGAACTTCTTGGACCGCTGCTTGTAGAAATTTTTAATTTTAGCTTTGAAAATAAACATCTTCCATTTACGCAAAGACAAAGTTTACTGAATCTAATTTATAAAAAAAATGATCCTTTAGAACTGGCAAATTATAGACCAATATCATTATTGAATAGTGATTACAAAATACTCTCATACACTCTAGCTTTAAGAATAAAAAAAATCTTAAATTTAATCATTAATGCTGATCAAACAGGATACATAAAGAACAGATTTATAGGTTTTAACTTACGCCAAATACAAGATGTAATAGATTACGCAGATAAGTTTAATATAGAAGGAGCAATTTTATTCATAGATTTTTCGAAAGCTTTCGACACATTAGAATGGAATTTTATGTATCATACTTTAGAATATTTTGGTTTTAATAAACCCTTCATAAATTGGATAACAACCTTGTATACAAATATAAATAGTTCTATATTTAATAACGGTTGGATATCTGCCCCCTTTAGACCCCTAAGAGGTATCCGGCAGGGGTGCCCGTGCTCTTCTTTACTTTTCGTAATGTCAGTAGAAATAATGGCTAACCAACTAAGGCAAAATAACAATATAAGAGGCATAGAATTAAAAATTAATAGTAAAACACATTGCTTAAAAATCACGCAAGTGGCTGATGATACAACTCTATTCCTAAAATCCAAAGAAGAAATCCGAACAGCATTAAATATAATCGAAATTTTTGGAACTTTTTCTGGATTACAACTTAACAAAAATAAAACGGAAGGAATTTGGATTGGTAAACTAAAGCATTGTAGAGATAAAGTAGATGAAATTAATTTCACGGACAAACCTGTTAAAGTGCTAGGTATATATTTCGGCATTAATAAAAAAGATTGTGAAAAATTAAATTGGGATACTAGATTTGAAAAGAGTCGAAATCTGATTACATCGTGGAAAAAAAGAAACTTAACCATTTTAGGTAAAATTCTTATAGTTAAAACTCTCATTATACCACAATTTACTTTTTTAGCAAATGTTACAGTTTTAAGTAACTCAAAAATAGTTGATATAGAAAGAGAAATCTTTAGTTTCATATGGAATAGTAAGAAAGACAAAGTTAAAAGACATACTTTGGTAGCAGATTACAACCAGGGAGGGCTTAAAATGACCGACATAAAAAGCTACTTCTCCTCTCTTAAAATAAGATGGGTCTCTAGATTGCTACAGGCAAAACAAGAAAATTGGACATTGATACCAAAGCTATTTTTAAATAAATTAGGAGAAAATTTCCTCATTTTTAGAATGAATTTAAACAACCAAACTTTTAAAAAACTAGATTACATAACTAAGGACATTCCAGAATTTTACTTAGAAATAATAAAAAGTTGGATTCTATTTCATGAAACGAACAACACAGAATTGAAAAACTTTGTCGAAATAAGAAAGCAAGTTATATGGGGTAATAAATTTATAAAATTTCAAAATAAGCCGCTTATTATGCTTAACTGGATACACAGTGATTTTATTTATATTAACGATATTATTGACGATAAAGGAAAAATTGCCCAAGATAAAATATTTAAAAAACTGCGAAACACTAAAAATTGGATAGCAGAAATTTCAAAAGTCAAAAACTCAATTCCAACTTCATGGCTAAAAGCTTTAACTACGGAAGAATCCATCAAATCAAAAGTAAATGTTAACAGATTATCTATCAATATAAACAAAGAAAACATTGAAATTGAAAATTTAAGCAACAAAAACGTGTATCAATTGCTGGTTCAAAAAAAAATCTCTCCAAACATAGGCATAAATAAATGGAAAAATGAATTAGAAATAAATTATAATTTTACCAAATATATGTTTAAGTTTATACACCAACATTTAAAACTGAATAAACTTAAAATGTTTAGATGGAAATTAATAAGTTGCATTTTACCAAATAGAGAAAATCTCTACAAATGGAAAATCGACACTAGTCCATTTTGTCAACTTTGTCAACTCAAATCATACTATGTATCCAATCAAAGAAAGAAATCTACTAATGTATTCAATCTCTTTAAATCTGAATTTGAAGAATACGTAAGATCCTACAATCTACAAGAATATACTACAGTCCAAGTGCTTCAAACTTTAATTTCTCCAAAAATAAAACACTCTTAAAGAAGATATTTCTAGAACACCTTAACTAATATAAATAAAGAAATGACTTACCTAATATGTTTTAAATCCAAATAAAAAGAAATAAAGTCGCCAAATTCAACACACATCCTTTAAAAAGCATGCTCTCTCTCACCTTTAAACAAGGTAAACCATCCGATCAAGAAAATCGATATCACACACTCTTAAATCATGTAATTTTTAAACGAGATAATTGACACCAGACAATCAATTTCGGACAAGTGTATTATATGGGCGTTATTTAATTATGTATTGAAGAAAAGTATATCATTAATTTCAGATCAGAGTATTGAATTGTATTATATTATTATTGAACATTGTATTTAGTTGTAATATTCTAATATAAAATTTAAGAAAATAATACTTATCTATATGAAACCCTGTTCTTATAGATACTAACCATTTCAGGGTACCTTACAGTTAAAGCTGTAGCGGTAAGGTTATTGTTAACAGCTTTAGTGCAATAAATTTATATTCAAGTGTTAAAAAAAAAAAAAAAGGTTTGCTCCACCAAATCAAACAGAACTTTATCGAGTACAGCGTACTGAGAGGCGACAAAAAGCATCAGAGAGCCTGCCAGAGTTAGGACAATCAATAAGACGAATAATTAATCAAGCTTATCCAACGGTTCCAGAGGATGTACGAGATACCCTTGCAAAGCAATATTTTATTGAGGCTTTGGCAGACTCAGAAATGATAATCCGTATTAAACAGTCAAGGCCTCATGGTTTAAATGACGCACTTAGAGTAGCAGTTGAACTAGAAACGTATAATAGGGCAGAAAAACAACTTAAAGACGGCCGTTCCTATTTAAGACAAGCATCACAGACTGAAGAAAAGGAGAGTCATATTGACAAAAATGAAAACTCTGATCACATTGCATTAACCGAGCTGATGTCAAAGATGGAACAAAAACTTCAAGAGCTGCAAAAGGACATGCGTGAGCTGAAGAATGACAGTAATAGTCGCCAGACAGAAGAACCTAGAACACAAAATAATAACGGACGTGGACGATTTAACAGAGGTGGATTTCCACAAAGAGGAGGTCGTTATAATAATGGTGGACGTGGATTTTCAGGTAACACAAATGGGAATAGAGATAATTCTTATAACGGACAAAGTAATTATAATTCGTTCAATGACAGTAGAGGGAGAGGTACAACACGGATGATAAAAAGTTCACAGAACCAGAAAAATGGCTTGCATGGTAACATAGGTGTCTCGACAGCAGCTCATGAAGCTGGCATGTATGTCGACACTGACCTATATGGATTATCAGCTAGTTTGCTGGTAGATACAGGAGCCACGTTTACTATTATATCCGAGAAAACATATAATAGAATACCTAGGGCAAGACAACCAGATTTGATGAGTTCAAATCAACAAGTCTTCACTGCCAGTGGTGATCAACTTAAGATTGTAGGTAAAGGTAGTTTTCATGTGGTTTTCCAACACGGGAAATCTGTGGTTATTGAGGCCATTGTGGCTCACATCACAATTGATGGTATCCTTGGACTTGATTTTATGAAGACAATCAAAGGAAAGATTGATCTTGAGAGGAATAATTTTGAAATTGATGGTACTCATGTCATGTTGAAATATGAAGGAATATTCGGTTGTTTCAGAGTTATTGCCAAAGAGAAAGTGGTCGTGCCCGCTAAAAGCGAGATGATTATCACGGGAGCTGTGAATATTCCTAACAAGGAAACTATTCTCGATTCAGACCTCATGGTTGAAGCTTCAGATAAGTTTTTGCAAAGTGGAAAAGGTTTAGTGGGACGCTCATTAGCTAAATCAGGTGGAGAAGTTTTAGTTCGTTTGATGAATACATCTGCAGATTCGCAGATCATATATCCTGGAACTTCTATTGCTCAGGTAAGTCCTGTGCAAGAAGTAAAAATGAACGAACAGAATAAAACTGACAAGACATATCTAAGATCAGATTTGAAGAATTTAATAAATAGGTCACAACAACACCTGAATTCAAAAGAATATGCTGTAGTTGAAAATTTATTAAAAGAATACGAAACGCTGTTTTCCGCTTCCGATTCAGACTTGGGTAAAACGAATGTAGTAAAACATAAAATAAATACAGGTACGGCTTCGCCGATCAAACAAGCACCACGAAGACTCCCAAATACACTAGCAAAAGAGGTTGATGAGCAAGTTGACGGAATGTTGAAAAATGGATTGATCACTCCATCAATGAGTCCTTGGTCAGTTCCAGTTATTCTTGTGCGAAAGAAGGACGGGACAATGCGCTTTTGTGTAGATTACAGGAAATTGAACGCAGTCACAGTTAATGACGCATATCCTTTACCCCGGATAGATGACTCGTTTGATTACTTGTCTGGATTCACCTGGTATTCAACATTAGATCTTTCGTCTGGATATTGGCAGGTAGAATGTGAGCCTTAAGATCAATCGAAAACAGCCTTTGCAACCAGATCTGGATTATACGAGTTTAAAGTAATGCCTTTTGGATTAAAGGGTGCTCCAGCAACGTTTGAACGGTTAATGGAGACGGTTTTACTTGGTTTGCAATGGGACATTTGTCTCATATACCTCGATGACATAATAGTTCTTGGGAGATCATTCGATGACATGGTAACAAACCTTCGAAAGGTTTTTGATCGACTTTATGCAGCTTGACTCAAATTGAAGGCGAAAAAGTGTGAACTGTTCTCAAAACAAGTTACCTATTTAGGACATGTTATCTCTCCAGCAGGGATCGCTACTGATCCAACGAAAACAGAAACAATCGAAACATGGCCTGTACCGAAACATGCGAAGGAACTGCGCTCATTCTTAGGGTTTTGTGGCTATTACAGAAAATTTATACGGAACTTTTCAGCTATTGCAAAACCCTTGCATAGATTGACGGAAAAAGACAGAAAGTATGAATGGAATGAACAGTGTCAAGAAGCATTTGAATGTTTGAAAACACACTTAGTCTCTTCACCAGTATTGGCTCACCCTGACTTTACTCAAACCTTTATACTTGATACAAATGCAAGTAATGAGGCTATGGGAGCAGTGCTTTCACAAGAGGTAATATTATACGAAATGGACTGAAGCGTTCCCAATGCAAAACATGGATGCACAAACTGTAGCCAAAATTCTTGTTGAAGAAGTAATTGCTCGATTCGGTACACCATATTCAATACAATTTGAAAGTGCCCTTTTTCAAGAGCTCTGTAAGCTCTTACAAATCAATAAAACACGAACCACCCCTTACCATCCAAAATCGGACGGGATGGTTGAAAGATTTAACAAAACGTTAGTTACTATGCTCAGCTCATATGTTAACAAATATCAAAATGATTGGGACGAACATTTGCCTTATGTTCTCATGGCGTACAGATCTTCAGAACATGAGACTACAGGCAATACCCCTAATTATCTTATGTTAGGAAGGGAGGTTACAACGCCCTTAGATATTCAGTATGCAATGCCAAGAAATATTGCTACTATTCCCCAGAACAAATGGGCGTGGGAGATAAAAGAGAGAATGGAAGAGGCACATTTGGAAGTAAGAGAAAATACCAAAGGGAATGTTTGAGACAAAAGAAATATCATGATCAAAAGTTATCATGGCAAACCTTTAAACAAGGGGATCAAGTTTTTGTGTTTTTCCCAAATGTAAAAACTGGCACGACGTCAAAATTAACTAGTTTATGGAGAGGACCGTTTAAGATTATATCAAAAATATCAGATGTCACATATAAGGTTAATTGTGGGCGACAAAAACGTCCACAAGTTATACATGTGGATCGCATGCGTCAGCGATCAGCACAAGTTTTAACGGGAGAAAAGCCTGAAGACATTCCAGGTTATAGAAACGTAGGAGTACAAGTAGAAAATTTCACGTTTGAAACTTGTGAGAATGATATAGGAGACGATATTGATTCAATAGTGGAAGTACCGAGCAAAGAAACAAGGAGTAGTGATTTAAGAAAACCTGAGGAGTTTTCAAATCCTGTACCAAGTTCGGTATCAGGAAGGCTTAGGAAAAAGCCACAATGGATGAAAGATTATGTGAAATAGTAGACGAGCTAGTATACCTTTCATAGTTAAAGAGAGAACATAACTAGATATTTTAGTATAATGTATATTGCTGTAGATATTTTATAGTATAAGTTTATATATATAGTTTAAGCTAAGTGTAGCATAACTTTTATCCTATTGTTTTATTTTATACTTTCAGAAAAGGAAGGGAAAAAAAAGATAAGCAATATGCCAAAAATAAAGACTACACCTAGGAGCCAACTTCAAAAGTGTCCCTGATGCCCTTACAAGACACTGGATATGGATGACCTTAAGGAGCATTTGGTAGAGTGTGGTATGAGTGCTATGAATAAACGTTATACATGCACAGAAGTAGGGTGTTCATATATGAGCAACAAAGTCAGTAACGTAAAAAGACATAAGAAAGTGCATGTCAAAGATGAACCAAAAGGTGCAGACATAGTACCTGACATAGACTTGTCATCAGATACAGATGAATGCCTCAGGAAAGATCCGGGACAGATAATTGGTCCAATTAGTACAGGAGAAGAAACCAATTCAGATGAAAATAACAATGAAGATCAGACCAATAAGATTGATCCTATAACTGAAGCAACTAAGAAAGTTAAGGAAGATAACGTAGGTCAGTTAATAGAAGGGATGAAACAGGCTGACAATGCAGCTGTACAGGAAAACAATAAGGAAGTTAAATCTTCTCTTATAGTTAGGAAGGATGTAGAAGTTGGTAGAATAATAAGAAAGCCGACAAAACCCATCATAATGGCAACAAAGAAGAGACCTTTTCATGGTCTTTCATCTACAGAAGCAAATAAATTGAGTCCGAAGGATTTAAGACATGTGATACCAAGAGCCCTACAAAAGTTGTTAATAGCGGTAAAGGAGTAGAGATTGGAACGCCGGCATCTGCTTTAACAACTGTTAGAAGAACAGTTACCACCAAAACAACATACGAGGAAAACGGAAGAAATGTGGAAATAATTGAGGTAGTTGAACAGGTCCTTTAATTAAGCGACCAATACAGTAGTGATTAACACTTTATTGAAGCAAGGTATGCTTAACGGATAAAGTACATTTTGAAAATGAATAAATATATCAAAACATGTATTAATTTTATTTTATAAATATGTATGTGTCCGGTCGGATTGGGGACGTTAACTCCAAGGCTGGTGTACATTGAATGTCACACTTTGTGCACCTTAAAGATCCCTTTGTAGCAGCAGTGTCTTTTGGCATCGTGTTCGATAAGAGTAGGCTTCTTGTGAGCCGCTACATAGGCAAAATTATTTCACACCGGTTATTTGGTTATATCAGTATTTCCTGTGGCAGTTAAAATTATTGGATTCTTATATCATCATTTGATCATTATCCCTTATATTATAAGGAAATGAATGTGTCGCAAATTTGTTAAAGTTGGAAAATGTATTTTTAAGAGTGCAGAAGGTAATCCCTGTTAAAGGAATAATTCTGTCTTTACTAAGAAAATTCTTTTCGACTGACAACAAAATGCGAGGACGCATTTCTCGGAGGCGTGGGTAATGTGACGAAAGGCTTTGGGACGACTATGCATTAACAAGGCTGAAGTCAGTAGTTACTGTCCCCTTTCCTATTTGAACCCTAAACATCAAAACATTGGAATTAAAAGGTACAGTTACAATTTCTTTATTTGTCTTAATACTTACTGTAGCAGGAACAATTCTGCCTAAGATTCGGGGATGCGGACCACAGCTAATTCTAGTTTGTAAACTGATGTGTGCAGAAAACGACTGATGCCAAAAGTGATGCGCTATAATATATCTAAGTAAATGAAAACCAAAAACTGAAAACAATATATAATTTAATCAATAAAGTACAACTTTTATTATCATATGCCAAAAGTAAATAGAAATGGAGCAATCAATACGATTTCAATGTATCATACTAAGGAGGCATGTAGCAAATACACTAACCTATTGGATACTTGGTTGGAAAGCCTGGCTTTCCTTGGTTGGACTGAATGTCAGTCCTCAGAGGATTCAAAATCAGAATCTAAAACTAGTTATATAAAATATATAAATTTCTCACAGAAGGTAACCAAAGAATTTGCAACGATGCAAATATTAAACTTTACAATTTAAATAAATATCTTTAACCAATGAATTAAAATAGCAAAAGCTATGTAATTTAACAAATATATCCTTAATAAGCTTCATGTAAATTAATTAACAATGAAATACCTCAAATATGAAATTTAGAGTTTTACCAAAGGGAGCTAAAATTTAACTAATAATTCTGTCTGCTACATTCCTCCCCCCTAAGACAAACAATAAATTTCATCAATTAAAGTCTGCAAACTGAAATGTCTATCAAATTCATGTACCTGCATCAATACGCATGCAAAATCCAAATGTCAGGATCAAACATTAAATCCAAAATACATCAGTTAAAGTTGAACCACGAGAATGTTCAAAGAGACCGCTACACCAGTCTGATACCCTCCTCCTCCCTTTGAAAACAAATGTATATGAAATAACATTTGACGGTGAAATTTAACAAAAGTCCATGAACGTTCATCAGATTAAATGTCTTTCAAGCAAATGTAAAACTATCACTTTTAGATAAATGTCACTGTATAACACAAACACACATTGGCATTAGGTTCAAAGGATAACGGACGCAACTTGAGGTCTTCTTTGTAAGTAGGCTTCAGAATCAGTGGTACGGCACATATAGGGTAACGGCACAGCTAATGTTGAAATCCATGAAAAGTTGTACCAGTCAATGTCCACCAATGTCGATCTCACAGTGGCACATTTGACGTGTACCACCGGGTTCTATTACTGCACTCCAACGTTGTTGATAACGGTAACACAGGCGTTGTGCCACCGGAGATGGATCGGGTCCATCTGTATGCAAGGGTCTTAAAATAAAGTTGGACGATGCCCAGCTTTATAGCAAGGTTCTAAATAAAATGGGCGATGCCCAAACTTTACATGGTACCAAATAATGGATCAGATCCATCTGTATGAACTAGAAGTGTTCCTAACTTCAAGCTTTACGTTCACTCTATTGGTTTCTGCCATGACAAAAGTCAAGAAGTCGGACTCTCATAAACTCCCTAAATACTGAATATTTAGCTAGAGATTACAATCCAGACAAACGAGCAACAACTCATAAAACAAACCAATTCCTACTAATACTAGCTAACGGGCTACACTTCAAACTACACAGAAGATCAGCCATAATTAAAGCCAGTAATGAAAATGAAAAATAAAACCAGTTGGGATGTGTAACATCCCTCCCTTGGAAAAAGAAAAACCAAACAGCCGAAATTGAGGCGTGTGACACCTATGAGTATATTGAAATAAATATAAGTTAAAACTATATATTTACAACACAATGTAAAAACAAACATTAAACAAAGGTAACACAATCTGAACTACAATAATCGTTCTTCAACATACCGTCTAATGCTGAGGGCTTGACTTGACTATCTGCAGACCTGTCATCTCTAGCATGAGCTATAAAAGACGCATTTGAACACTTAGACCTGACATGACCTAACTGATGACATTTAAAACACCTCTTAGTTTTACGTTTCCTTCGTGACCTCAATCGCCTCCTCAATATACTAATTAAAGTTTCAAAACTCGTGTGAACAGTATTACAACAAACTGAACTTTTTGTCTCATCAATAATCTCACGATCACCAGAAAAATGAACAGCTTCATATTCAATAGCTAGTGATAAAGCCTCATCTAAACTATGAGGATGCTTAAAAGTGACAAATTTAGCCATCTCAATATTCAAACATGATGTAAATACGACAGTAAAATATTCATCTAAATCTGAAAAATTATCAGGATAAGCCTTATGAGCAAGTATCTTGAAACGCTGACCAAATTCTGAAATTGTTTCATTTTCCTTCAAACTACAAACTCGCAGTTGAAATTTAAAATATGCCACCCTCTCCTTAGGATTGAATCTCTGAATGAGAACATTTTTCAAGCAGTCATAATCATATAACTGTTGCCTTTTTAAGAACCGTAAAATAGTTTGAGCATCGCCTCTCAAATTCATTATTAACTGACATGCCATCTCAAATTGATTCCACTTATTCCAAAGAGAAACTGTCTCAAAGTGAACAAAATAATCTGTTATATCAATGCTGATACCATCAAACAAACAAGGTTTTTCTTCAAACCTAATCATAACTGAATAAACATTTACAAAATAAACCAAACTATGAAAATTAAATACCCCAGGAACAACTATGCAAAACTGCTCTGATTAGGACTGTCATATCCAATGGCACCAAACATTGACTCAAACTTCTGCTCCATTTCTTATAAATTTTGATCAGTTACAAACCAGAAAAAGTTGCTTTATAACTCTGCACCCCAAATGTAACAGGAACAATTCTGCCTAAGATTCGGGGATGCGGACCACAGCTAATTCTAGTTTGTAAACTGATGTGTGCGGAAAACGACTGATGCCAAAAGTGATGCGCTACAATATATCTAAGTAAATGAAAACCAAAAACAATATATAATTTAATTAACAAAGTACAACTATTATTATGCAGAGCCAAATGTATGTAGAAATGGAGCTTTCAATGACTTCAAATTATCCTTACGAAGGAGGCATGTAGCAAATACACTAACCTATTGGATACTTGGTTGGAAAGCCTGGCTTTCCTTGGTTGGACTGAATGTCAGTCCTCAGAGGATTCAAAATCAGAATCTAAAACTAGTTATATAAAATATATAAATTTCTCACAGAAGGTAACCAAAGAATTTGCAACGATGCAAATATTAAACTTTACAATTTAAATAAATATCTTTAACCAATGAATTAAAATAGCAAAAGCTATGTAATTTAACAAATATATCCTTAATAAGCTTCATGTAAATTAATTAACAATGAAATACATCAAATATGAAATTTAGAGTTTTACCAAAGGGAGCTAAAATTTAACTAATAATTCTGTCTGCTACATTACCTTAAACTTCATCGTATTAATAAGTTGCATTTTATTAAAGTTACAGTGAGGTTAATCATTTGATAACTTGCATTATTTCGGACTACATTCTACTTTCCAATTCAAGTAGTCATGCATATCTCCGACTATTTCATGAACTGGCAAATGAGTTAACTTGTATGAAGAATCTTCAGTGTGAGATGTAATAACAATATAAATGGTATTTTTATGGTCATCGGGTTCCGTAATATCTTCCTTGAGATGAGATATTATCGTTTCATAACTTGACGTCCCTTGTAACTATGATATGCTCAATATGGCACAGTCCAATAAAGGTAGACTCATCCAGGGTTGATACACCCTCGTTACTAGGCAATATTGGATAATGGTATTGTCCAAGACTGGTATATCCCAATTATCCAGGGGTATATAAACAGCCGTCAGCAGTCAGTCAGGGTCGGTATTACGATCAGATCACACGTATAAGTGATAGGATAAATACCTGCTTATTGTTCCAAACATTGGATTCACTGCTCAAGTGTTTCCAATAACTGAAACTTAGTAGAAAAATTATCTTAAGCTGTAAGTGAGCTGTATCGAGAGAAACGGAAGAGCTAGAGAGCTAAGAGAGCTTTGTTGATTGAAAGATATAGCGGAAAGAGCGGCAATATTGTGAGCCAGTGGAGCTACAGCGCTAGTGAGTCTGTTGAGCTAAGAGCTACAGAGCTAGTGAGCAAGTAGATCTTGCTATTTAATTGACCTATAGAGTCAGTAAGCCAGTAAGGCTGAATAATCATTGAGCTGGAGGAGCTTTAATGAGCAGAGAGAGAGTAAGAGAGAAATTATAAACAATAAGAAAATATACAAGTCTCAGATCTCGAGAATCAACTCGGGTACGGACCCCAGACACGTTACAGTATTTTTTTATCAATAGGATAATTATCATTATCTTCCGCAAAGAAGAATATTTCCTATCCTCTGATATTTACATATATCTGCTTCAATACAATCTAGGATATCTTTATCTAGACCCTTGGTGTATGCTGACCCACTAGGTGGATAATACACACTACAAATATATGAATCATTGTCAAAACCAAAACAAAATCCATATCAAGTTTAATCCATTGATAGTCTGGATTAGTATTTTTTAATATTTTAACATGAGTTTTCTCAAAATTGCCAAACCGCCAAAATGACGATTGTTGTGTTTTGATGTTGGTCTACATACTGGGTGATAATGAATAATGGGTCGTTTTCAAAATGCGTCCATATTTTAGAAAATATTTTTTATCAATTTAATTCAATTTTAATTAATCTAATGAACTCTTAATTATAAATATGAACAAAATCTAAAATATACAGTTTTAATGAAACTGGGAAGATCATTTTGAAAGCAAAATGAGATTAGAGAAATTACAGAATTGGTCAACTTGTACAGATGCCTTTTAATTTTTGTGTTGTTGGTTTACTCATTATATCAATATTTACTCTAACAAATAAAATTAATGAAAACAAAAGAGAGATAATTTTTTTGTTTATATTTAAAGGTGCTTATAGCTACTATTTAGATAAACATCAAAACGTGATTTTTTTATAACTGTATCAATAGTGCATATTGGTTATAGAAAATATTTTTGTCTGTCTAACCCAAACATCCAATTAATCTTAGGGATCGTAGTGATGACTTTATGACAGCGAGTCATCTTTACAAGGGCTACCATTAAAAAAAATCTTGATTGAAAACATCAATACGCATAACGGGGAAATAATTCTGGCGAAGTAGATTTCTGAATATATTATATATTTGTTGAATAGAATTTTTTAGTTAACTACACTAATATATTTCAAGACTTTTAAAAATACACCATACCTACATTTTTGGTGTATCATACTATCAAATCTATAAATAACTAATCGATTACAATACTTGTTAAACTTGAAGGAAAATGAAACCAGGATATTTACAGTGGAGATCAGTTCTAACCTCTCATAAATTCTGTCAGAATCTGTCAGGAGAACTGTTTTCGAGTAGTTTTCATACCTCGGACGGACCTGTTTAACAAAAATCTTTTGACCACATCAATCTAAACTGACATTATTTGCTCTTCAGTCTTTCTGCAAATCTATATAGCTGCACAGTACTTCAGTTTTAATTTTAGGTCAAGAGGGACTGTACTATACAAGTTACAGCAATACTGGAAAACAATTTTGTTCGCATCAATTTATAGTGCCAGCATGCAGGGGCAGATCCAGCCTTTTAAAAAAGGGGGGGGGGGGGGGGGGTTCCAACTATATGTTCAAATTCAAAAGCATTGATCGTCAAAAAAAAAGGGGGTTCCAACTCCTGAACCCCCCCCCCCCCCCCCCCCCCCCCCCCCCTTGATCAGCCAATGAGCATGTCCTCTTTTTTTTATTCAAAGTATTGAATCATAAACAAATATCAGTAGTTTTCATACTTCAGACTGAGTCGTATAATAAAATCTTTTGACCGCATCAACCGAATCTTACCATATTTGCTTTTTTTTTTATGTAAATCTAAATAGCTGCACAGTAATTCAGTTATAATTTTAGGTCAAGAGGGACTGTAGTATATAAATAACTACAATATTGGAATTGAGAGTGCCAGCATTTCCTATTTTTATTCAAAATATCGCATCAGAAACAAATATCAGTCATGTCAGTAGTTTTCATACCTCAGACTGACAGTAACATGTAATCATGTAACAAAATTATTTGTCTGCATCAATCAAAACTGACCATATTTGACAGCATCAACCAAAACTGACCATATTTGACCGCATCAACAAAAACTGACCATATTTGACCGCATCAACCAAAACTGACCATATTTGCTCTTTTTTATGTAACTCTTATAGTCGCATAGTAAATCTGTAATATTTTTATGTAAGGATGGATTGTAAAATCATGAAAATACAAATGATAGAAATATGGGAACACAATGCTACCTAATTTCATTTGCATCAATTTAGAATGCCAGCATGTCCTCTTTTTATTCAAAATATTGCATCATAAACAAATATCAGTAGTTTTCATACCTCAGACTGACTGGTATAACAAAATACTTTGTCCGCATCAACCAAAACTGACCATATTTGCACTTAATTATGAACATGATGTGAATCTTAATAGCTGCAAAGTAAATCATGTATATTTTTATATCAGGATGGATTGTTTAATAAAAATAAAAGCAATATTGGAAAATAAAATTATGCTCACATCAGTTTATAGTGCCAGCATGTCCTCTTTTTCATCAAAATTTTGAATCGTAAACTAATTTCAGTAGTTTTAATATCTCAGACTGACTCATGAATATAACAAAATTATTTGTCGCATCAACCAAAACTGACCATATTTGACAGCATCAACCATAACTGACCATATGTGACAGCATCAACCAAAACTGACCATAATTACACTTTGTTATGAAAATCTTAATATATATATAGCCGCATACTAAATCACTTATAGTAATACATATACCGGTAATGATGGATCATTGTATAATTCAAATGACAGCAATATCAATGAATATAAACAAAACTATTTAATGGCATCATCCAACACTCACATGACTGATTCATATACTTTATTTTAAAAATAAAATAAAAATACATGTATGGGAAGTTCTCTTCTTGGAATAGTATAATTTGAAGAAGGCAAAGAAAAATGCATGATTTTGTTTGTAGCCGAACGTCCAGGGGCAAATGTTTCATTCATGTTCAGATCCAGTTTATGTTTCTGAGTTCCAGACTCCCAGATATCATTTATTTATGTAATCGTTATGGATAAGTTTGGCTAAGACGAGATGGTGCAAATGTATGTATAGTTTTTTTACGTTACACAACACTTTTTTCATTAATATGATCCCATAATTCATCCACTGTACAATTTTCGTTTGAACATTTGTCAAAACAGAATTATAAATGAATGTAAATCCAAGGCAAACAAGGTAAATTACGATTAAAATTCCATGAATTAAATGTAGAGTTTTATTTAGGAAGAGACTGTTAAAAACGGGGAACGAAGCGAGAAACGTAAACAATGATGTTTCCGTATGCAATCTTATAAAAATATCTCCGATGAGTTGGATAACCTTCTATTCACTTCGATATTTGTACATGTAACGTAATAAAAGTCGTTTGATCAGTAAAAAATATAGAAAATCTGCTATTTAATATATAGCAAAGTAATTGGAAGTGATTTATTTCTTCTAAATTCTAAAGTGCCCTTACTGCAGTGACGTCATTTAGAACTGTTCTACAGTCCTGACTGATTAAGTCAGTTCTGCTGACAGTTCTACGGTTAGAAGTGATTTGGACAGTTCTACCTAGAACTGATCCTGACAGTTCTACCCTAGAACTGATCCTGACAGTTCTACCTAGAACTGATTTAGTCAGTTCTACCTAGAACTGATTCTGACAGTTCTACTTAGAACAGTTCTAGGGTAGAACTGTTCTAGGTAGAACTGTTCTAGGACAGGTTAGAACAGTTCTATGACAGAATATTCTGACAGTTCTAATGAGAGGTTAGAAGTGATCTCCACTGTAGTACATGTCAACGAGAACATTTATTGAGAGCAATCAGGAAACGAAAACTGGAATTTACAGTTCTAGTATAAAAGGAAATATATACAGTTACATATTAAGAAAACAAAACGAAAAAACAATCACATAAACATTTAATTGACTAGATTCGGTGAAAATGGTCAGCACACGGTAAATATAGAACTAAATACGTGTACTAGGTCAATATCTACAAACTCAAATTCTAGAAAACATACATATCGGACTATTTAATATTATTAATTCAATTTCAATTCAAAATCTTATTCCCCTATAGATTAAATAAATTTCTGACAAATTAAAAACACTAAACACAAAATAAATTTTAAAGTATAATACGGTAAATAAAACAAATGAAGATTAAATGCCAACCAATATATCAAAGAATTCCGTTTCCAAGGTTCTAATGAATTTCTTAGGAACGTAGTATATATACTTAATTGGAATGGTGTTGATGTGTTTGAAATTTTGATATATTTCTTTTATTTTCTTATAAATTAGAAAATTAAAAAAAAACAATTGAAGGAAATCGAATATTTCTTTATCTTCCTTACTTCGAATTCTGCAATCCAATAAAACAAATTCTATTGAATTACAACTATGGCAACGTCTGTTTTCATTTGTAATATCAAAATGTCTTCTAATGCATCTACGTGGACGCTATTTACCGTAGTTCTTGTCATGTGGTAGGCTTCCTAATGCCACGCGTCTAATGCATCTACGTGGACGCTAGAGGTATTTACCGTAGTTCTTGTCATGTGGTAGGAGGGTTGGACGCTGGAGGTATTTACCGTAGTTCTTGTCATGTGGTAAGAGGGACGCTAGAGGTATTTACCGTAGTTCTTGTCATGTGGTAGGTGGGACGCTAGAGGTATTTACCGTAGTTCTTGTCATGTGGTAGGTGGGAAGCTAGAGGTATTTACCGTAGTTTTTGTCATGTGGTAGGAGGGTTGGACGCTGGAGGTATTTACCGTAGTTCTTGGCATGTGGTAGGAGGGTTGGACGCTAGAGGTATTTACCGTAGTTCTTGTCATGTGGTAGGAGGGCTGGACGCTAGAGGTATTCACTGTAATTGTGTCATGTGGTAGAAGGGTTGGACGCTAGAGGTATTTACCGTAGTTCTTGTCATGTGGTAGGAGGGTTGGACGCTAGAGGTATCCACTGTAATTGTGTCATGTGGTAGGAGGGTTGGACGCTAGAGGTTTTCACTGTAATTGTGTCATGTGGTAGGAGGGTTGGACGCTAGAGGTATTCACTGTAATTGTGTCATGTGGTAGGAGGGACGCTATATGTATTTACCGTAGTTCTTGTCATGTGGTAGGAGGGTTGGACGCTGGAGGTATTTACCGTAGTTCTTGTCATGTGGTAAGAGGGACGCTAGAGGTATTCACCGTAGTTCTTGTCATGTGGTAGAAGGGTTGGACGCTTGAGGTATTTAACGTAGTTCTTGTCATGTGGTAGGAGGGTTGGACGCTAAAGGTATTTACCGTAGTTCTTGTCATGTGGTAGGAGGGTTGGACGCTGGAGGTATTTACCGTAGTTCTTGACATGTGGTAGGAGGGACGCTAGAGGTATTCACTGTAATTGTGTCATGTGGTAGGAGGGACGCTAGAGGTATTTACCGTAGTTCTTGTCATGTGGTAGGAGGGTTGGACGCTGGAGGTATTTACCGTAGTTCTTGTCATGTGGTAAGAGGGACGCTAGAGGTATTCACCGTAGTTCTTGTCATGTGGTAGGAGGGTTGGACGCTGGAGGTATTTACTGTAGTTCTTGTCATGTGGTAGGAGGGTTGGACGCTAAAGGTATTTACCGTAGTTCTTGTCATGTGGTAGGAGGGTTGGACGCTGGAGGTATTTACCGTAGTTCTTGACATGTGGTAGGAGGGACGCTAGAGGTATTCACTGTAATTGTGTCATGTGGTAGGAGGGACGCTAGAGGTATTTACCGTAGTTCTTGTCATGTGGTAGGAGGGTTGGACGCTGGAGGTATTTACCGTAGTTCTTGTCATGTGGTAAGAGGGACGCTAGAGGTATTTACCGTAGTTCTTGTCATGTGGTAAGAGGGACGCTAGAGGTATTCACTGTAAATGTGTCATGTGGTAGGAGGGTTGGACGCTAGAGGTATTTACCGTAGTTCTTGTCATGTTGTAGGAGGGTTGGACGCTAGAGGTATTTACCGTAGTTCTTGTCATGTGGTAGGAGGGTTGGACGCTACAGGTATTTACCGTAGTTCTTGTCATGTGGTAGGAGGGTTGGACGCTAGAGGTATTTACCGTAGTTCTTGTCATGTGGTAGGAGGGTTGGACGCTAGAGGTATTTACCGTAGTTCTTGTCATGTGGTAGGAGGGTAGCTAGAGGTATTTACCGTAGTTCTGGTCATATGGTAGGAGGGTTGGACGCTAGAGGTATTTACCGTTGTTCTTGTCATGTGGTGGGAGGGTTGGACGCTAGAGGTATTTACCGTAGTTCTTGGCATGTTGTAGGAGGGTTGGACGCTGGAGGTATTTACCGTAGTTCTTGGCATGTGGTAGGAGGGTTGGACGCTGGAGGTATTTACCGTAGTTCTTGTCATGTGGTAAGAGGGACGCTAGAGGTATTCACCGTAGTTCTTGTCATGTGGTAGGAGGGTTGGACGCTGGAGGTATTTACCGTAGTTCTTGTCATGTGGTAGGAGGGTTGGACGCTAAAGGTATTTACCGTAGTTCTTGTCATGTGGTAGGAGGGTTGGACGCTGGAGGTATTTACCGTTGTTCTTGACATGTGGTAAGAGGGACGCTAGAGGTATTCACTGTAATTGTGTCATGTGGTAGGAGGGACGCTAGAGGTATTTACCGTAGTTCTTGTCATGTGGTAGGAGGGTTGGACGCTGGAGGTATATACCGTAGTTCTTGTCATGTGGTAAGAGGGACGCTAGAGGTATTTACCGTAGTTCTTGTCATGTGGTAAGAGGGACGCTAGAGGTATTCACTGTAATTGTGTTATGTGGTAGGAGGGTTGGACGCTAGAGGTATTTACCGTAGTTCTTGTCATGTTGTAGGAGGGTTGGACGCTAGAGGTATTTACCGTAGTTCTTGTCATGTGGTAGGAGGGTTGGACGCTACAGGTATTTACCGTAGTTCTTGTCATGTGGTAGGAGGGTTGGACGCTAGAGGTATTTACCGTAGTTCTTGTCATGTGGTAGGAGGGTTGGACGCTAGAGGTATTTACCGTAGTTCTTGTCATGTGGTAGGAGGGTAGCTAGAGGTATTTACCGTAGTTCTGGTCATATGGTAGGAGGGTTGGACGCTAGAGGTATTTACCGTTGTTCTTGTCATGTGGTGGGAGGGTTGGACGCTAGAGGTATTTACCGTAGTTCTTGGCATGTTGTAGGAGGGTTGGACGCTGGAGGTATTTACCGTAGTTCTTGGCATGTGGGAGGAGGGACGCTAGAGGTATTTACCGTAGTTCTTGTCATGTGGTAGGTGGGACGCTAGAGGTATTTACCGTAGTTCTTGTCATGTGGTAGGAGGGTTGGACGCTGGAGGTATTTACCGTAGTTCTTGTCATGTGGTAAGAGGGACGCTAGAGGTATTTACCGTAGTTCTTGTCATGTGGTAGGTGGGACGCTAGAGGTATTTACCGTAGTTCTTGTGTCATGTGGTAGGTGGGAAGCTAGAGGTATTTACCGTAGTTTTTGTCATGTGGTAGGAGGGTTGGACGCTGGAGGTATTTACCGTAGTTCTTGGCATGTGGTAGGAGGGTTGGACGCTAGAGGTATTTACCGTAGTTCTTGTCATGTGGTAGGAGGGCTGGACTTGTTTTTGTATCGTGCATAGCCTACAAGCAATCCCCTAAATATTAATTCACTTGAGATAGTAGAAATTTTATGTGAATGACTCACCGAACATTTTAAAGTTTGGATCTTATCGACAATTGGAACATATCTGTGATGATCTGTGACACAGATATTCCATAACAGACTACCTACCATAATGGTGCCATTCAACGTTCGAAAGGATTAATAACACTGTACCGCTTAGAATATGATTTTTTTTGCTTTTTTTCAAACAGTCAATGCATATTGTTGTTTTTGGTAGATTTGGAGTATTTCAATGTCCCCCTGGAAGCATGCTGCAAGAGATAATTATTGATGCAATTTTCATCCAATTTATTCAATCTTTTTTTATGTTTTCAAAAATCGTTTTACTTATATATTTCGTTAGTTAAAGAGGACTATATGAAATAGGTTTTGTCAGTGTTGAAGGTCGTACGGTTACCTATAGTTGTATAAATCCGCCTCGTTTTGACTCTGTTAGATATTCGTCTCATTGGCAATTATACCACAGCTTATTATCTTACATTTTTTATATACTTTTAATATTTGATGAGTAGAAACTATTTACCCTTCAGGAGCACCTGATGAACCCCTAGTGTTTTGGTGGGGTTCGTGTTGCTCATCTTTAGTTGTTTATTTACTTGGTGGAATATTTGGCTTTTTATGATACATTTTAAAGATTCTTAATGGGTTCCACGGAACCCTGTGTCTCGCCTACGATTGCTGCTGTCAGTGTAAAAATGTAATGTTGACTTTAAAAAAAGTGAGTCCATTTATCAATAAAATACAGAATTAAAAAATAGTCGATTTTTTTCTTTAGATGCTATTTCTTGGTTTTGAAGATTATCTCCTGTCTATTCATAACAATCAATGAAGGTTTACAAATTTATCATGTAAAAAAATTAAACCCCAGACTGTCTGTAAATGTTAAGTGTAAAAAACTTAAGTCCATTCATCAGAAATATATTGTCAAAAGTTTGCTACAGACATTATCCCTTTATCATAAAAAAACCTTCCGCAAAGATTTAATTAACAATTTGAAAGTTTGACAAAGTAATCTTTAACCCCAGCCTTTTTTGACTTTTTAACAATAAAAATGAAACAAAGTCCGTTGTTCAGTAAAGTGAGGAAAAATGGAAATAATTTGTTTTTAAATTTTGTTGTGGATACTGTATTGTTGTCATTAACAAGCTGGGTCGGGTTGTTGTCTTTGACATATAACCCATTTTCATTCTCAATTTTATTCCAGCCAAATTTCAGAAAAATTCCGTGAAGGTTTGACATAGTTATTGATGTATAATAAGAATTTAACTAAACTAAACCTAAATGACGACGACAGAATCTAGGATCACTATAACTAGCTGTCGGAGGCTCGACAAAAAGGCAATAACACGAAATATTGAAAAAAAATTCATCATCTAAAAGCAAGAATTCCTATTAAGAGTCGACTGACAATTTTGTCTTTGAGGTAGGGCCTTTTTCCCCGGAGTTCTTTTCAATTGATTAAAAAGGTAAATCATGTTTTAAATAGCCCGACAGATGCTAATTATAGTACATGAAAATAAGTCACATCCTTTATTTTCATACCTTGAACAGGTATTCCTACAAAAAACAAGGCCAAGACTATTGATTTTTTGATTTATCAAAACCAATATTGATTTTGTTTAATTGTTATGCGCATAAGATACCATACCACGTAGCCTTTCAAGTAGCCAAATAATATCTGACGCATTTAAATGGGATGTTGTTTTCCTCATTCTGGATATGTGTCCCGGTCTTTAAGGTTTTATCGTCTATATGTACCGGACAACATCTTACATCAGTTGGTACTTGAACACCTTGTGTTACAAACACATGTAATATGGCCTTTTCTGGCATTGTAACAAATGGGCTCTTTCTTGTGATACAGATGCAACACTTTCTTGATGTTTTACCTACAGTCACGATTTGTAGTGTAATTGCTCTGTTCTGTGGTGTTATTTTCTCTTCTGATGACTTAGGTACCGCTGTAGGGACGGTGGTAACAATGTCAGTACTACTATCTATACAGTTGGTGGATTGGCGATAAAATTGCTGTCTGCATTTGTTGCATATAATACCATGCTCAAAAACGTTCTAGTTCAAGGTTTCGAAAAATTGTTTTGAAATTTTTCTACAGTGGCCTTTTTTCTTTATATGTATATTAAACACGCAACATATGTGCTTCATTGCTATATAATCAATTGTCGTGTTATTGGTAATGTACAGGCACTAACTTCGGATCAGTTTGACGGCATTTTTTCTTTGCATATATATAATAAATGTAAACAGGAATAGGAAGTAAGTCAAGAGTATGGATAGTTATAGGAATGCACACAATAACCGACACATTATTTTTTATTCTTTAATGACATGATCTATAGTCAAAATGATCCATAATGACTCTATGAATTAAACAAACATAAAAAAAAATAAGATAAAAACATTGCAATTTAATATTTCAACACAAAAAATGCAAAATGTCTGTGTGAGATTTGAACCCGCTCTTCAAAATAATCTTTTATTTATAGTTCTATGGTCTACCGATGGAGCCACGGCGATGCATATACAATGTACATATGAATGTTATTAAGCAACTATATAGGTACAATTTAGCGATGTTCCACTTTTTCATTAAAAAGTTGGTTTTTAGGTATTAAGGACACACTAAACCAATTTTATTTTTGAGGGGAAAAGTTGTATAAATGACAACAATAACAAAAAAACTTAATTTTTTTTTAGTTTGAAATGTCTTTCTCGGGGGATTCCCTGTTTTCTCACCTAAAAACACCATAAATTCCGCATATTTGACTTTCCTCCTTTTTGAGGGGTAAAATTAACTATTTTTTACACATATCATGATATATAAAAATCGAAATTTTGATCAAAAAGCATTTCTATTTTTTGTTTTTATAGTAAATTTTATTCTATCAGCACCTTTTGAAATTGGCCCTTCTGTGAAAATTTTTTAGGGGAAATTGGCCCTACCTCAAATGTTATTAATTATAGATTTGTCTTGATTATCATTTTTTTTCTTCTAATTTTAGATTCAATCTATCTATTATAGTTTTCAAGATGACAGACAAACATTCTAAGATATTAGTAAAAATCGTCATTGAAGGGCTATAACTCTAACAAGGAGTCGACTGATGATTTCGGCTATTTGACTTATTTGTGGATCTTGTCTTGTTAATCATTTTGGCTATTAAAGTGTTAATCTATGTATTATATTTTTTAAGATTATAGACAAAAATGAAAAAAAACGAATAAAAAAGGAATGGTAAACATCGTCAAAAAAGGAAATAATTCTGATAAGAAGTCCTGGGTTTAAAAGTTTTTTGGCAAATCTCCTCTTGCTGATAATTTTCGCTTCTTTAAGTTTCTATTTATCTATTATTAGCATTCAAGATAGAATGCAAAAAACGCAACAAATGGTAAAAATTATAATTATAGGGCAAATAGTTCGAAAATGATTCAATTGACGATTTCGGCAAAGTTGTCATTTTTTGTAGTCTAGATTTTGTCTTGCTACTCATTTCACGTACCAAAGTTTCTCACTATCTATTCTAGTATTTAAGATATTAGTTATATAAAAAAGAAGATGTGGTATGATTGCCAATGAGACATCTCTTCACAAGAGACCAAATAACATAGAAATTACCAGCTATAGGTCACCGTACGGCCTTCAACAATGAGTAAAATCCATACCGCATAGTCAGCCATAAAAGGCCAACATTAGATTTTTTTTTCATTTGAGGGCAATACTCCCACATAAGTTGTTTGACAGTTTAAATGTAAATGAAACCTGCCAATGTCAGATTTTCTTCATCTAAAGCGGTTTTCAAGATTATCATAGAAGAGGGGCGAAAGATACCAGAGGGACAGTCAAACTCATATATTGAAAATAAACTGACAACGCCATGGCAAAAAAATAAAAAGACAAACAGATAAATAATAGTACACAAGACACAACATAGAAAACTAAAGACTTAGCAACACGAACCCCACCAAAAACTGGGGGTGATCCCAGGTGCTCCACATGTGGCACCCGTCGTGTTGCTTGTGTTATTACAAATCCGGTAAATAGTCTAATTCGGTAGGTCACATTCGTGAAAAGAGATATTATAGAAGTTGCACTTTACCTTTATGCTCTATTTATAGCCATGGCAGTCATGATAGTTGGCAATGGGGTCATCGGACACCAGTTTTTAATCTTATTCTCGAGTGATGATTGTTGCTTTTGTTTAATTTGACTCAGTAGTTTCAGAGAATATTTTTTGTAAAAGTTAACAGACGACGACACAACGGACGCCAAGTGATAAGAATAGCTGAACCGAGATGCCCTGCAATGACGAGCATCTCCTGCTCCAGTAGTGGCACTATCCTATGTAAAATAAGTAAAATATTAACAGACGACGACACAAAGGACGCCAAGTGATGCGAATATGTTAAATGTGGTGCCCTATATGGACGAGCAGCTCCTATTTCACTAGTGGTACTATCCTATGTAAAATAAGTTACTTAGTAAATACTAACAAACGACGACACAAGTGGCTCATATAAAATAAGTAAATTGTTAACAAACGACGAAACAACGGACGCCAAGTAATGAGACTAGCTAAACTAAGGTGTCCTGGAAGGACGAGCAGCTACTGCTCTACATGTGGCACTATCTCATGGAAAATAAGTAAAATGTAAACAGACGACGACACAACTGACGTCAAGAGATGATAATAGCTGAACTGAGGTGTTCATGCTCCACTAGTGGCACAATACAATGTAAAATGAGTAAAATGTTAACAGACAACGACACAACTGACGCCAAGTGATGAGAATAGCTGAACTGAGTTGCCCTGGAAGGACATGCAGGTCCTGCTTCACTAGGGGACTTATCTCATGTAAAATAAGTAAATTGTTAACAGACGACGACACAACGGATGCCAAATGATGAGAGTAGCTGAACTGAGGTGTCCTGTTACCCAAACCCGATATACTATACACCGTTTCAATACACACCACAAATATAGTATACCTCGCTCCAATACATAAAACCTCTATACTTTACCCCGCTCAAATAAAAACCCTATTAAACTATACCCTGTTCTAATACAAAGAGCTGGTATACCCCGCTCCAATACACACACAACTGCTATACTACATAACGCCTAAATACACACAAGAGTGCACACGCTAAAATGTCTCGCCTTCTTTACTTATCATTGAAATTATGTTGATAGTCCTAAATATAAAGCTTTGGAAATGAGGTCAAGGTCAGATGAACAATGCCGGGCAGGCATGTACAGCTTACAATTCTTCCATACAACAAACATAGTTGACCTATTGCTTATAGTTTAAGAAACACAGACCAAAACAAAAAAACTTAACACTGAGCAATAAACTGTGAAAATGAGGTCAAGGTGAAATAAAACCTGCTCGACTGACATATAGATCATAAAATATTTCCATACACCAAATATAGTTGACCTTTTGCATACAGTATCTTAAAAAAAGACCAAAACTCAAAAAACTTAACTTTGACCACTGAACCATGAAAATGAGATCAAGGTCAGATGACACCTGCCAGCTAGACATGTACACCTTACAATAATTCCATACACCAAATATAGTAGACCTATTGCATACAGTATAAGAAAATAAGACCAAAACACAAAAACTTAACTATAACCACTGAACCATGAAAATGAGGTCAAGGTCAGATGACACCTGTCAGTTGGACATGTACACCTTACAATAATTCCATACATCAGCTATAGGAGACCTATTGCTTATAGTATCGGAGATATGGACTTAATCACCAAGACATAACATTGTTAACTGATCCATGAAATGAGGTCGAGGTCAAGTGAAAACTGCCTGACGGGCATGAAGACCTTGCAAGGTACGCAGATACCAAATATAGTTATCCTATTACTTATAATAAGAAAGAATTTTACAAAACATCTTTTTTTTTAAGTAGTCGCTGAACCATGAAAATGAGGCAAAGGACATTGGACATGTGACTGACGGAAACTAACATGAGGCATCCATATACAAAGAATGAAGCATCCAGGTCTCCCACCTTCTAAAATATAAAGCTTTCAAGAAGTTATCTAACGCCGCCGCCGCCGGATCACTACCCCTATGTCGAGCTTTCTAAACCTCGCTCCAATACACACATACATACAACATAAAAAAGAAAAGCAAGCAAACAGAAAACAACCGGTACATATATGAATACCGATGCACGAGTCAAAGAATACTAGTAACAAATGTACTTCAAAACTCTATGTTCTTAAAACATAGGTTCTCTTAAATTAATTTCTTCAAGGATAAAATGGTCGGTTCATTGAATGAAGCCAATGTGTTCAATCCACAAATCAATAACACTAGCCACGTGCATATATACTTTCTTTACAACAATTAGGAGATACATGTAACGGTATTGCATTTAAACTACGACGGGATCAATTTGTGATTTCATGGTTGCAAATCAAGTTTTCTTGCGATACAATATTGTTATCTCCATTCAAATGGCACTGACAGAAAACAACATTAAAACATACATTAAAAATATGTTATTTTTCGTCTGCGCTTGCGCGTACGTTTTCATAGCATCAATTGTGAATTGATTTCATGAAAATTGGTGACATTAACCAATCAAAATGGACTTTACAAACGATGTTGCTTTAGGATCCATTATAGATGCAATTAGAAAGCAGCGGGATCACAAAACTGTTCCGTTTAAGATTAGAAGGGACAAATGAAAGACAAGAATGTGTCCATAGTAAACGGACGCCCCACTCGCACTATCATTTATTTTCAGTGTTTAGTGGACCGTAAAACTGTGGTAAAAACTGTCATTTGGCATTAAGATGAGAAATATCCTGTCATAGGGAACATGTGTACTTAGTTTCAAAAACTACATTGTCCAAAATTTTTAACCCAAAACTTTAACCTAAAGTGGCCGGGACAGACTGACGGACGGAAGCCAGGACGGACGTACGGACGAATTAAAGGACGGACGGACAGACGAAAGAATGAAAGGACGGACGGACCAAAGAACGACAGACGCAAATATCGAAAATCATAGCATGCATAGTGAGACATAAAAAACGATACAATAAATCTGACATAATCAACTTTGAAGGCGTGATATTAATTATCTAAAATCGGAGGTAAACCTATAAATGGCTGTAAAGCTAGGTTCACACTGCCGATCAGATCAACTCGAAATAATCCCGATCAAGACAAATTACGTGATCGGGAGACTGGTCTGACTCAATCGACAAGAATGTTCGGGATAGTCTACATTGCTCGTCATCGATCTGACTTTCTACCCGAAAGTTTTTGACATGTCAAAAACATTCTTCGAGTAAGGATCTAGAAGCAAGTCGAGAATTAAAGAGATCAAGAATTCCTCGAGTAGCTGTCGAATTGATCGGGAAAGACTCGTGTAGAGATCGAGTTTGGTAGGAATACAGCAATTTTTTTTAATTTTTTTTTTTTGAAACAATTAAATCATCTTTATTGCACTAAATGCTGTTTAACAATTTATGATTTTTCTCGGACCTTCTACTGAATTTTACCAAATAAACGGAGAATGTGTCCATGGGACACCAATAATGCCCCTGCTAGCATATACATTGTATAACATTATTAAGGGTCATGTTGGGACGTACGTGAGCACGGACTTACAAGGGTAACACTTAAAGCCCACTCCGAAGCGGCAGGGAATAAAACAATCGGACGTTTTAATACAAAAGATGTGCATACCCGACCAATTCCAGATTATCCCTACGACCCATATACGATCAGGTCGATCTGGTCTGATCGAGATCATGCTGAGATTTTGAATAATTGGTTTGGTCTAGCTAGTCGAGTAAAGATCATGTATTACTCGGAATTATCGAATAAGTATTCATTTTGCTGTCGTTGGGAAGAAGTCGTGATGGAGTCATTAAATGTAAGGATTTGTGAATGGTCGAGGTAAGGTCGGGGATCATCGAGTTGATCTGATCGGCAGTGTGAACCTAGCATAAAATACCGCAGTCACACTGGGCCACGATCTCACTAAGATCTCTGTAAAAATGCAAATTTTGACGATTGCAGAATCGAGTAAAAAAAATAACACTGTAATGCTAACCCTGTAGTTGTCAAGTTTATGAAATGAACAACTTGGTGATTTACATATGCATTTCGTACATGCCATAATATAAATCATTTATTACAGCGGATGACCGTGAGTGATTCCGGTGTATTGATATCTCCTAGATTTCCATTACGTAATATTCTTTTGGGGTTTTAAACCGATCTATAAACATGATGAATACGTAGACATCATCAAGTGCAAACTAACATTTCTTGTCGCTTGTTATGCATTCATTTCTTCAATGAATACTCATCAAATACTTTTACAAGATAAATAAATAATATTACTGAAATGTTTTGTTATATATGTATACAAATAAGCAAAACAAATCATTAATATCTATGCACACAAATGTGGAAGAATATCTCAAGAACGTTTGCAATTTCAAGACATGATAACACTGCATAAATGATTAAACATTTTTGCGGGAAAATACGAATGTCTACTCAAATCCATTCATTTCTATAAGAAAATCGAACTATTACAAAAGAGTGACGTGTCCACCATGCACTTCGCTACACTATTATTAATATAGTAGAATAAGATGATCTACAAATGCATGAAACTGATGTACACATGTAACTGTTATATACAAGTATCAATATAATATATACATTGTAACAATAGACCACAGTATACTGATTTGTATCACTACAATATGATAGTCATTACAGTGAGGATGAATTCCCTGTCATTATTAATTGTATGTACATTAGGTAGCGATACACAGTTAGAAGTTTAGTTTCGCATTATGGCCATAGTGAATTTTTTAAATATGAAAGTTTTTTGTACAATAAAATTGATTTTTAGATATTTGAAGAATAATATAGCCTTACGGGTTTATATGAACAGTTAGATTGTTTTAAGCATGTTTAATAGGCCATTTTCCTGTTTGACAATCCGTATTTCCCTATGCGTACCGCTCATAGATCTAGAAATTATGTAGTGTTTTTCATCAAATCATCAAAGATTTGTTGCTCAATCTTTTCAATTCAATTTGATGGAAGAACAAGCAGAAATTCTCTGATTATTTTTGGACCTCTTGATAGATAAAGGTCTATGGTTAAAGGAAAGGTATCACTCTAATTGATTGAAATTTTCATCTTGACCAAATTTTGGGAGACTTTTGTGACATGTTCACCCCAATTTTTACAATTTTTGTATTAAATAAATGCAGATTGTTTCAATGGTTACACCAAAAAGAGAATATATTTCACCATAATAGCTATTGGAAATCAAATCTATGGAATATTCACTTTCAATCAATATACACATACATAATACAAATATAAAGCCTTATTTGTAAGAAAGGACGGAAAAGAGGGTGTTTAAAAGTTATGAGTGTCAATTCTAAGTTTTTTCCTAACTGTGTATTGAGTTGTGTTTTTTTATCTGAGAAAGTTCTTGTCGGACCATTTACAAGAAATTTTGGTCATCCGATGTTCAGTACTTCAGTTCTTCAGTACTTTGATTTGTTATGCTACGTCTCACTCATGCAGATCATAACAGTTCATATTTTTGTCGTTACCAACTTCAATGTCAGTTAATCCAGAACAATATTTAACATTCTTTACTAATATGGTATAAAATATGAAAGATAAAGCTGCGGATATGTACGTAACGCAAGATTGGAAGCCTTACCATGGACACTAAGAATATTTTATATTATACTGTCATTAAGAATCAACAATTTGACGGGAGTTGTTGTATTGACAATCAATTGAAAATGCAACTTCTCCGACATAATGCTTGGATAATTAGAATTATGTTTGCCATGGCACGAAACTTACCATATTGTACTATCAATCATTTCTTTGGACCATTTTAAACGAGTAATGGCATTTTGTCTATCATTGAAACAATTGGCTTTGGTACGGACAAAGAATTTAGTTTATTCTTCTGATTTTTTCTTCGGAGAATATTAAAATAAACTGTTGACAAACAGATATGTCTCGCCTATCAACATAAAATGATGAACATCCCATTGCTTATTAATCTAGTAGTTAGACAATCATCTACTGAACAGAGCCTGATCATTGTCGACAAACTGAGATAAACAGACAGTCATGTAACTTTATAGAAAGTATTGTTGTTTATTGTGCATATTTATCATCAATATAACTTCATCAGAAAAACAAAACATTGCAAATTGCCTATCAACTCAGTCACGTGATCATGTCAAAGGTGACAAGGTATCGGAATAGTCATCAAAATGATATAACCTGATAGAGATGCGATTTCAATGACTTATCAAAAGTAGATCCTATCAAACTAACTAAAGCAGAATGTTTGACATTGAAATAGCTAATTAATTCAAAGTCACTTGACTATGTCCTAGCGAGCAGGTCTTCAAAATAGTTGTCAAATTGGTATGTTCTGATCATGCTGATAGTAATGCGACTTCATAATAATAATCTTTTATACGTAAGCATTACAACTGATAGAATACATACACACTATCATTGATCACAAGTAGATCGATTCAAAGTTCATACTAATTAACTTTAGCAGAAAACGTAACAATTTCTGGTCGTGCTTTTCCGAGACGTTCGTCTCAGGCGAAAAACAACAGGGAGGAATTGAAGAGTCGATGTTGCATCTTCAACAATGGACTCCTTGGCGTGATATTTTTTTTCTTGTGCAGATCTGCACTTGCTGATATTTTTTTTCTGATAAAGTTTCCATCTATCTGATATAGCTTCAAGATAAAATGCAACAAATGGTGATACTATCTATGAAACGACAAACAGTCCGATTTCGGTTAAGGTGTATAATTTGTAAATATTATTAAAAAATGGGGTATTGTTGCAAATGAGAACACTCCCCAAGAGACTAAATGACACAGAAATTAGAAACAAACTATAGCGTACTAAATTATAAACCTGATACCTTTGATAACTATATATAGGTCAGTCACCGTACAGCTTAATCAATGAGAAAAGCCCTAACTGAATAGTCAGCAATAAAAGGCCCAGAATGACAAAAGTAAAACAATTCAAACGGTATATCTAACGGCCTAATTTATGTACATAATAATACAAAAACAAATTTGGACACAACAACAATTGACTACCACTGAATAACTGTTTTCTGACTTGGGACATGCATGCATCGAATGTGAGGGGAATGAAGAAGTTTGAAGGCGACTACCCTCTATCTAAGTAGTCGAGATTTTGTCTTGCTGCTCATTTCAACATTTCTTACTATCTATTCTAGTATTCAAGATAGTTGGCCAACAATAGACAAAAAAAAATATGTTCATTTAAGGGCAATTACTCTTAATCGTCAGAAATCTTCCGACAATTTTTAAAAATGTAAATGCATTAATAGTCGATCTCAACATTATGAACACTCCTTTCAAGTCAGATTATCTATAGTTTTTCTTCTAGATACTAGTAGAGAATGCATTTATAGTGGCACTATTTCATGTAAAATAAGTAAAATGTTAACGGACGACGACACAACGAACGTCAAGTGATGCAAATTGCTGAACTGGGGTGCCTTATAAAGTTGAGCAGCCTCCGTTCTACTAGTTGCACAATCTTGTGTAAAACAAGTAAAATGTTAATAAACAACGACTCAGCAAACGCCTAGTGATGAAAATAGCACAACTGATGTGTCTTATAAGGACGAGAAGTTCCTGTTCCAATATTGGCACTAGGTTATGTAAAATAAGTAAATTGTTTATAGACGACAACACAACCAACATCAAGCGATGATCCTAGTTCAAATGAGGTGCCCTGAAAGGACAACAGGCTTCTGTTCCACTACTGGCATTATCTTATGTAAACTTCTAAACAGACGACGACAAAACGAACGTTATAAGTGATAATGATTAATCTCTGAACCCGTGTGCCTTGGAATGTTTTGAAGCTCCTGTTTCACTGGGGCCACTATCGTATGTAAATTAAGTAACATGTTAACAGACAACGACACAGCGGACTCCAAGTGAATATGTAAACGAGCAGCTCCTGTTTCACTAGTGGCACTACCTTATGCTAAAAAGTAAAATGATGAGTAAAGTTGAACTAAGGTGCCCCAGAAAGACGAGAAGCTCCTACTGCAAAAGTAATGACCTCAGCCAATTTGTGGTACCCTGGATGTTAAGGACGAGCAGCTCCTGCTCTATTATCTCCAAACGTGTCACTTTATTATTTTAAAAAGTAAAATGTTAACATACGACGACACAATGGACGCCAAGTTATGATAATAGCTGAACTGAGGTGCCACAGAAGGACGAGAAGCTCCTACGCCACAAGTGGCACCTCCTAAGTAAAATTACTCAAATAAGTAAAATGTTAACAGAGGACGACACAACAGACGCCTCGTGATTATATTGACTGAACTGTGGAGCCGTGGAAGGACAAGCAGGTCCTGCTCCACAATTGACACTTTATTATGTAAAATAAGTAATTTTTTACGATGCCAAGTGACGAGAATATGTAAACTATGGTGCCCTGGAAAGACGAGCAGCTCCTGCTCCACTAGTGGCACTATCTCATGTAAAATAAGTAAATTGTTAAAAGACGACTCAATGGACGTCAAGTGCCTGTCATAGATGAATTGAGGTGCCCTGGAAGGATGAGCAGCTCCTGCTCCACTAGTGGCACTGTCTTCTGTAAAATAAGTAAATTGCTAACAGAAAACGACTCAATGGATGCAAAATGCTCGTTATAGATGACACGAGGTGCCCTGGAGTGACAAGCAGCCTCTACTCTATTAATTACACTACATGTATCTCATGTAGTACAAGTAAATTGCTAATAGACAACGACTCAATGGAAGTCAAATGCTCGCCATAGATGAATTGAGATGCCCTGGAAGGTCTAGCAGCTCCTACTCCACATGTGGCATATATTATGTTAAATACATAAAAGAAATTAACAGACGACGACACAACGGACACCAAATGATGAGAATAAGTAAACTCTGATTCCCTGGCAGGACAACCAGCTCCTGCTTCGCTGGTGGTTGTATATAATGCAAAATAAGTAAATTATTAACAGACGACACAACGGACGGCAAGTTAAGATAATAGTAGAGATTGCATTTATAGTGGCACTATTTCATGTAAAAAAATAAAATGTTAACAGACGACACAACGGACGGCAAGTTATGATAATAGATGAACTGAGGTGCCCTGGAAGGAATAGCAGCTCCTGTTCCAATAGTTGCACTATCTTATGTTAAATAAGTAAAAAATGTTAACAGACGGCGACACAACAGACGACAAATAAGGAGAACAGCTGAACTGAGGTGCCCTAAAACAAGTGCAGTTCCTGTACTATGTTAAATAGGTAAATTGTTAACAGACAACGACTCAACGGACGGCAAGTGACGAGAATAGTTAAACTGAGGTGCCTTATAAGGACATAGCTCATGTTCGACTTGTTGCGCTATTTAATGTAAAATAAGCAGTTTATTAACAGACGACGACACAACAAACACCAAGTGATAATCATAGTTAAAGTAAGATGCCCTGTAAGAAGTTCTTTGCGCTTCATTTGGAAATAACTAGATACACGTAGCGACATTTGATACAGTATTTGTGAAAAATAACCACTATTACAACCCTGAAATATGCGATGTTTCCCGTATCTATAATTATGCACACACACAAATGGCATGTGTATTTTGTTGAACAATCAAATAAGTGGTTCATTAATGATGTACCGCCCACACAAATTTAAAGTCCATAAATGCAATCGTTATCGACAATTGCAGCTTAAACGTAAAATAAAAGAAAAGTCTACTCGCTCCAAAGGTCAGATGCTAATTGAAGCAATCAGTTTAGTTTAAAAGACAAAACAAAAGAAACTTCTGCATTCCGAATACGGTGCAGGAAATGCTTGCCCGTCCGGAGCACCCCATTTCACTCCCTGTTTGAGTTCGTGTTGCTTCTTATTTATTATTTATAACTGTTGATGTAAATGTCTTTTTGGTTTTATGAGTCTTTGTTTACTCCTTGGTTTTGATTGTTATTGTCTTTGTTATCAAATACTTTTTGCTCGAAAAATTGGCTGGATCTTCTCCTAAACGATACGTGGTACCAGAATAATTATGCAGCTGTGTCCATTGCAGTGTAGCTATAAGGTCGTTGAAGGCTATCTAGATGGGGACCTGCACTACATACTCATTTGTCATGTTTGTTCTGACATTTGTCAAAATATCTTTTAAGGTTTCTCTGACTACAAAGTAAGTCTATTTATCTCCAGTTGACATTTCCCAATTATGCCTAAAATTATGTTCGGCCAAACAATTAAGTCTGTGAACAGGCAACTTTTCTAGCCTGAATGACAATAATAATAATTATTCAGGTTTTTTTTTTGGCGATGACATTGTAGTTTGTTTTCGAATAATGATCTTGTTTATCTCTTTAGTATCCTTTATATCTCCTTTTCCCCGTTGATATTGATTGGGTCGTACTGACTTATTTCACTGTTTACGCTTCTAACTTATCTTATATTGTATTTTAACAATAGACAAGTAAAACATAACTGGCATCCTAGGACAATAACTCATAAAAAATCACTTGATAGTTATTTAGAAAAAAAAATAGATTGATCTTGAAATGTTTAGCATATTAAATCTGTTAATCTAATGCAAATGTTTTCTATTCTAAAATTAGGTTTTATATCCAAAGCATTAATTCCAGGATCATATTTCGGCTCAGGTATTCGGAATGTTTTGATTTCAAGTTTTGTCAAATGTTGACTTCCAACTGTTATGATTCGAGCTCTATTGATTAGTAATATTTAGACGAGAGTGAACATGATGTGCACAATCATAAGTCAGGGACCTTTCACAATTTTTCATTGGAGATTTGTAAATAATGGTAACAGCAGTATACCGCTTTTCATAAGTTATCTATCGATTAGGAAAAAACAAACCGGGGAAAAACAGGGAAACACATCATGACGATACATTGATTTTACCCCTATGTTCTAATTTTTTATGTGTAAAAGTGAAAATCGACAATCACACATTTGAGAGTTGCATGTTTTTTCAATAAATTATTTGTTTCAATTGACAATTAATTGACAATTAAGAACAGATCAAAGCGTCATTTTAGTCTTAGATACTTGTATATGTTATTTGTTGGGAAATACTTGTACAAATGTAGCTGTCAGTAATTGCTGGTTCTCTAAGATATGTAACTTTTATTGTTGTGGATATACAAATATTTAGCCATGTTTGTTAGATGTTTGCATGCTTTGTATCGATCTGTTAACGTACGGTAATTTCAATTGCAATTGCTGTAACACCACTGCCCTATATTTGGGGTGGGTTGAGCGCTCACAAACATGTTTAACACCGTCACATCCTTAAGGAGTCCACACAAAGCCAGAAGCCTGTAGTTCAATGGTTGTCGTTGTTTCATGTCTGCCATATTTATTTTGTAAATTAGACCGAAAGTTTATCCATTTAATTGTAATTGTTTCCCACCTTTTATAACCAACTATACGGTGTATGGATAAAGACTAATAAAAGTACACAAAACACAACATAGAAAACCGAAAACTGAGCTACACGATCCATAACAACAATGGTGTTGCCATGTGCTTTGGAAGGTTCAAAACGGATCCTGATCAACCTATAAAAAGTGATAAGCTATGACGTTATAGTGGATTTACCCTTATCTAACCCTGAGGCTTTCAAAAATATCTAGACCATTGATCACAGAAAATATATTAACCTTAAAACTTGATCAAATGTGAAATTTTGAAATTGAATTAAGTTTTTCTGGCTAAAGGATAGACGGACGAGACTGTTACAGGTATAAACAGAATACACATTGCAAAATTAACAAGAATGTGTCCAAAGTACACGGATGCCCCACTCGCACTATCCTTTTCCATGTTCCATGGACTGTAAAAATTGGGTAATCATCTAATTTGGCATTAAAATTAGAAAGATTATACTATAGGGAACATATGTACTAAATTTCAAGTTGATTGGACTTCAATTTCATCAAAAACTACCTTGACCAAAAACTTACCTGAAACTCCCACTTTCATTTTCTATGTTAAGTGAACCGTGAAATTGGGGTCAAAAGTCTAATTTGGCTTTAAAATTAGAAAGATCATATCATAAGCAACAAGTGTACTAAGTTTCAAGTTCATTGGACTTTAGCTTCATCAAAAACTACCTTGACCAAAAACTTCAACCTGAAACTCCCTCTTTCATTTTCTATGTTCAGTGGACTGTGAAATTGGGGTCAAAAGTCTAATTTGGCTTTAAAATTAGAAAGATCATATCATAAGCTAGAAGTGTACTAAGTTTCAAGTTGATTGGACTGCGGCTTCATCAAAAACTACCTTGACCAAAAACTTTAACCTGAAACTCTCCCTTTCATTTTTCTATGTTCAGTGGACCGTGAAATTGGGGTCAAAAGTCTAATTTGGCTTTAAAATTAGAAAGATCATATCATAAGCAACACGTGTACTAAGTTTCAAGTTGATTGGACTTCAGCTTCATCAAAAACTACCTTGACCAAAAACTTTAACCTGAAACTCCACCTTTCATTTTCTATGTTTAGTGGACCGTGAAATTGGGGTCAAAAGTCTAATTTGGCTTTAAAATTAAAAAGATCATATCATAAGCAACAAGTTTACTAAGTTTTAAGTTGATTGAACTTCAGCTTCATCAAAACTACCTTGACCAAAAACTTTAACCTGAAACTCCCACTTTCATTTTCTATGTTCAATGGACGGTGAAATTGGGGTCAAAAGTCTAATATGGCTTAAAAGTAGAAAGATCATATCATAAGCAACAAGTGTACTAAGTTTCAAGTTGATTGGACTTCAGCTTCATCAAAAACTACCTTGACCAAAAACTTTAACCTGAATCTCCCACTTTCATTTCTATGTTCAATGGACCGTGAAATTGGGGTCAAAAGTCTAATTTGGCTTTAAAATTAAAAAGATCATATCATAAGCAACAAGTCTAATAAGTTTCAAGTTGATTGGACTTCAGCTTCATCAAAAACTACCTTGACCAAAAACTTTAACCTGAAACTCCCCCTTTCATTTTCTATGTTCAGTGGACCGTGAAATTGGGGTCAAAAGTCTAATTTGGCTTTAAAATTAGAAAGATCATATCATAAGCAACAAGTGTACTAAGTTTCAAGTTGAACGGAGGCACAGACGGACGGACGGACGAACAGACGGACGGACGAACGGAGGCACAGACCAGAAAAAATAATGCCCCTCTACTTTCGTAGGTGGGGCATAAAAAGAAGAGCTGCATGAACATTTTCAAGTTTCGAAAATAGGGGAAAAAAGTGGGACATTAGTCTTATTTTATCTTGTTTCAATTACTATTTCAATTGATAATTGATTTCAAAGTGATTAAATAACATCGTCTATTTTGCTTATTTTCTTTTTATAGTGCGGATTTGTTTCAGTTTGTTACAATCCGATATCGACTGAGTCTGTTTCAGGACGAGTTATCCAGCATCGATGGAATCTGTCTTCGTAACCCTGACCTAACCCTATTGTTCTTGTAAAATATAAGTAATATTATTATGTCAATGGATAATAAATTTTAAAAAGAAGAAATATCATCTTTCATCTTACTTATATTTTTCGTTTAGTCCAAGTATGTTGCAGTCCGTCATTGTTATAGACCGAGTTATCTAGCCTTGATTGAAAAATCTGACAGCTGCACAACATGTCGTTATACTTTATATTAGAACGATCATTACAGAGAACAGTTGTCGTTTTTTTTCAATGAAAGTATTTGAATTAAGAAAACACTTTTCAAAAACAAAGATTGAAGATGTAAATCGTTATAATTTTTATTACAAATTTTACATTACAAATATATACCTCACAAAATAAACACGTTATCATGTTGCAATTAGAATTTTGAATTACATAGTTACATATTTCTAGATGCAAATCTTAAACGTAAAATTGTCCAGATGCAGTGGTACAAATTACAAATTGCAATTTGGAAACTAAATTTTCAGAGGTTCAGAGATACAACTTAAGAATTGCAAAGTTGGAATTAGGAAACTTTTGGCTGTCCTTTCATTTTTGCCTGGAAATCCAACATTATCATAAATTATCAAAATGCAATAAACCTGGTTCTGAAATTGATATCTATCAAAAACTGTACTTCTCGGCTAAACAAATCTTCTCATTACAGTTCATTTTAAAATTCAGAGTGAACACTTTTCAGAGCCTTGATTGCGGCCAATAGTGTCTTTCCTCAAAATGTTAGGTAAACAAATGTATAAATTCATTTTCTTTTACAATATAATATTAAATCATAAAGCACAAATACAAAAATCAAATACGATATGCACAAACAAACTAATAGCACTGAATTACAGCCGATTCAAAATGTGTCAGGTTAAATATGCTTCGGCAGCCAACCTACCCATAACCCGCGACTGCGATTAACAGCGTGAAATAAAAACAAAGAATCGAAAATCAACAATTACATGAATTATACAGTGCTTTTTTAACAGATTACATACAGTCATTTTCCCTTTTCATAGCGCCCCACCTTTTAACTTTTCCCCAGATAAATTTCTTAAGCGGTATTTGCTACAATTTTTTGGAATGTTAGGTCTATACGATGGTCTTCAACTTTGTACTTGTTTGGCTTTCGAACTATATTGCATGTTCACTGATGAGTCTTATGTAGAGGACACGCGAGTATGGCGTATTTAATTTTAAGCCTGATACCTTTGATAACTATTTTAAAGGTCTATTATATTTTTCTTCATTTTTTTTTCGATTCATCAGTCCCCAATGGTTTCTTCAGCTCATTAGTCAGTACTTTTGTAAATTGTCCGTTAATAGACTACTTAATTAAATACATCTATAACATGTATAACAACCACAAGGACTGACTGTTGATTGCTTTTATTAACAAAATGGACAATTGTATGCAAATAAACTCATTATAGATACCAGGATCAGATTTGGCATTTTTGTATACAGTTAATTTATAAATATAACCGTTGTTTAAAATGATAATCCATGTCAGCACAGAATTCGAGGAATTTAAACTCCACCAGCAGTGGTATCGACCCAGTGGTAATAAATAAACTCATCATAGGTACCAGGACTAACTTTTGTATTTAGTCCAAACGCGCATTTCGACTGCTAAAGACTCGCCAGTGCGCTCGAATCAAAAACAGTTAAAAAGCCAAACTTTTTAAAAAATCCAAATGCTTTAAAAGTAAAATCACAAAAATACTGAACTCTGAGGAAAATTCAAAACTGTAAGTCCCTAATCAAATAGCAAAATTAAATGATATAACACATAAAACGAATGGACAACAACTGTCATATTCCTGACTTGGTACATGCATTTTCAAATGTAGAAAATGGGGGATTAAACCTGGTTTTATAGCGCAAAACCTCTCATTTGTATGACAGTCGCATCACATTCAGTTATATTTACAACGATGCGTGAATAAACAGACATAATAAGTAAAATAGTCAGCATATGGATACAGCAGTCATCACTGCGTCATAATCTCAAAACATACAAATATTTAACAAAAAAATACAGAGAACATCTTTCTAATTTAAAACCACATGCATTGATTCGCGTCTTAAAATGTAAACGTAACATAAGAGTTAACATAAAATAATTTTGCTATTCGATGTTTTAAACAAAAATGTAATTTCACATGGATAATGGCGGTATACAGGGTTAATTAATCAAAAGACTTTGGATGGAATTTATTTTCAAATTCAATAAAAATAATAAGCTTGCAAACGAATCTATAAGTTCAACCCCTTCTACTTAATTCTCATGAAGCCCGAACTATATAAGGCCTTCACTTTTCTCTGTTTAACATGTTAAAACTACTTATAGGACCAAAAATGAAACATTTCCCCTTCAGATAAGATGACAACATAAAAAGCCTTCACACACTTATCAACAAATTAGGAACAATTGGTGACAAAGAGTGCAGTGCATAGAGTTGAAAAGCCAAAATCATCAACTGATAAAAATGAACATAATACAAGCCATCCAGACAGAAATATACACTTTACAATCATTAAATACAACTATAGTTGGATCAGTGCATATAGTTACTAAGAAACACACTGAACCATGAACTTAACTTTGGCCAATGCACCATGAAACTTAGATGATAATTTATGCTAGACATACATGTAAGTTCGAAATCCTTCTGTGCACATTATATAGTGAATATACTGCTTATATAATCTTAGAAACAGATTTCACCAGGAAAACTAAACATTGACTAATGAAGTCTGAATATTTAGTGAAGGTCAGGTATACCTAGATAGAGATGTACATCATACAGGCATTCAACACCAAATATAGTTGTCCTATTGTTTATTGGAAATGAAAACAGATAAAACAAATCAAATCTTAAACCATGACACGATTTCGGCTTCAAGGAAATCCTGCTTGACGGACATAAATACATTACCAGGAACCAATGACCCAAATCAGAGACATATAATACAAGAGATTGGCAACTCTAGTAGAGTCTATATAACGGCCAATGAAATCACTTGGCCACCGGAAGTGCTTGAGATTATGATGTGACCTGGGATGAAGGAGGATCGAGATGAGAAAATTCCGCCATTGTTGTTAAAAGAGACGATACGCTTACAGATTTGTTTTCTCGTTTATGTCGATTGCTTTCACAGCTAAAGCATGTAAGTATATTCAAAAGATACATTTAACTAGTTCTACCAATTTGTTTATACTATAATGTGCTGAGATGATGATAATAATCAAATGCAGACCAAATTAAATTCGGTCCATTCAGCTTCCCCTCTTTATTGCTGTAGAACCGGTGTGGCCCACCATTTTTTTTCCATAAAACTTTAAAATTTACGATTTTATATACAATTTTAAAGTGTTATTCTACTCCCGATTGTTATCCCGTTAAAATGATACTATTTTCGTATATTTTGATCAAATAGTGTTTTCATAAAATACCATCAAAGGTGATTTATTTTTTTCACATTGATACCCAAATCCAGCTATGCGAGAATAACCTTTTTTTCATAAAACTTAGAAATTATCGAATAAATATGCAATTTAATGAGCCTGTATAAATTCCAAATGTTATCTTGTTAAAATAAGATCAGCGGGGCATATATGTGTATACCATGGACATGTACACATTCCCAATATATTCTTCTTTTCTTTATAAATTTTGCCCATTATTCTCTATTCTTTATTTATTTTAGCACCCCATCATTCTGCAATCTTGATATTTTGATAAAATGTTTCCTCTTGTCTTTACTTTTCTGATTTCAATTTATGCAGTTATTCCAATACTCCTATTGTATGAATGTAGGACAGTGTCAGAAAGTCACAGGGCAAAAGTCACAATTCATTTTTTCTGATTATTTCTTTGAACAAAAAAACGCTTATTTCTATTCTTGAACAATTGTATATAAACCAACTTTGTAAACAAAAATTATCAAAAACAATTAAAAAATGATCAAATAATTGTTGAAAAAACAAAATGTCAAACTGGTTTGGCACTTAAATGGCTTCATGGTGCCAAGAAATCTTTCTTTTGCATGATTAAAATTAAATAAATCTTCATTTTTCAAATATAATGACACATTTATTAAACTTTAATATGAATATATGTATTAAAAAGTAAATATTTAAAGATATTTCTCTTATATATACAAACAATTGTCAACAGGTTATTTGTGACTTTTTGTCCTACCAAATTTGTGATTTTATGTCCTGTGACTTTCTGTCCGCTTACCTTTTGTAAACACCTTCCCATTGTCGGATCCAGCCCCCTTTTTTGGATGATCAATGAATTTGAATGGGGACATGTGGTTGGAACCCCCCCCCCCCCCCTTTATCCTGGGTTGATCCGCCCCTGCTTGCAGACCCTCATGAGATAGAAGCAGAGACTAAGTAAAGTTGATGTCAGCAACTTACATTGTATGTTCACTGTACGATGTTGAACAATTGACAAACATATCAAATATTTGTTCCTAATAGCAAGCTTGAAAGGTCCATACATGACAAAATGAAATTTAAAATAGATTTAGCATAATAAAAACCTGCAGAATGTTGTATGACATACATGTAGGAAATAAAGTTTAAAAGTAAGACAAATAGATGTTGTATAATAGGCTCTACAAATTCAAATTTCTTTTCAACTCTAAAATATTATTTTTTTTTTAATTTAGAATGCCAAAAGAGGAAAAAATGTAGTAAGTTAACAAAAGGAGTTAAAAAGAAAGGTAATCCTCGACCATGGACAGCTGTTGATACCATTATGGAGGAGATATCTGTTGCAGTTTCAATCCAGAAGATGAAAAGGATCATTATGACACATCTCTGGTCGAGTTTGTACGTTCTGAGGAAATTTCTATTACATCAGAAGAAGTCAAAGGAGAACTCTTGTTAGATGAACATTCAGACCACACTTATGCAGCAAAAGAACAGCCATTTGAGAATGAAAAAATATGTACGCTTGAATTTGATTGCCATGCTGATTTTTTTCTTGCACCACTGGAAGGCACAGAGCAACTGATTACACAATACATTTGTAATTGAGATATTTGCAGTGAATGAGACACACAATGAACATGAAGAACCTTACCTTTCTCCCATTCTCCCTTTCAGACTTTATGCAATTTATTACAAGTTAGCATCAATGATACATGTACATATATCCTTAGCTGTACAGATACCGAAATTTGCATACAGTTGAACTGTACCAGATCAGTTGCAGGGAAATTAGCACGAATCTCTCAGTTATCATTGACAGTAACATTATAAGTGAATGTTTGATAATAAAAATATTATTTATACCTGGAATTAGTTTTGTTCTCTTATATCTTGGTTTAATTATTGAAAAAGGATGGAATGATGTGTAGTGATAGTCTAGATATATTGTATACATAAATACTTGTTCTGATTCTCAGTGTGACTGGTCCTTTTCATTTCAGAATAATGGGATGTATGACAGTGTTTTTTTTTACAGAATGATGTAATTTGGTTTATCCAAAAGCCACACCAAATTAATTGGTTTATATGATTTATAGATATGCTTACTGTGGGGGGGGGGGGGGGGGGGGGGGGAACATAAAAAAAACCAAACAAAAACATAAAACTGTACGGCTTTTGATATAAATGGTGAAATATATTATCATGCCTTTATGCCAAAGTAAGAAGCCTGTAATTCACTTGTGGTTTGTTGCATGGGCGTCAAGTTGGTTACCTATTCCCTATTCCCTATTCGTTACCTATTCCCTATTCCCTATTCGTTACCTATTCCCTATTCCCTATTCGTTACCTATTCGTTACCTATTCCCTATTCCCTATTCGTTGCCTATTCGTTACCTATTCCCTATTCCCTATTCGTTACCTATTCGTTACCTATTCCCTATTCCCTATTCGTTACCTATTCGTTACTTATTTGATTTTTAATATCCTTCCCCCTTTTTAATTATGGCATGGAATAGTTTAATATGGCTGCCGTTACCATGGAAACGGCACAATTGTGAAAAAAATCAGTTTTTGGTTTTTGGTGAACTGTTTGAATATGCATCAACTCAGAATCATCATATTTTAAAACATTGTAGGTGCCCACTATATACAGGTGTTGGATGATTTTGGCGATCATTGGAACTACTATGTTGCCATGGAAACTACACCAAAATTTTCAAAATTCTCAAAATGCTCAAAACTTCATGAAACTTCACAGTAATGATGAGCAACATTGGTAGATGTGGCATTTGGAGTTGGAATTTCCAAAATAGGTCTTGTTACCATGGAAACAATGCAAAAAGGTCAAAAATTTCAAAAATAAGAATTCTGCGTAAACTGGATGAAACTTTCAAGGCATGGTAACTGGCATAGGCAGAGTTGGATTTTGAAGTTAGAATTTTCAAAATGGCCGCCGTAACCATGGAAACAGCAAAAATATCAAAAATTTCAAAATGTTCAAACTTAATGAAACTTTGCAAAAATGTTACTAGACATCTGTAGATGCTCTCTTTGACTTTGAAATTGTCAAAATGGCTGCCGCTCACCTGATAATAGGGGGAAGGGTGCCATCCGTTATTGCTAGCAATTACAAATCTAGTTGTTAATACTCTTACATATGGTAATAGTTCTAAATTTGTTGAGGTAAAATGATCTTTTTATGACCTATGTATATGTGTTTGTGCTCAACCGATCCTGTTACTTCATGTTCGATACGCATTTGTTCCTTACTTGTTTTTTATACGTTCTACCTTTTAACTGCTTTATGTCCGTATGTTTGAAGATGGATCTTGGTTCGACGGGATGAAATCACCGTGTCAGCGCTTGCATAAAAAAGAAGATGAGGTATGATTGCCAATGAGACAACACTCCACATTAGACCAAAATGACACAGAAATTATCAACTATAGTTCACTGTACGGCCTTCAACAATGACCATAGCCCAAACCGTGAAGTCACCCATAAAAGGCCCAGACATGACAACCTCATACAATTCAAACAACAAAACTGACGGCCGTATTTCATATACAAAAATAAACGGAAATATGTAACACAAAAACAAACGATAACTACTTAATTTCAGGCTCTTGTCTAGAGACAGGCACATACTAACATAATGTGGTGGAGGTAAACATGTAATCAGGGTGTACATCGTTTCGGAGCATGCTATTACCTTGTTTAATTCGTTCCATCACTCACTTATAATTCGCTTATAATACGAGTATCTTACGTTGCACCTTTTAAAACATCATTTTCAATATTTTTGTTGTCTCTGGTGGAAGATTTGGGCTCTTAGAGGTGATATAACTCTATAAGTGCATTTGTATCCGTTCCAGCGCTCGGATAATACCCTGTTAAATATTCGTTACTTATTCGCTTTTAAAAAGATTGTTGTACGTTGCACCTTTTAGAAAAGAATTTTCAATTAAGTTCATATCTGTGGTGGTAATAATGTGTTCTTATAGATGAAATACCCCTATTAGCGCATATGTACTCGTTCCAGCGCTCGGATAATACCCTGTTACTTATTCGTTCCTTATTTGCTTTTAATGTATGAGGTATACGTTGCACCTTGAAATAAATCGTTTTTTAATTGTGTGTTCATGTCTCTGGTGGTACAATGTGTTCTTAGAGATGAAATGACCATATAAGCGCGCATGTACCCGTTCCAGTGCTCGGTTAATACCCTGTTACCTATTCGTTACCTATTCGTTACCTATTCACTTATAATACATTTGTTGTACGTTGCCCCTTTTAGAAAAGCATTTTTAATTGTCTCCATGTCTCTTGTGGTAACAATGTGTTCTAAGAGATGAAATTACACTATTAGCGCGCATGTACCCGTTCCAGCGCTCGGTAAATACCCTGTTACATATTCGTTACCTATTCGTTACCTATTCACTTATAATACGTTTGTTGTACGTTGCACCTTTTAGAAAAGGATTTTCAATTGTGTCCGTGTCTCTGGTGGTAACAATGTGTTCTTAGAGATGAAATTATCCTATTAGCGCGCATGTACCTGTTCAAGCGCTCGGTCACAGTAATACCCTGTTACCTATTCGTTACCTATTCGTTACTTATTCGCTTTTAATACGTTTGTTGTACGTTGCATCTTTTAGAAAAGAATTTTCAATTAAGTTCATATCTCTGGTGGTAACAATGTGTTCTTATTGATGAAATACCCCTATAAGCGCATATGTACTCGTTCCAGCGCTCGGATAATACCCTGTTACTTATTCGTTCCTTATTTGCTTTTAATGCACGAGGTATACGTTGCACCTTGAAATAAATCGTTTTTTAATTGTGTTCATGTCTCTGGTAGTAAGAATGTGTTCTTAGAGATGAAATGACCCTATTAGAGCGCATGTACCCGTTCCAGCGCTCGGTTAATACCCTGTTACCTATTCGTTACCTATTCACTTATAGTACGTTTGTTGTACGTTGCACCTTTTAGAAAAGGATTTTCAATTAAATTCATATCTTTGGTGGTAATAATGTGTTCTTATAGATGAAATACCCCTATTAGCACGTATGTACCCGTTCCAGCGCTCGGATAAAACCCTGTTACTTATTCGTTCCTTATTTGCTTTTAATGCATGAGGTTTACGTTGCACCTTGAAATAAATCGTTTTTTAATTGTGTGTTCATGTGTCTGGTGGTACAATGTGTTCTTAGAGATGAAATGACCATATAAGCGCGCATGTACCCGTTCCAGTGCTCGGTTAATACCCTGTTACCTATTCGTTACCTATTCACTTATAATACATTTGTTGTACGTTGCCCCTTTTAGAAAAGCATTTTTAATTGTCTCCATGTCTCTTGTGGTAACAATGTGTTCTAAGAGATGAAATAACCCTATTAGCGCGCATGTACCCGTTCCAGCGCTCGGTAAATACCCTGTTACATATTCGTTACCTATTCACTTATAATACGTTTGTTGTACGTTGCACCTTTTAGAAAAGGATTTTCAATTGTGTCCGTGTCTCTGGTGGTAACAATGTGTTCTTA